>NC_062558.1:108165732-108474255 GCF_016906955.1 Phacochoerus africanus
GAATAACCTTGCTGCAAAAACCAACCAACCAACCAACCACTGAGAGGCTCCCATTGTAGCCTAGAAGATGGTGTGGGGTCATATTGTTGTCTTTCCAAAACATACACAGAAGCATAAAGAGTAACTTAGCTGCCCATGATGGGGGAAAATCTTGACCTATTTAGTTCAAACTGGTTATAGAGTTCTCACCAAAATAGCAATCCTACCAATTATAGAATAGTAGATACCTCTGTGTAAAGAAAGTTTGCTATATAAAATTAGCTAATTTTGATGAAAGTCATATAAATCTTTGGCCAGAAAAGCACAACAGGTCTGAAAGAACACGGTTAAGCTATCAAAGAACAAAATTAGTAGCTGATGACAATCCCTACCTTTCAATGCTTTAAGAAGGCCTCTTTCTCTGTCTTTAGGACTGGGGGCCTTGAGGGCAGGGTGATATCTTGATCATTGTCTCATCACCAGCACCTAGTTAAGGACTTGGCACTGGAGGCTCTGGGTTAACGCTGCAAGAGTGGAAGGCAACCAAGGGCATGGATGCCACCAAGAAGAGAGGGAGGGCGAGGTGGCTCCCTGGAAGGGGAGTTGCTCCATACTCTCCAGGCTCCAAGTCCCTGCGGTTAGAGTCTTCACAGTCTTTTGCTCATCAGTGGTTTTCGGTGGCTTGGCAAGTGATTAGAATATCTGCTTCAGCAAATGCCTCTCACAGTAGAAGTCACAGAACCACAGAGAGGAGACGAGCTTATACATGCCATCCACATCAAAAGTCTGGAAAATGCAGCCGCTCCCTGTGGCCTTTCACTCATGCATTCAACTAACACTGGCCACAGGCCTGCGGTGGGCGCAACTGTGATGGTCTGTTGCGAGTCCTTGTTCCAGGTGTCGGAGATAAAGAATGAAAACCAGCCAGAAAAAAGATCCCACAGTGTTTGGGCACAGACCACTTAAAAAATGAAATAATTTCAAGTAATGGGAGTACTGGAAAGATTAAAGCAGGGTGCTGGGAGCGAGAGGAGCTGGCAGAGAAAGGAGCTCCAGGGAGTCAAAGAAGGCCTTTCTGTGGTCATGTCATTCGACCTAAGACCTTAATGCTAAAAAGAAGGCAGCCAAGAGAAGATCTGGGGAAAGAACATTCCAGGTTGACAGAAGGGCAAGTTCAAGTGTGCTGAGGAGGTAATGATGGGGGCTCTAGGCTGGTGAGGCTAGAGCTCAGGGGCCAAGGAGGAGCCAAGGGGAGAGAGGGATAAAGGACTGGGCGGGAGACGGCGCAAGGGCTGCCTGGAGGAGGCTTCGAGCCCATGGTCAAAGTTGCAGTGTCATTAATAGTGATAGGATGCCATTGGATGACTTAGGTAGGTATTTTAAAGATAATGATACCAAATAATTACTAGTTACTATCTACCAGGCACTATTCTAAGTGCTTTTTCTAAATTCACTCATTTAATTCTCAAACCAGCCCTGTAAGGTAGAAAATATTATCATGCCCATTTAGAGAAGAAGGCACTGAGGCATGGAGAGGTTATGTAACTCGCCCCAGGGCATACTCCTGGTAAGTGTCACAGCCAGGATTGGGCCCAGGTGGTCTGACATGTACGTTCACAGGCCCCTCCGGTTACCCTGTGGGGTACTGATGGGGGTAGGGTTGGGGGGTTCAGGGTGCTTATCCAGGAGGAGGACAGGTAAGCCAGCATGTGTAGCGGCTCACATACGCACTGAGCAAATCCTGTCTATCCTTCAAGACCAGGGTCACACGTCACCTCCCTATGAAGCCTCAGGACCAGGTGACCAACTTTGAGGTCAAAGCCCCAACAGAGACTGCAGTGTCCCCAGGCCGAGTGCCCCAGACCCCACGGGTGCAATGACTTACAAATTGGGGCGATGGCCCCAGCATCTCCATCCCCCCTGAGTCCTTCCAGGGAGGACTCTGCCAACCTAGGGAGACAAAGCACCCAGCCCCAAAGCAGGCCTCCTCTGGAGCTACTGACCAGTGAAGTTCCCTCCGATGACGTAGGGGATGACCCCTCCCGGCCAAATCCTCTCTGTCCTTGAGGTTGTGGCTCTTCGGACCCGGGGAGAGAAGGTCTCTGCTCCAGCATGCAAGTTCCCAGGGCTCTGTGGAAGCATGGCATTCTCCTTGCCATCTGCAAGAGAGTCATGCTGCCATTTACTTTGCTTTAATTCCTCCTGGGCGCATGGTTAAGAGGATATTATCCATGAATCCACGAAAGGGAATATTCAAAGCATGTCTGCTATCGGGGATATTTGGTCTGTTGTTTGAATCTAGGTGGTAGTTTTCCAGACGAGACAAAAGCAAGTGTCCCAGGCCTATGAGAGAAGAGGATCTGGCTTGTTGGAGGCCTTGAATAAACCCCATGGGGGTCAGGGCAGCCTGTGAGCCACAAATTAAGTGGCCAGGACAACTCGGATGGAGCCAAGTTAGGGGTGTATTTTCTTCTCAGAGTCAAGGTCACTGGTGGAGAAGACCAGCCAGCCATAAGCTGAGTCGGCCACTTGCCTTGACCAAATACTGTCCACGTTGCAAATTTTGGAAATAATTTGGCCAGTATGACAAATAAAGTGAACTAGTCTGCAATGCTGGGGAAACAAATTTTTTGTAAGATAAACCTCTGGAAAATGCAGAGCCTCATAAAACTCCCCGGCTCTTCTGAATCTTTTGGCAGATCTGGACCTTTCAGGGAGGAATGTGGAAAAGAAATGGAGGGTCTATTTAAGGTTCTGAGTTCAAGGTAGGGCCCTAGAAACAGAAGAGAATAGATAAGTGTGTAGAACCATTTAAACCTGTGGCAACTTGAATCCACGTTTGTTTTATCATTTGGATAGTTTAAGGTTTTAAGTTTACTTGCTAACCCTTACTATTCTCACTTGGAGCATTTCCTCTTTTGTTTTTATGTTCTCCCCCCCCCAAAAATCAGCTTTTGTTTTGTTGATTCTTTTCATTTTCATTATTTCATTAATTTTATTCTATTTTCATGTATTTTATACAGATATTTCCTTTCTAGCTTCTTTTTTTAAAAAAAATTGAGACATAATCCACACACTATCATAGCTGCTATAATACCCCATCCTATAACAGCTCGTTTAAAGTGTACCATTTAGTGGTTTTTAGTATATTCACAAAGTTGTGCAACCATCACTGCTATAGAATTCCACATTTTCTTTACTACCAAAATAAACCCTATCATCTGTTCTCAGTCACTCCCTGCAGCCCTTGGCAACCAGGAATCCACTTTCTGTTTCTATGAATTTGCCTATTCTGGACACTTCATGTAAACGGAATCATGCAACATGGTGGCCTTTTGTCCCTGGCCTCTTTTACTTAGCATGTTTTTAAGGTTCATCCATGTTACAGCATGTCAGTACTTTGCTGCTTTTGCGGAGGAATAATAATGTGACGTGTGGGTATACCACCTTAGTTTATGCATCCTTCAGTTTGGTGGACATTGGGGTTGTTGCCACTTTTTGGCTATTGCAAATAATGCAGTTTTGAACAATAACGTACCTATTTTTGTGGGGACATATCTTTTCAGTTCTCTTGTATATGTGTCAAAGTGTGGAATTGTTGAGGCACACACCTATTCTTTGTTTAATGTTTTGGAGAACTACCAACTGTACCATTTTACATTCCCAATAATGAAGCATCGGGGTTCCAGTGTTTCTACATTCTCGCCAACACTTGTTATCATCAATCCTTTATTTTTTGCTTTTTAGGGCTGCACCCACAGCATATGGAGGTTCCCAGGCTAGGGGTTGAATCAGAGCTGTAGCTGCTGGCCTATGCCACAGCCACAGCAACGCAGGATCTGAACCATGTCTGCAGCCTACACCACAGCTTATGGCAATGCTGGATCCTTAACCCACTGAGCAAGGCCAGGGATCAAACTGTGTCCTCATGGATGCTAGTCAGATTCATTAACCGCTGAACCACAGCAGGAACTCCTATCATCAATCTTTTTGATTACAGCCATTCGAATAGGTATGAAGTAGCGTCTCATTGTGGTTCTGATTTACATTTCCCTAATGGCTAAAGATGTTGAGTATATCTTCGTGTGCTTATTAGTCATTTGTATGTCTTCTTTGGAGAAATGTCTATTCAATTCCTTTGCCCATGTCTTAATTGGATTGTCTTTTTATTGTTGGGTTATACTTTATATTTATATACTCTGGAGACCATACCATGTCAGATATGCAGTCTGCAAATATTTTCTCCAACTCTGTAGGTTGTCCTTTCATTTTTATGATAGTGTCCCTTGAAGCACAAAAGATTTTAATTTTGATGAAGTCAAATTTGTCCATTTTTTTCTTTTGATGCTTTTTGTGTCAAATATAATAAATTACAGGGGTACCTCATTTAATTGCACTTTCTTTGTTGTAATTTTTTAAATTTTTTTATTTTTATTTTTTTTACAGAATGTAGGTTTGTGGCAACCCTGAGCTGTCAAAAGATGGTTGGCATTTTTTTAGTAGTAAGGTGTTTTTTAATTAAGATATGTCCATTGTTTTTGCAGACATAATGTTTTTGCATACTCAATAGACTACAGTATAATATAAACAATACTTTCACATGCAGTGGGAAACCAAAAAAAATTGTGCAACTCACTTTATCTCAGTAGTCTGGAACTGAACCCAGGGTACTTCTGAGGCATGACTTTACAGTTTAATCCAGCCTCATACTGATTTATATCTATGTTTTCTTTCAGAGTTCTATAATTTTAGCTCTTATATTTAGACCTTTCATCATTTTGAGTTAATTTTTGTATATGGCGTGAGGTAGGGGTCTAATTTCATTTTCTGTATGCAATATCCAGTTGTAGCAGCACCATTTGATGAAAAGACTAGGTTTTCCTCCATAGAATTGTCTCAACACCCTTGTTACAAATCAGTTAGCCATCCTTTTCCAGCTTCTTGTGTTGAATGTTTGGCACATTAATTTTCAATCTTTCTTATATTCTATTTTAGCACTAAAATCTCTCTGACTTCCTCTTCACCTGCATCTCATCCTTTGACATGTACAATTCAAAGTTAGACCTTGATATATTCTGTAAGTTCCATTTGGACTTTCTTTTTTGGTCTTTGAATTGTTTAGAGGAATGACTTTTTTCCCTAAACATTTCCCCCTCTGTGTGTTTCATTGATCTCTAACATGTCTCTGTTTCAAGGATATATTCTCCAAAGCCTTTTCTGTAAAAAGTTAGACAGCAAATATTTTAAGTTTTGTGGTTAACATAGTCTCCGTTGCAATTACCCAACTCTGCTATTGTGGTATGAAAGCAGCCACAGACACTATGTAAATGAATGGGTATGGCTGTGTTCCAATAACATTTATTTGCAAAAACAGATGGCAGGCTGGATTTGGCCTTTTGGCCGTGAATGCCGGTCCATGCTCCAAGGTATCAATTCTTTGGTGTTTTGAGCCTTGTTTTGTAGCCTGATTCGTGATTGTTTTTGTAAATGTTCCATATATCCTTGAAGTAATGTGCATCAGCTTCCAAAATTGATAGTTGAAGGGTGCTACATATGTTGTTCTAATATTCTACTTACAAATATTTTTGGCTCCTTCGTGTATCTGCTACTGAGAAAAGTATTTTAAACAACCTTGAGAACTAAGATTGTGAATTGTCATCTTCCCCTTTATATTTTTCAAGGCTATCTTGGTTAAGTAATACAAATTAAGAATTATTGAATGTTCCAGCTAAATTGTTTATCATTAAACACCCTGTTCATCTGTAATAATACTCATCCATAATAAAGATTATTTTGATGGATATTAATATCACTATATCAGTTTTATTTTGATTAGGGTTTGCCTCATATAGCTTTTCTCCATCCACTTATTTTCAACCTTTTTGTGAAATTATGTTTTTTGTCTTAAATGAATCATTCAACAGGTATTATTCTGTGAGCAAATTACATTTCCCATAACATATGACAAGCTTTACAACAGTCATAATGTTAAGGTTCATTATTATTTTTTTACTATAAAGGAAAGAGTTTCCATAAATTGAAATTTTAATTGAGATAATTTTACATTCACACATAATTGTAGAAATAATACAGAGAGATTTTGGTTTCACTCTGTTGTTTTACTCTGTTTCCCTAATGGTAACATTTTATGAAACTATAGTATAACATCATAACTGGCATATGGACAACCACTGATCTCATTCAGATTTCCCCAGCCTATGTGTGTGTGTATGTGCATGTGTCTAGTTCCACACAATTTTACCACATGAGGAGATTAGCATATCCACCACCACATTCAAGATACTGAATGATTCCATTGACATAAGAAAGGATCCCTCATGTCAACATTTTCAAATCACATCTGGAGTTCCTGTCATGGCTCAGCGGTTAATGAATCTGACTAGCATCCATGAGGACACAGGTTTGATCCCTGGCCGTGCTCAGTGGGTTAAGGATCCTGTGTTGCTGTGGCTGTGGTGTAGGCCAGCAGCTACAGCTCCCATTCGACCCCTACCACCTCCCTTCCCTTCTCTCCCCAGCCCATCCCTACACTTTCAACCACTAATCTGTTCTCCATTTCAAATTTTTTTCATTTAAAGAATATTATTTATTTATTTATTTATTTATTTATTTTTTGTCTTTTGTCTTTTTTGTTGTTGTTGTTGTTGCTATTTCCTGGGCCGCTCCCGCGGCATATGGAGGTTCCCAGGCTAGGGGTTGAATCGGAGCTGTAGCCACCGGCCTATGCCAGAGCCACAGCAACGCGGGATCCGAGCCGCGTCTGCAACCTACACCACAGCTCACGGCAACGCCGGATCGTTAACCCACTGAGCAAGGGCAGGGACCGAACCCGCAACCTCATGGTTCCTAGTCGGATTCGTTAACCACTGCGCCACGACGGGAACTCCTGAAGAATATTATTTAAATGAAATCCTACAGTATATAACTTTTGGGAATTGGCTTTTCTCACTCAGTGCAATTACCTGGAGATTAATCCAAGTCATTCCATGTATCAATTTGTTTTTATTGCTGAGTAGTACTCCATGGTATGTGTGCCCTAAAATTTGTTTAACTACTCACCTGTTGAAGGACATCTGGGTTGTTCCCAGCTCTTACAAACAAAGCTGTTATGAACATTCATGTACAGGTGTTTGTGTGAAGATAAATTTGTATTTCTCTGAGATAAATACCCAAGAGTAGAACTGCTAGGTCATATCGTAATTGGGCTTACTTCTGGATTCTCTGTTCTGTTCCATTGATTGATGTGTTTATCCCTCTGCTAATATAACACTGGCTTGATTACTGTAATTTTGTACAGCCAGCCCTCTGTATCCATGAGTTTCACATCACAGATTCAACCAACTGTGGATCAAAAAGAATTTTTTAATTCCAGAAAATTCCCAAAAGCAAAACTTGAATTTGCCGTGCACTAGCAAATATATAGCATTTATACGGCACTAGGTATTATAAGTAAACTGAAGATGACTTAAAGTGTATGAGAGAATATGTGTAGTTTATACACAAATATGATGCCATTTTATATGAGACTTAAGCATCCACAGATTTTGGTATCTGCAAAGGGTCCTCGAACCCATCTCCCAAGGATACTGAGGAAGGACCATATTAAGCCTTAACATCAGGTGGAGTGATTACTCTCATTTTAGACTTCTTTTCCACAATTGTTTTAACTATGTTTCTATATAAACTTTAAAGTAAGCTTGTCTATGCCTACACAAAACTATGCTGAGATTTTTAAACTATATTAAACTATAGATCAGATTTACAAGGAGATCCTGCTGAATAGCATTGAGAACTTTGTCTAGATACTCATGTTGCAACAGAAGAAAGGCTGGGGGAAAAATGTAATTGTAATGTATACATGTAAGGATAACCTGACCCCCTTACTGTAGAGTGGGAAAATAAAAAAATAAAAATAAATAAAATAAAAATAAATAAATAAATAAATAAACTATAGATCAATGGAGAGAATTAACATTTTTATATTGCCTCTTCCTTTCAATCCATGGACATGGTATATTTCTTCATTTAAACAGGTCTTTATTTCTTTTCCTCAGCATTGTGTAATTTTCAGTACACAGATATCATACATGTATTTTTACATATATAAGTGTTTTATTTTTATTGAGTGATTATAAATGGTATTGTGTTTTTAATTTTGGTTTCTGCGCATTCATTATTAGAAATGCAAGCATTTTTAAATGATTTTTATTTTTTCCATTATAGTTGGTTTACAGTGTTCTGCCAAGTTCTATTGTACAGCAAAGTGACCCAGTCACACATATATATACATTCTTTTTCTCAAACTATCCTCCATCATGCTCCATCATAAGTGACTAGATATAGTTCCCTGTGCTATACAGCAGGATTTCATTGCTTATCCACTCCAAATGCAATAGTTTGCATCTATTAACGCCAGACTCCCAGTCCATCCCACTCCCTCCTTCTCCCCTTGGCAACCGCAAGTCTGTTCTCCAAGTCCATGAGTTTCTTTTCTGTGGAAACGTTCATTTGTGCCGTATATTAGATTCCAGATATAAGTGATATCATAAGGTATTTGTCTTTCTCTTTCTCCCTTACTTCACTCAGTATGAAAGTCTCTAGTTCCATCCATGTTGTTGCACATGGCACTATTTTGTTCTTTTTTATGGCTAAGTAGCATTCCATTGTGTATATATACCACTTGTACTTAATCCACTCATCTGTTGATGGACATTTAGGTTGTTTCCATGTCTTGGCTATTGTGAATAGAGCTGCAATGAACATATGGGTGCATGTATCTTTTTCAAGAAAAATTTTGTCTAGATATATGCCCATGAGTGGGATTGCAGGATCATATGGTAGTTCTTTTTTTTTTTTTTTTTTTTTTTTTGCCTTTTAGGGCCCCACTCAAGGCACATGGATGTTCCCAGGCTAGGGGTCTAAATTGGAGCTGTAGCCGCCAGACTACACCACAGCCACAGCAATGTCAGATCCGAGCTGCATCTGTGACCTACACCACAGCTCACAGCAACGCCAGATCCTTAACCCACTGAGTGAGGCCAGGGATCGAACCCACAACCCACAACCTGGTTCCTAGTCAGATTCATTTCCACTGCACCATGATAGTAACTCCATGGATCATATGGTAGTTCTATATTTAGTTTTCTGAGATATTTACATCTGGGAATGTAAATGTACCAATTTACATTCCCACCAACAGTGTAGGAGGGTATCCTAGAAATGCAAGCTTTTTTATTTGGGTCTTATATTCTGCCATCATGCTAAACTCATTTATTAGTTCTAAAAATTTATTTTTTGTTAGATTGTTGTAGATTCCTTGAGATATTCTACATACACATACATCCTTGCCTTGTTCCTGATCTTAGAGTATGATGTTTTTGGTAGATGCTCTTTATCAGGTTAAGATAATTTCTCCCTATTCCTAATTTGCCAAGTTTTTTGTTTGTTTGTTTGTTTTTATTTTTTTGCTATTTCTTGGGCTGCTCCCGTGGCATATGGAGGTTCCCAGGCTAGGGGTCCAATCGGAGCTGCAACCACCGGCCTACGCCAGAGCCACAGCAACGCAGGATCTGAACCGCATCTGCGACCTACATCATAGCTCACGGCAACGCCGGATCGTTAACCCACTGAGCAAGGGCAGGGACCGAACCCACAACCTCATGGTTCCTAGTCGGATTCGTTAACCACTGCGCCACGATGGGAACTCCAAGATTTTTTTATATTTACTTTCTATTTCCATTATCTCTTTTCCATTCTTTAGTGTTGCCTTCAATTTTTAACATTTATTCTTCACTTAAAATACAAAGAATGAGTGAAATAGAAAATAGATTTGAAGAAATTAGGATCTCCCTTCTCATTCTGAAAATACAAATCTCCTGAGATATTTTAATTTGTAAACAGACCTTCCAAGTTTTCATGTTGTTGTCTACTTACTTTATTAAGACCCCAAATTAGTCACTATTACTGATGATCTATATCTACCTTCATATTCATATTCCTTGGTCACTTCTACTTCTTGAATCCCAAATCTCCCTCCTGGAGATGCACCTTTTATTATTATTTCATGATGATAATAAACTCTCAGTTTGTCTTACCCTCACTCTTTATCTTCATTCACTTTTATTCTATTTTATTTTTTGTCTCTTTAGAGCTGCACCCGAGGCACCTGGGAAGTTCCCAGGTTAGGGGTAGAAACAGAACCGTAACCGCTGGCCTACACCACAGCCACAGCAATGCCAGATCAGAGCCACCTCTGCAACCTACACCATAGCTCACAGCAAGCCAGATCCTTAACCCACTGAGCGAGTCCAGGGACTGAACCTGCATCCTCATGGATACTAGTCAGATTCGTTTCCTCTGAGCCATGATGGGAACTCTCTCTCTTTTTTTTTTTAAATCCTCACTCTGGAAACAAAGATTAGAATTCTAATTTGACAGATATTTTCCCTTAGCACTTCAAAAGCAATATTTCAATGACTTTTGCTCTTCATTTTTGTCAGTGGGATATATCCTTTTAGTTTAATGGTTATTACTTCATCCATTATCTGTCTTTTGTTCCGTTTTTTTCCTTCTTTTGTTCTTTGTCTTTGGTGTTCCTCAGCAACATTGTAATTGTCTGCATGTGGATTTTTTTTAATTCTCTACTTGAAAGAGTACAATTTTAAAAATTTGACATCTTCCTTCAATTCTGGAAGATCCTAAATCCTTATCTGTTTAACCATTGCCTCCTCTTTCCCAGTCTCTACGAGCATTCTCTCATCTTCTAGATTTCCTATTGAATAGTCTCATTTTATCCTCCACGTCTCTTTCTCTCTCAGTGGCAAGATTAATATGGTTTCCTCAGATCTATTTTCTACTTCACTAATTCTCTCTTCAGTTGTGTTCAATATTTTATTTATTCCACTCCAGTTTCAATAAATATAGTTATTTCTAGAAGCCCTATTTAGTGACTTCTAAATTGATCAGTTCTCCCCCTGCTGCAACTCTAGTTTCAAATTCTTCCATTGGCTTTGTTGTCATTCTATGTACACCTATTGAATCTCCCTCAGATTGTTTTATCATTTTTACATCTTGGGCTACTAATTCTCCAATTTATTGTCTCTGCTGATTCTCCCTCATGAATTAACTTTTTGTATTTTTAATATTTGTGTTTAAAGTTCATTTTTAGGGGAGGGTACTCCTTTCTGAATGAGTCCCATATGCCCTCAATAATGAGAGTGACCCTATTTCTTCCACTTTTTTCAGGGCTCTTGGGGTTCTCTGGGCCCTAGATCAATTTTTATATTAATTTCTAAGTTTAGGGTTTCCATACATAGGAAATGTAATTTGAGAACTTATACCTGTATGAGGAACAAGGTTTGGGGTTCAATTTCTCACAGAAGATAATTTTTTGCCCCTACTTAGCACCTAGGAAAGATAGTAAGATTTACTGTCACTTCTCTCAACCACTAAGCAGAGTTTTTCCTAGCCTCTTTGTTTGGTTCGGTTTGGTTTGGTTTTTTTGTTTTGTTTTAATAAATAGGAAGCCGTTTGGAGGAGTTCATTTGATGCAAGGTCTCAGTCTCCTCTTACTACCTCACGTGAGATGAAGGCCAAATATCCTAAACCTATACAGCTGTTACGTGGGCATTAAAACACCAGCCCTGAGTACCCCAAATCCTGGCCCACTTTCAATGCCCTCTGCAGAGTTTTGTCGTAATCTGAAGCTTAGTTCTATGGGCTCATATTCCCTATCCTTTTCTAATCATGACAATTTCCCTTTCTCTTCTTTGAGTTTAACTCTGTATTTTGCATTTTTAATTTGAAGTAAGGGGAAGATTATTTTTTTTTCCTAGTAGTTCTATGTTTATAAAAGGGGTTCCTGCCAGTTCAGTTGCCAGGACCAGAAAGTTGGCACATAATACATTTTTAAACCTGAATATAATTGTCTTCCTGCTAGAATTTCTACATTAGAAGTCACACACTTGCAGCTCTTGGGATAAACCCAACCCACAGATGTGTTTTGTTTGGCCTGGGTGCTTTTGGCTCACACGGTGTTTTGTTTTCATTTTTTTTTTTTTTAATCTCACTTGAGAAGCCAACTTTTAAAAATCAAGGAATTTCGCATAAAATCCAGATTTTCTAGCTTTTCTTTAAAAATGGAAATATTTGGCAATAGCAATCCCATCTTCCATCATGTTCAACCCACAGCAGTAAAGTAGCACCTGCTCACCACAGTCAGGGCACATGTTTTCCTGGTTGCTAGAATCTATTTCCCACTTCACAGGGTCCCATCCAGCCGTTCACCCACTGACATTACCTGCTTGGCTTCTACAGATATTCTAACTTGCTCTTGCAGCCCAGGACTACAGATTGCATCCAAATTTCAAATGTGAGTTGCCCCAGTAGACTGGATGCTCCACAGGGGCAGGGACTGTGGCTGGCTTGTTCACCACTCCACTTGCATCCAGCACAGTGTCTGGTTGGTGGTGAGCATGCGGTGCTTTTGGATTCTGAATTAAAATTGATTAAAGAATGGATGAGTTATTCTAAAAATAAACAGCCCAACAGGCCCAACAATTCTGCGGCGGAAACCTCTCTAAAAATGTTGGCAGCCCTGAAGCCCTTAATGTTTAAATCCTGAGAATCATCATGTCTTAAGTAATCACAGGCAGCGATGTAGCAAGTGGAAGTTTGTTATTCATTTCCCATATGGTTTTCAACAAGTCTCTTAATTTTCCTCTGCCGCCAGCTCTCCATTGGAGAATGGGCAAAAATACTTCTCTATTTGAGGGACATCCCATGTTTCTCAGACAAGCTGTGCTACATAAACACGTGACCCAGTATTGTTTGGGCCTGTGTGCAGCATGGGAAAATCTTAAGTGCACCTGGAAAGAGACTGGGGTGTAATTTCCAGAGATGGGTTATTGAATGACAGCTTCCCTCTCGGTCCAGTGAGAAATTTAATTTGCCGAGGACTCAACACAGGAAGCATTTGCCGATTAAAAATATGTCTAAACAGATGTTCTGCTTAGCCTGGAAGAAGGATCTTAATGCAACTGTCATTATTGGATTTTCTTGGATTACTACTATCTGGAATCAGAGTCCAAATAGAAGGATGTAATTATTTATTATGGTCCAAGAGTCCTGCATTTGAAGAGGAACACAGGGCCGTCTGAAAGGATTTAACACGCTGGGGGTGGGGTGAGCTGGAGGATAAAGTCCATTTAAATGTTCTGGCTCTAGGAGTGGACCCAGTCCTCTCTGAAAAAGCAGAGTGGCCATCGCTACTCAATGTTCCGTTTCCAGCTGAAGGCACAGCCGTGCCATAAACAGAACCAGGCCTGACCCAGCCTTCTCCAGCAAGGAACTGCGGATTTTCGATTCGTCAACCTGCCCCTCCTACACTGGAAGTAAACACCCTGACAGACCAGCCTTCCGCAGAACCCCGCACCTCATGGGTGATGGGCAAACTCGCACCTTGCCTCTGGTGATTCTGAAAGGCTGGGTGAAAGGGAAGACTGTGGGTTATTGTGCACAAGGGTTCCCAAAGCTGGCTGCACCTTGGATTCAATCCAGGCACTTTAAAAAAAATTTCAGTCCCCACCCCCACCCCACCCAGGCCTTAGAATAGGATTCAAGTGGCCTGGAGGACTGTCCAGGCATCTGTGCTTTTTTAAGCCCCCCAGGTGATTTGAAAGTGCAGGGAAGTTTGACAATTGCTGGTATAACCCAAAGATTAAAAGCAAGAGACAGAGTTCCCATCGTGATGCAGTGGTTAACGAATCTGACTAGGAACCATGAGGTTACGGGTTGGATCCCTGGCCTTGGTCAGTGGGTTAAGGATCTGGCGTTGTTGTGAGCTGTGGTGTAGGTCACAGATGTGGCTTGGATCTGGAGTTGCTGTGGCTTTGGCATAGGTGGGCGGCTACAGCTCCGATTAGACCCCTAGCCTGGGAACCTCCATATGCCGAGGGTGCGGCCCTATAGAAAAAAAAAAAAGGAAAAAATAAAAGCAAGAGGCCTGGGGTCAGGGGGATTTAGGTTCAAGATAAATGCTGCCATTCACCCCCTGTGTGGCTTTAGACAAGCCATGGTCCCCTGAGCCTTCCTTCCTGCTGCTGGTTCATGGGCATCGATCCAGGCAATGAAGATCCAATGCCTGCCGTGGTAACAGCTCCATGTGAGCTGCTGTAATCGCTCTCAACGCTTCATTTGCGGACAGGCTAGAAAGAATGCCTCAAGTTTCACAGTTTACACCCAGACACACTGGCAGAAGCGACACTTGGGTTTGTGTGCTATGTGGGGCTCTGTACCCAAGTTCGTGGTGTCCCTGTTCTCTGGCACAACCCCATTCCTGTGTTATTTGCTTCAGCATAAAGCCCTTAGGGACTGTATAGAAAGTGAAAGGTCCATTCTCTTTCCTAAATATGGTTCTGGAAATCGGGCTCTACCAAAACAGTCACAGCTTCATTTGAGGAACAGTTACACACTCCATCACATTCATTCCATTATCAGCCCCCAGATGCACGCTGAGCTCTCATCTCCAGGGGAGAAAGACTCAGACCAAAAGGTCTGCTGGGGGGATGCTGAATGAGCAATTCTCCAAGCCCTCCAGCCCTCCGAAAAGCCGGAAGCACAAATCCCCACCGTCAGGGCTGATGGGAGCCACATAATGCCAGGAAACAAATCCACTGCTGCAGCCAGCAGGCAGGGGCTTCCCTTAGATCCTTTCTCCTGCTTGGGCGGTCTCTTTTTCGGGGGGTGGTAGAATAGGGGTGGGTTGTGATTCAAAGAGGAATCTGAGATGGACACAACTTGTCTTCTCTTTAATTCAAACACAACCAAGAGGCACCCAGGCTGGTACCTGGCAATGTCCTGGCTGGACAGAGTCGGGGTTGGGGGTGGGGGTGGGGGGCTAGAGGGACAAGCCAGAAGGGCCTGCCCTCACCTCGCCTTTGGGGTCTCCTTCCTCTTTAGGTTCACCCTAGATGCTTAAAGACCTGCTCGTCTGCTGTTGTAACACAGAGTGGATGGACTGGCCTAACCTTGACATTATCCTCTTCAAACAAACCAGGGTCATTTGAGGGCTTGCAGACTGTGGATGTCATCAGCTGCAGGGGTGCGGGGCGTGGGTGTGACGGTGCTGCCATCATCCTCTTTAAAACGCCCAAGAATGTCGCAGAGTGAGTACCATGTACAACCCAACCCAACCAGAGGCAAAATTTTAATGGGCTGCTGGAGCCTTGCTCCTTCCTGTCGTCCTTGACGGTGTTTCTGCACAGCTGTTGAACAGCTGTGGAATCCCAGGCTAGAGGTGGACGATGCACTTTCGGGCCTGGATAATATAATTCTTGGAGGCAAAGAGAGAGACGTGGAGGAGATACATTCATTGAGTACCTCATGTTTCAGACACCTGGCTATGCGCTCTACATAAATATTATTTCTAATTCTCTCCAAACCTTAGATGAGGAGCTGGATAACTTAACCAAGGTCATAGCTACTAAGCGGCTGAGCTGGGATGCAAACCCAAGCGTGTCTAACTGTTCAAGTTCATTTGGTTGGATCATTGTACACCCGACAAACTGGTGATTTTTCATACTTAAGAAATCCTGATGACAGTGCTGCAGGTGAGCAGGTAAGATGCAGCGAGGGAAGGCATATTCGAGGGTCTCCAAACACGGCCATGGCTCTCATCTCTGTAAGCTCTTGCCACTTCTTACATTCAGGGGTGGAATCTGTTTTCTCCTCCTTGAAACTGAGCTGGCCTTTTGGCTTATTTTGACCAATGGAATGTGGCAGAAGAAGTAGCATTCTAAGAGTTCTTAGTCGAAGCCTTAAATGGACTGGTGGCTTCTGTCTCCTCTCTCTTTTAGGAAGCCAGCTGCTATGCTGTCAAAAACACCTCAGGTCGTACAACTAAATGGTGAACGTCCACGTGGAGAGAGGAGCTATGTAACTAAAGCTTTTTGGACCCCTCAGCCCAGCTGCCAGGTGAATGCAGTCAAGTGAATGACCCCGGCTGACATCTGCTGAAAAACCACCCCACTGAGCCCAGTCAACGCACAGAATCATGAAAGATAAACAATCACAGTTTGGAGTTCCTGTCGTGGCGCAGTGGTTAACGAATCCGACTGGGAACCATGAGTTTGCGGGTTCGGTCCCTGCCTTTGCTCAGTGGGTTAACGATCCGGTGTTGCCGTGAGCTGTGGTGTAGGTTGCAGACGCGGCTCGGATCCTGCGTTGCTGTGGTTCTGGCGTAGGCCAGCGGCTACAGCTCCGATTGGACCCCTAGCCTGGGAACCTCCATGTGCCCCGTGAGCGGCCCAAGAAATAGCAAAAAGACAAAAAACAAAACAAAAAAAAACAATCACAGTTTGAAGTCACTGAGTTTGGGGCTGGTTTTTATGCAATAATAAATCACTTAAATCGTGAAGGAAAAATTAGGTGTGGCCTCTATATCACAGCCCTCTGGTTTCATCCCCTGTGCTCCATTTCTACCACAAAGTGCTTGTTAGTAGTCATTTGTGGCCCAAATGAAGTGACGCTGAATTTATCAGCCATCTAGGAGCCTGGACATGCCTAAGTCAAAATACCTTCAAGAAAGCAAAGCAGAAAAATACAGATTTTAAAGGGATCTTGTGCTCAGTCCCAGCAATATGCGGTGTGACTGAGAATTAGCTGCATGTTTGTCAAAGGGCGGGGGGTGGAGGGGGTGGGGGAGTGGGAGCAGAAGACTCTGCCTTTCCCTAACTGAGGTCAGATGGATAAGAAGAGCCTGACAAGCCAATAGACAAATCGGCCAAATAGGCACATGCAAAGATGCTCCACATCGCTAATTATTAGAGAAATACAAATCAAAACTGTAATGAGGTACCATCTCACACTGGTCAGAATGGCAATCATTTAAAAGTCTACAAATAACAAATGCTGGAGAGGGTGTAGAGAAAAGGAAACCCTCTACACTCTTGGTGGGATGTAAGCTGGTGTGGCCACTATGGAAAACAGTGTGGAGGTTCCTCAAGAAGCTAAAAACAGAGTTGCCATATGACCCAGCAATCCCACTCCTGGGCATATATCCAGACAAAACTATAATTTGGAAAAATACATGCAGCCCTATGTTCATAGCAGCACTATTCAAAAACAGCCAAGACGCGGAAACAACCTAAATGCCCAACAACAGATGAATGGATTAAGATGTGGTATATACTACAATGGAATATTACCCAGTCATGAGAAAGAATGAAATAATGCCATTTGCGGCAATATGGATAGAGCTAGAGAGATTATCATGCTAAGTGAAGTCAGTCAGAAAGAGAAAGACAAATACCATATGATATCTAAAATATGACACAAATAAACATATCTATGCAACAGAAACAGACTCATAGACATAGAGAACAGATTTGTGGTTGCTAAAGAGGAGAGAATGGAGTGGGGGGGAGGCTTGGTAGTTTGGGATTAGTAGATAAAAATTATTATATACAGGATGGGTGAACAACAAGGTCCTACCGTATAGCACAAGGAACTATTTTCAACATCCCGTGATAAACCATAATGGAAATGAACATGTATATGTATATAACTGAATCACTTTGCTGTGCAGCAGGTATTAAACACAACATTGTAAGTCAACTATACTTCAACCAATATTTATTTATTTATCTATCTTTTTAGGGCCGTACTTACGGCACATGGAGGTTCCCAGGCCAGGAGTCAAACCAGAGTTGCAGCTGCCAGCCTACACCACAGCCACAGCAACACCAGATCTGAGCCCAGTCTGCAACCTACACCACAGCTCATGGCAACGCTGGATCCTTAACCCACTAGGAGCAAGGCCAGGGACTGAACCTGCGTCCTCTGGGTGCTAGTCAGATTTGTTTCCCCTGAGCCACAATGGGGAACTCGCAACCAACTTTTTTTTAAATGGGCCAAGGACCAGAAGAGAAGAGGTGAGTCACAGAAGTGCACCCCAAATCACTGGGAAAGGTAGGAAAAGATGCAAAAAGTCACCAGGAGTCAGAGAAATACAAATTAAGTAATAATGAGATATTATTCACATCACTGAAAACATTGACAGCACCAAGCGCCAGGGAGCATATGGCAAAAGTAGCACATTTATAAATTGTTATAGAAATGTAAATGGTTACACCTTTTGAAATTTATTCTAGCAACATCTGTTAAAAACAGAATAAGTGTGTAAGGATTCAGGAATTTCACTGCAGCTTTGTTTTCAATGGCAAAAACTTGAAGTATTCATTAATAAAGGAAGGATTGAATAAATTATAGTCCATTCATACCAGGAATATTTTGCAACTAGTCAAAAAAATAAATTGAAGTTATAACAAGTGTCTTAGAGAGGCTGGCCCTGAGGTATTGATGAATGAGAAAAGCATAGGCATAAAAAATATGTATCAGAAGTTCCCATCGTGGCACAGTAGTTAACAAATCCGACTAGGAACCATGAGGTTGCTTGTTCAATCCCTGGCCTCGTTCGGTGGGTTGAGGATCTGGCGTTGCTGTGAGCTGTGGTGTAGGTCACAAACACAGCTTGGATCCCGCATTGCTGTGGCTGTGGCGTAAGCTGGCAGCTACAGCTCCGATTGGACCCCTAGCCTGGGAATCTCTATATGCCATAGGTGCAGCCATAGAAAAACAGACCAAAAAAAAAAAAACAGTATCAAATATAATCTCATTTTTTAAAAAAAATGACAAATCTTATATCTGTAGATATATGTTTATATGTGTTTATAGGTATGTTTATGTATATGTGCATATCTCTACATTGGTATATATGTGAATACATATGTATGGGGAAAAATATGGAAGGGTGCATATAAAGTTATTAGCGGGCATTACCTGGGGGAAGAGTAGAGGGACAATGTGTGGAAAAAAGGAGTGAAAGAAGTAGTCAAAAAAACAGGGAAAAGAAAAAAAATGCAAAAAGTATATCATGATATCATCACATTCATGCATTCATGTGAAATTATATATATGTATGCGTATGTGTAAAATATAAAATAACAATAAAGCAAAGACATAAAATAAAGCAAATAATGGGTTTGTATTTCAACTCTACATAGGCATCCCTGAAACATGGGATTCTGGCATTTAAAAAATGATTCCTGGGGTTCCCGTCGTGGCTCAGCAGAAACGAACCGGACTAGTATCCATGAGGACGGGGGTTCGATTCCTGGTCTCGCTCAGTGGGTTAAGGTTCCAGCGGTGCCGTGAGCTATGGTGTAGGTCAAAGACGTGGCTCGGATCTGCCATTGCTGTGGCTGAGGCGGAGGCCAGCAGCTAGAGCTGGGATTCGACCCCTAGCCTGGGAACCTCCGTATGCCACAGAGGCAGCCCTAAAAAGCAGAAGCAAAAAAAATATTCAAAGACTCCTTTGGGTCTGTGATAAAGAAAGGCCACTGTCAGCAGTGAGCCCTGATTCCTGCAGGATGCAGGCTGGACAGAAGCCCTTCTCCTCCAGCACAGCTTCTGAACAGGGAGTTTCTCTAAAACTGAGGTGCTCCCAGCTTGGTGCCTCTCATGATCTCCAGCTAGCATCTCAGTGCACAGGTGGGTCTGAGCACCAACAAGCAGACAGGCCAAGGTGGTGCTTCCAGGCAGCCTTGCCCACAGACAGCCATCCAATAGCAGCCACTCCCAGCAGCCCATGGGGTCTCCCCAGTTCCCACCTCAGCTCTAATTTACTTTCTTTGCCACCCACGCCCACACATTCTGTCAGACCCCTCGTTTCTAAACCTTCCTCGTCACTCCTCTCAGCCCTCAGAGCCTTCAGCTCACTGGCCAAGTGAGAAAAGAGAGAAAAGTCATGGCCAGATTGCCGAATTTAACTGAAGGCCATCCAGTCCTGGATCAACCAAATGCCACCTTACACCTTTCCCTGGCAACCAGCCCACCCCACTCAACAAAAGGACTCAGTCTCTTATTCCACAGACTTTAGTGTTTCTAGTCCACTAAGGTAAAGAATAAAAAGTACTGTAAGAGCGTCCCAAAGCCAAGGTCGGGGGAGGGGAGGGACATGGTGAATGACGGGAGCTAGTTAGTGGTGATGGTGGCACAATATTTTATATGTACTTAATGCCACTAAATGGTACACATTAAAATAGTTAAAATGTTAAATTTTATGGTATGTGACATTTACAACTGAAAACCAAGAAGTCCCCCAAGGCCTGGTGGGCCTTACATTACCCTCTCTAGCTTCCTGGCTGCTGGTATTCATGGCTGTAGCGTTTGGCCAGCTCTCAGAAGGCTGCTCTCCAAGCCCACCTAAAGGAACAGAGAAGAAAAGAAACATGAGGACAGAACAGCTTTCTTTGCACCAGCCCTGCAAATTGAGGGAACAAACCTGGTCCCCGGGGAATGATCAGAATCACCAGTGAGGAGTTCCCGTTGTGGGGCAGCAGAAATGAATCCAACTGGGAACCATGAGGTTGCTGGTTTGATCCCTGGCCTCGTGCAGTGGGTTAAGGATCTGGCGTTGCTGTGAGCTGTGGTGTAGGTCACAGATGCAGCTTGGATCTGGCATTGCTGTGGCTGTGGTGTAGACCGGCAGCTGTAGCTACGATTTGACCCCTAGCATGGGAACCTCCATACGCTGCAGGTACGGCCTTAAAAACAAAACAAAACAAAACAAACAAACAAAAAAAGGAATCACCAGTGGATCAGTAAAGATTTGATGATTTGATGACTGGGCCTTTAGCACATGCTGGGCACTGTTCTTAATGCTCAGGCCAAAAACACCTGCTTTCTTTAAAAAAAATTTTTTTTATTATACTTGATTTATAATGTTCTGCCAATTTCTGCTATACAGCAAAGTGACCCAGTTATACATATATATATATACACACACATATATATACACATATATATGTATATACACACACATATATATATATACCTTTTTTTCTCATGTTCTCATCTATCATGTTCCATCACAAGTGACTGGCTACATATACTTCCCTGTGCTATACAGCAGGACCTCATTGCTTACCCATTCTAAATGTAACAAGTTTGCATCTACTAACCCCAAATTCCCAATCCATCCCACTCCCTGCCCTTCGCCCTTGGCAAGCACAAGTCTGTTCTCTCTGCCCACGAGTCTGTTTCTGTTCTGTAGATTGAAACAGAAAGACCCGCTTTCTTATAACCACACACATAGTTCACAAATTAGAAAAGTATCCTCTCCTCCATCAGTTCAGAGGCACTTGGGGTGAAATATACAAAGCTAACAGGCAAATTCCAGAGTCAGCTTCCTCACCCCCACCTCCCTGAGAAAGCCCAGAGCAAACAGGATATTCTCCTACTTCTGATTCTGCTTCTGATTCTGGAGTCCCTGGCTTAGGATGCAGGGAGACGCCACCAGTGCTGCTCCCAGCTCGTGATGTGACAGTTGCTGCTGCCTTGGCTTAAACAGCCAGCCTGCTTTCCTCTCTGGGGTGAGTCTCCTTTTAGAAATTGCCCTGTTTATAAATCAGACTCTGCTGACACTGTCTCAGTCAAGGACAGTGATGCACGTACTTGTTTGCTAGTATCATCATCTAGAAATCAGGCACACTGCTGTCCCCATCAGGAAAATGCTTAGTCACTATCTATCTTTAGACCTACTGTGAGCCAGGTCCAATCCCAGGCAGTGGGGATCCAGCCGTGAATAAGACAGATGGTGCATACGTTCCAAATGGGTGGCTGGACAGTAAAGAAAAGGTAAGAAAACAAAGGAATAAACTGATTGCAGGTTCAGAAAACGCTTGGAAAATCAAATGCAGTACGTGGTAGAGCGGACTGGAGCGGCTGCTTAGAAAGTGATTGGAGAAGGCCCTCTAGGGAGGTGGCATTGGGGTTGAGACTTGGAAGACAAGAAGGAGTTCGGCCACACAGAGATCTGGGCCAGGGCATCCCAGCAGAAAAAGGATGTGGAAAGAACCTGGACAGGGAATGAGCTTGCCATGTGCAGGGGCTGACCACGGCTGGCAGAGAGGGAGGCTGGATCTGCAGGGGCATCGGGAATATAGTTGGAGGCAGAGCAACAGAAGAGGCTGACGGATTAGATATGAGGCCAAGAGAGGCCCCCAGGGACTCCTACATTTGGGGGTTGAGCAGCTGGATGGGTCCCGATACCTAGGAGCAGAGTTGAGAACAAAGCCTGTGTTCAGGAGAGACTGTCACACACAGGAAACCACATCAAGGCACCTACAGGATGATCTACTTGGGCAAAATTATTTCTTGACATTTGTTTAGAAATTTGCAACTTACAAAGCAGTTTCCCCATCTCCCCTTTGACCTTAATTAAAACAATCTGTGGCAGAAGAAGTGTAAACTCATTTTACGGAGGGGAAAACTGAGACACGAAAGGATCAGCCCAGAGTTGCCAGCCCACAAGGGAGGCTGAGGGCTCAGGACACCATCAGCCGCAGCCTGAGGATCTTTCCTGTGCCCCAGCTTCCAGCCTGTTCAGGGAAGGGTCCCAAACACGGAACCTAAGGCTCAGGCCCCGGACAATCACGGGAGACAGCCCTGCAGCCCCGCATCCCGACTCCTGACACGCAGACCACCTCTTTCCCTCTGGTGACTGACCCTGGAGGCAGACCAGGCGCACGCTGATATGTTTGCGTGCCTTCATCCTGCTCGTCTGCTGTCTTTCAGGCCAAGTCAGAATCTACTCACACACTCCCTGCAGCTGCCGGGGCGTTCACAGCTAGCTCCCAGCCCTCTGAGTATTCTTCCAGTTTGTGCTATCATTTCCGCTTGGGCTAAAGGTCAGGGGAAATCCTGATGGTTTGAAAATCGCTGGCCAACAGAGGAATGTGCCCTGTGCAGACTGAAGGAAAGCCTGGGTCCCAGGCTCTGGGACCAGCTTAGTCCCTACTCCCTGTGTAACCAAGGATGAGACCTTGGGTGTTAGTACTTTTCATCTGTCAAATGGGCTGTTGTGAGTTCCGAATGAGGTAATGGGTTGTTTAGGCGCTGGCTCATTCAACAAATATTTATCCGACACCTGCTACATGCCAGATGCTGTTTCTGCTGCTCAGGATATGACAGTGAACACACTCTGCCCTGACCTCATGGAAATTACATTCCGGTGGAGGATAGAGGAGAAAATGATAAACAAATAGGCAGCTAAATATAGAAGTTGGTTGTTGATAAGCACTACGAGGAAAATAAATAGGGGTTTGGGGAACAGGGAGTGCTAGGGCTGAGGGTTGCTGTTTCATGAAAGGTAGAAAAGCAGAAGCCTGAAGAAAGGGAGGGAGAGAGTCTGTAGATATCTGGGGGAGGGCATTGCAACTGAAGGAACAGCAGGTACAAAGGCCCTGGGGCAGGAGCGTGCCTGGCAGCAGGAATGGAATGAGCGAGGGAAAGAACAGTAGGCAATAAGGTCTGTGAGTGGTGGAGGGTTCAGAGGGTCAGTTCATGGCAGACCTTGTGGGCCGTTTTCAGGATTTTGGTTTTCATTCTGAGAGATCTAGATGGGAGCCAGAGGGCAGGAAAGGGTTTTGTAACTGCACTCGCTTTGAATGTGACAGGATGGGGACACAGGAGCTGGGCTTTGAAAGGAGATTCCACAAAGCACCAGCCTGGCATGGAGGGTTGGAAGGTTTAGACCTGCTTGGGATAGGGTTTACCCGGCTTGTAGGGTCTCTACTGCAAAAGGGATGGGAGTGGAGGGTGCACAGAAATCAGCTTACAAGGATACCTAGCCTGGTTCAAGGTTAGCTGGAGGCTGTGACTGAGGGAGCAATGGCTGGGAGAGGCTGATATTCAGGTCTGCAGCAGGCAGAGGAGGGGAGGGGTGAGGGCTTCTGATTGCCTTGGCCCCCTGGTCCCTGGGGTTATAAGAGCAAAGTTCTGAAGTTGAGGGGAGACCAGATGCCCCCGAGGAGATGGAGATGGGGAAAAAAAGTCAGTGTTTGCTATATGCCAAATACAGTGTTGACATGTGCTAAGAACAGGGCTCTCCTTGCCTTGAATTTTGTAAATCTAGCCCATGAAGACTCAGTGACAAAAGAGCCATAAACATCCCCATCTCACAGATGAGGCAACAAGGCTCCGGGAGGCGACATGATTTGCCTGTTCTGAAGGTACAGAGATGGATAGTAATGGAGACACCTGAAGGTGGGTCCTGACTTACCCACCAGTCCTTCCCCTCAGCCTCAGATCCAGAAGGAACAAGGAGAACAAGTGGGGTGTCTGGGAGCGGCTGCTTATTCCTGAGGCACCCAGGGCATTTTCCAGGAGGTCTATGAGGGGACATCCAAAGTCAGTGATGAGACTGGGGTCCCAGCAGTTACCACACATTCTCTTTGCCTCCTACCAGTGAGAGCCTGGAGGCTCTGTCTTTTTTCTCAGAAGGGCAGCAAATCTCCTGCTTCCAGGACGGCTGAGCCTGGATCTGCCTGGAGTGAATGTGGGTTGGCTATTCCCCTGATGAAAACCCTCCCAAAGCTCCTGCCTCCCTTGGGATGAGTTCTAACTCCTAAGGGGACTAAGGGACCCCCTGGGATATGGCCCTGCTCGCCTCCTCCACCTGGCACCTCAGGGCTTCCTGCTACAACCCCACTCCCACTCGATGCTCAGCCACCTAAGCTACTTACTGCACCTTGGATTCCCCCTTTCCTTCTATTGAGGCACCTTCCTCAGCCACACCCACCTCTTCACCCAGCCAAATCCTACCGGACCATCAAGGCTCAGCTTGGACATCACTTCCTCTGGGAAGCCCCATTCCTTCTCTTGGGTTAGAAACCCCCTCCTCTGTGTCACCAGCTCCCTGGACAGCCTTCACTACAAAGTATTCACTACTCAGCTCATCCCCTAGTCTGGTTTTTACTTTTCAGCATCTTGAAGAAAGGGGTCTTGTCTTGTCCAATAATAAACACTCAGCACTGTGCCTGGCACATAGCAGACACTCAATAAAATATGTGGTGGGTGGAAGGATGGATAAATAGATGGACTGATGGAGGAATAGATGGATGGGAAGATGGAAGAGTCAGGTAGACAGTGCTTAAATAGAAAACCCAATCATTTCTAACTCAGTGTAACTGATGAAAGTTTGGTCTTTACCAGCTTATGGAAGGAGGGAAGCAGATATTCTTGGAACAATGGCTTTCAACCTTGGCTACACTTTGGGAATCATCCTTGGAAGCTTTTTGGAAAAATATTGACACCTGTATCCCACCCCCAGAGGCTCTTATTTAATTGGTCTGGGGTATGGCCTGAACCTTGTTGGGATTTTAAAAAGCTCCCCGGGTAATTCTAAGGTGCAACCAAAATTGAGATTCTCTGCTCAAAGAACCCCGTAAGGTGGTCTCCCCTGATGATATTTTCTTACAACCAACCTCTCTCCTCCTAAGCTCACTAGGGAATGGGAGAGGTGGAGCTGGAGACAGAGAGACAACAAGAAAAGTCATTTCTCAGATCCAAGTTGATGGAACGTGTTGCTCTGTTTCAGTAAAAGCAAGTAAATGAGTAAGACAGTGTGACTGTGGCTAAAACTGCAGCCATAAGCATACCGAGCAAGGAAGCCTGATGCAAAGATTAGGGGCTATGGGGGGAGGGGGTATTTAGGGAGTAGGGATAAATTTTTCCTTGGGTGTGATTGCAAGACAAAAAAAATATTTGAACAGAAATACATATAAATGCCCATATTTGATCTTTGGTTAATTACCTCTTCAGTGAGAGGATATGCAAAGACCTTGTAGATTTCATTAGTCACAGGGGTTTATTCAAATGTCTCCTTTGCATAAGAAACCCAGGCTTACAGCTGGTCTCTGGGAAAGAATGCCCTCCAGGCCTTGAAAAGAGAGCTCCCGGCCTGTTCACGCTCTCACTGAAACACAGCAGAGGTCAGCAGCCCGTGATGCCTGGGGCCAGGCTGAAAGGTTTCTGTCCAGCATTTGCAATTCAATCCCGCAGTTTCCTTTATGGAACAATTCACTAAATTCAGAGTTGTTCTTTTTTCTAATTCACCATATAATTCACCTCCCAAGTTCAATTAAGAAGCAATCTGTTAGCAACTTTGGGAGCAAGCTGCTTTTCTTTGGGAAAGCCCAATTTTCTTCTGCTCCCAACAAAAAGTGGCTTAATTGTATGCATCATATGAGGCATTGATGTACACACAACGCCCCTCCACCATAATGAATGAAATATTAACTATATCCATCCAAAGACATCCCGGCAGAAAGGGATGGGCTTTTCCAAAGCCTGCGAGGAGGAAGCCGTAGAGCAATATTGTTCATTTGAATATATGTTCATTCAGTGACTGTGAATTAATATTCATGAATATGGTAATTAATAAACAAAAACCTTAGATTAATTTTTCCTTCTGTCTCATTCTTAGAGCCTAACATTACTTGGTTTTTGGGTTTTTTTTAAACGCAAAAATAACCACCATTTTTAAAGTGCTGATTATTTGCAGGTACTTATATATGCCATCTCATAATCACCCCTCAGACCAACCCTCTAAGATGGGTATTATTCCTATTTTAGATGCACGGTAACTGAGGCTTAGAGTAGCTAAGATATCACTGGGGACGCGGAGCCATTTGGGTGGAGAGGTTGAAATTTTCTAAATCTAGCGTCAAAGCCTCTAAGATGGAGTTCCTGTCATGGCTCAGTGGTTAATGAATCCGACTAGGAACCATGAGGTTGCAGGTTGGATCCCTGGCCTAGCTCAGTGGGTTAAGGATCTGGCATTGCCGTGAGCTCCGGTGTAGGTTGCAGACGTGGCTCGGATCCAGCATTGCTGTGGCTGTGGTGTAGGCATATGGAACCTAACCTGGGAACCTCCATATGCCCCGGGTGCGGCCCTAGAAAAGACAAATAGACAAAGAAAAAAAAGAAAAAGCCTCTAAGATGCATCACATGCTGAAGTAACTCTGCCAGGACAACCTTAGCTCTCACCTTTACTGACTTTTTAATACCTGTATTTATAGCTTTGACTCATCAGAGGTAAATCTAGCATAAAAGTGCTTTGTTTTACTCTAAGGAAAATTTAAAAATAATCTCTAGCACAAGGTCCTAAACATCACTTCACTGGCAGTCCATTCATTCAATAAATACCGGCTGAGTATTTGCTTTGAGCAATGCTGTGCTGGGTTCTCTAAGGCAGAGACAAGCAAGGGCCGATCTTCAAGGTACCTTCCTGGTTCTAGCAGAGGGAAGAAAATCATCAATGTGATCATTCCAGGGAGGGATTAAGTACCTTGGAGAAATTAAAATAGGGTTTTATGAAAGAGCAATGGGGGTTCGGAGCCCAGGGAAGGTCTGAGTCGATGATCTTCGAGCTGAGACCTGAGTAATGAGAGGGGAACATCTATCTGGGGAGAATATTCTAGCAGGAAGAAAAAAAAAAAAAAAAACACCAGCAAGTAAAAGAGTCCAGAGGGAGGAAAATAAGACTCTGATGGAGCTGGAATTAAGGCTGACGCCTGAGGGATGCGGGGCCGGTTCCAGCAGGAACTTTGAGCCTAACCCTCACAACTGTGTCTTAAGCAGTCAATTTACCATGCTCTTTGGTCATGTGTAATAAGCACAGCAGTCCTGTGGGTCAGTAATATCGTTCCTCTTTTGCAGACAACCGAGGTTCATAGATAAGGTGTCCAAGGTCACCCAGGTGTAAGTGACTGATTCTGCCTTTCAAGGCCGGCCCTTCTGACTCCAGAATCTGTGCTTGAAACCCCTGTTCTTTACCCTCTACCTGCACAGGTGTGGTCTGAGCAAGCATCCCAGGCCAACGTATAAAACATCTGCACGCCTCTGTCAGAAAACTACTGGCAAGGCACACCTGCTCAGTAGAGCTTTTAATTATTCATTAGGGGAAAAAAAAAAAAGCAAAGCCCCTTGAAGAGGTTGATACAGGAATGAACCAGGCCACCACTACGGTAATCAATGTGCCATGCTAAGCAATTCAGTGCCAAGTGCCTTTTACATCTATGCCAAATTTCAAAGGCTACAGAAGGGAAAGGGAAAATGAGATAAAAGATCATTGCCAGGTTTTGTTAATGAAGCGATTTAATATTGGCAAGTGTATAATAAAACAGGAATTCTTACAGACTGCTGTTGGAGGAGGAATGTAAATTGGTAACATTTTATGAGGGAATTTAGTAGGAGGTACCAAGTCTTTTAAAACAAGCAATAATATGACTTTGACACAATAATAGGACTTCCAGATACCAGTACGAAGGAACTGACTGACAATAAAAACAAAGGATGTTCATCCCAACACTTTTTTCATAAAGACAGAGTGCAACAACCATACCCCCAACGGGGGGGGGGTGGTAAAATGAATTATGACATAATGGAACTTTATATAACCTTTGAAACTGTTTTAGAAAAAACTTTGCGAGATGGGAAAATGTCCATGTTATAAATCAAAAAACAGGTTAGGAAGTGGTACCCAATATGATTCTAATAGGATCCAGCATGATTTCATCTTTTACTTTTTAAAAGGCATAAACAGAAAAACATGGAAAAAATACTGGAAGGAAATACCCGCAATATCCATGCCGATGATCTCCCATTGGTGATTTTTGGGGGAATTTTTTCATATGCTTTTTGTAATTTCTAAATCTTGTTCAACATGTTACTTTTTGTAATTAGGAAGTAAAAGGATTTTCAGAAAGAAGAACTAGATTCCAGCATACACTTTGCCTAAGAACATGGGCTCTGCACTTGGTAGTGCATGTCTGCACACACGTGTACACACACACACACACACACACGCAGTTGCTGGGGAAACCCTCTTCTGATGGGAAAGAAACATTCGTTGTTTACGCAGATGGAAAGGTTGTGGTCCAACCTTTTTTTTTTTTTTTTTCTTCCTGCTCTGACCATGGAAAGAAAAAATAATGAGGCCACACCTTGGCAAGACAGGAAGAGAGGACAGCTCACTGGTGAGCACGTGAAAGGGCCTGTCGGAGCCTTCTCTCGGACACTGTTGGGTGGGCTCTTGGGAGACCTCATCCCCAGTCAGTTAATGGGCTCCCACCTGTGTCCTAGCCCTGGCTGATGAGGCCTAGGAATTTGCTTCTACCCCAGGCAGAAGCTCAAGGGAGGCTTCTTAATCATGCAAATTTGAGCTCTCTCTTCCCAAAGCTTCCAGCCAGATGTCTGTCCTGCTTGGTTTTGGACCTTCCACCCACCCCAAGGGTCTGATCTGCATTTTTCCCTAGTCCCTGATTGTTGGTGGAACTACACGGCACCTTCTGCTGAGATCTGCTCTTGGAGTTCTTGTTGCTTACCTGGCTTCACATTGCCAGTGCTCCTGAGCCCCAGACCCTAGGTGTTCTTGAACACCTGGCCCTCATCTTTCATACCCAGCCTGGCCTTGGCATCTTGGCTGTTTCCATCATTTACTGCTGCATAAGAAACTATTCCTCTAGGAGTTCCCATCATGGCTCAGTGGTTAATGAACCCAACTAGCATCCATGAGGACATGGCCTCGCTCAAGTGGGTTAAGGATCCGGCGGTGCCAGGAGCTGTGGTGTAGGGTGCAGATGTGGCTCGGGTCTGATGTTGTTGTGGCTGTGGCATAGGCCAGTGGCTACAGCTCAGATTCAGCCCCTAGCCTGACCCTCCATATGCTGTGGGTGCAGCCCTAAAAAGACCAAAAAAAAAAAAAAGGAAAAAGGAAAAAAGAAACTATCTCTCTCTCTAAACAGAGTGGCTTAAAATCACCACCATTTTACGCTTGCTTCTCATTCTGAGGGCCAGGAGTTGGAGCAAGGAACAAACGGGGCTGGTTTGTCTCTGCTCTGGGGCCTGAGCAGAGATGAGTTGAAATGGCTGGGGGCTGGCTGAGATGCTTTTGTGGAGGCAGCATCCAAAAGGATGCGCCCGGAGTTCCCGTCGTGGCGCAGTGGTTAATGAATCCGACTAGGAACCATGAGGTTGCGGGTTCGGTCCCTGCCCTTGCTCAGTGGGTTAACGATCCGGCGTTGCCGTGAGCTGTGGTGTAGGTTGCAGATGCGGCTCGGATCCTGCGTTGCTGTGGCTCTGGCATAGGCCGGTGGCTACAGCTCCGATTTGACCCCTAGCCTGGGAACCTCCATATGCCGCGGGAGCGGCCCAAAGAAATAGCAAAAAGACAAAAAAAAAAAAAAGAAGGATGCGCCCTACGATGCACGTGTTTTTTAGCTTCTGCTTCTGTCACGCTTTCTAACATCCTACTGGCCAAAGCAAGTCACACAACCAAGCCCAGAGTCACAAGGAATGACTATACCAGCTGACCTTTGGCAGGGACCACGAATGGAGCAGCCTACCCCCTGCCTGATCTCCAGATACCTAACATTCTAGCAAGTCAGGTGGTTTTCAGGATGGACCTAGAGTGTCAGCTCTGGAGTCAGGCCGTCCAAGGTTAACCTTTTTCTTGGACACTTACTAGCTGTGTGATCTTAAGTCACTTAACCTCTTTATGTTTCATTTTCCTCATCCATAAAATGAGGATGAGTGTATTCACCTCAGGGTTGTTAGGAAGATTAAGAGAGATGATACATTCAAGCCAGAGACTCATGCCTGGCCCTCATCAGCACTGGTTGAGTTAGCATTATTACTATTAGCACATTTATTTCCTTTGGGCATCACCGAGCATTACCAGCAATGATCTCATTTATTTGCTTACATGTTTATTGCCTGCCTCCCTGACACTCTCTGAAAAGCCAGCTCCATCTTCTTCACGGATGTGTCCCCAGGGCAGGGACAGTACTCCAACATACAGGAGGCAGCCACTGGTGGGAGGGGCCTGGGAAAGGGAGGTTGCAGGATGGGAGGCTACAACAGGTATCAATGTTTGTCCCCAGGCAAGAAGCGATGGCATCCCAGAGAATGACATCCTGTGGGGATGGAGAGAAGGGTGCTGAAGAGAGCTACTTAGGTGGTGGGATGAATGTAACTCGGTACCCAGCTAGATATGAGAAGGGAAATGGAGGGGCCGCCTTACTTAGCTCTGAGACGTGGTAAAGGGACCCTCTTGCCCATCCTTCAAGTTGACATATGCCAAAAAGGAGAAAATTTCAGAGGGCCCATTCAGAAGAGTCAACATAAGAGACTCGGGATAATTTTTAATGGGAATGGAGTTCCCGTCGTGGAGCAGTGGAAACAGATCCAACTAGGAACCATGAGGTTGCAGGTTCAATCCCTGGCCTTGCTCAGTGGGTTAAGGATCGGGCGTTGCCATGAGCTGTGGTGTAGGTCACAGACGTGGCTTGGATCTCACGTGGCTGTAGCTGTGGTGGAGGCAGGCAGCTGTAGCTCTGGTTAGACCCCTAGCCTGGGAACCTCCATATGCCCTAAAAAGGAAAAAAAAAAAAAAAAAACTTCTAACGGGAAGTGTAGATAACTGCAAGAGGAGAATTATACATTTTTATTGAAGTTTATAAAAACAGTAGTACGTAAAGACAAGACATTCTGTGTTCCTGGATGAACTGAGCAAATACTACAAATGTGTCAGTTTCTCCAAATGAAGTTGTAAGTTTAATGTAATTCATGATCCAAATTCAGGAGGATTTTGTTGGGATCCCCATAGATTTTCGTGGAGAAGTGATCCACAAATTCTCGTAGGAGAATAACCAAGTGAGACTCTTTGAGAATTTTCTAGCATCTCCCAGTGGCCTAGTGGTTAAGGATCCAGAGTTGTTGCTGCTGTGGCTCAGGTTCAAACCCTGGCCCAGGAAATGCCACATGCCACAGGTGGGGTCAAAAAAAAAAAAAAAATCTAAAATGAAAAGCAAGGGCCATGAGGAGGGATTATCACCAAATAGTAAAACATAGAAAGAAATTAACATGAAAAGACACAGATGAATGGACCATAAATGCTAATACTACATATAAAAATACTCACTATGTGATAAAGGAGAGATGCGGAAAGAACATGAATTAGATGGGGTTGAGATTATTATTCAGAAGTTAGGGGAGGGATACCCCCTGAAAATCCAAGTGGACTGAAAGTATACATATAAACAAACCACAAAAAAAATTTTTTAAACATGTTACTTCCCAAAGCTGTTGTAGGAATAATTTGACACATTTAGAAGTATGAGGAAAAGAAATTTGACTTGATATATTTAACTTCAAAAACTTTAAAGCATTTGTATGTCGGAAAAACGAACCCCCCTAAAATGAAAACAAATCATCCATATAAGGGAAAATACCTGCCTTGAAGAGAACAAATGGTTACTGTCCATATTACATTCAGCAGCTAATGCAAATCAATGAGAGCAACTTTGTATCTGACAGACACTGGATAAAGGAAATCGGTGAACATGTTGTAGAATGAAAGTCTAATTAGTACGTAATTATATAAAGAAGTTTCCCCCGAGAAATGAAAATAGAAGCAAAATTAAGGTACCTTTTCCCAACAATCAAAGTGGTAAAATAAAGAGATTAATGGTAGCAATGATGCTGAGTTGGGTGGATGTGGAATTTTCATTTTGTGAAGAGTCATTTATTCAGCAAATCTGGTCAGTATCTAAAATGTGCCTCTCACAGGACTGGGCCCTGGGAGGGCACAGATACATGATCATTCATGCAACCTGCAGTCCAGTCCGAGAGAAAGAGGAAGCCATCTGGGCTTTCAGGGCCCTTCCGGGAAGGGGCTTGTTGGCTGAGTTTGAGGGAAGGGAAGAAGGGTGGGCAAGGGCCTTGGGGGCACTGAGGCGGGGGAGGAGGGCCCACGGAGGGGAGTCCAAGTCCTCAGCCCAAGTCCTCTGGAGTCTGATCCCAACACACCTTTCCAGCTTCTCTTCTCTCCCTCCCATCTCACCCTCTCACGGGCCTGCCAACCAGTCTGAACGGCTCAGTTCTCACTGCCAAGCTCACACCTCCATGACTCTGTTCAGGCTCTGCCTTCCCCCTGCAATGCCCTCCCCACAGCAGCCCAAATCAAAATCCTTCCAGGAAATGTATATACACGTATAACCGGGTCATGCTGCTGTATAGCAGAAATGGGCAGAACATTGCAAATCAACTACAATAAAAATAATTCAAACATTTTTAAAAAGCTGGGCAAGTTCCCTTGAGGGCAGCAATGATTTGCGGAGCTACCAGAAGCACTTACTTCCTGGTGATGGGAAGGCACGTATTAGTTTCCTGTTGCTGCTGTAACAAATGATCTCAAACTTACGGGCTTAAAAAACACAAATTTATAATGAAATAATGCCATATGCAGCAACATGGATGGACCTAGAGATTATCATACTGAGTGAAGTAAGTCAGACAAAGAAAGACAAATTGCTATGATATCACTTGTACGTGGAATCTAATAAAACACGAGACAAAAGAACTTATTTATAAAATAGAAACAAGCTGGCAGATTTCAAAACCCATCTTACAGTTACCATAGGTGAAACCCTTGGGGCGGGGGGAGAATTGGGAGGGTGGGAAGAACACATACACACTAATGTATAAAATAGAGGATTAACAGAACCGACTGTATAGCCCAGGAAAATCTACTTAATAGTTTGTAATAACCTATATGGGGGAAAAAGGATGGATATATATATATATTATATGTATATAACTGATTCATTTTGCTGTACACCTGAAACTAATACAATATTGTAAGTCAAATTCACTCCAATAAATTAAAAAGCCCCCCAGATATATGATTTCACACACACACACACAAAATCCTTCCAGGACCAGCTCAGCCTCTTCCCTGAAGCCATCCCCCTGCCTCTGTGCTTCACTTACAGCCCCTTATGGCCCTTTACTCATCATCATCCGCTCATTCATTCCCTCATTCAGCACCCTTCTATAGGGCACCTCTCTGTGCCAGGCACTGTGCTAGGTGCCAGCGATAGAAAAACAGATCAGACATAGTCCCTCTGCTCAAGGAGCTCCTGGCTCTGATCATTCCATGCCCGGAGTGCAGTTATTTGTGGACCAAGTCTGTTGTCCCTACAAGACACTTAACTCCTTGAGGACAGAGACAACATCCTGCCTATTTCCAATGTGTGGTTTCATGGCGGATGCTTAACGAATATGTCCATTTGAATTGGACTGAATAGATGTGACTACTGCTCGCATGTATGATCTCAGTTGCATGTATTCTCACTGCCCTGTGTGACGGAAGGTATTATTAGTTGCCCCCATTTTACAGATGAGGAAACTGAGGCTCAAGGAGATTAAAGCACTTGATCTTGGTCACCAGCTGGTATGTCACAGAACTGGGGGGGTCTAACCCCCTGCCCTTGCTCCTTGCCTCGTTGCTCTGTCCCTTGGCATTTGACAAGAGCAGAGAAGGAAGGTAAACCCCAGACAATGAAGGGTTACTTACACCCAAGGGGGCTGAGACTTTCTCACTGCCTGGTAAAATGTTCTTCAGAAGAGATACATATTTGTGCTCATAGAACATCTTACAAAGATTTTATCACAGGGACTTTGCACAGATGATCAAATGACCCATAGAGATTTACAGGTGTCTCAAAGGGCAAATCCCATTCATCAGAAAGAGTAGCAAGGAACTTAGGAACCAAAGAAAGGAAGCCCAAGCCCACCGCAGGGAACTGGAGGAGAGAAGCAAGAAGAGAACTACAGAGTTCTGTGTCCTGTCTTTGAACTTTTGGGACAGAATTCAGCTCAGGTTAAAGAGGAGTGCAGAGCAGTGACATCACCTTTAAGAGAAGAATAGGCAAATAGAGGTCAAGGTGACTAGCGTTTCTCTGGGTGATGGCGTTATGTATCAGTGAGTGGAATGACCTCTTTGTTTCAGAGAGGTTGATACCTATTCATGGTCCCATCCCACTGAGTCACTGGAGCAGAAAGAACCTGTTCTACAGCCAACGCATGTGCTGGGCCATTAATCCCCCTGCTGCCAGACACTGTCTTGTTGGCCTGTTTTGCATTTCCTGCTCAGTGTCACCCAGAGTCTGGGATAGGCCATGCTGTGTTGCAAAAGGGGCAGAGATGGAAAGTACAAAGAAAAGAATTAAAGAGGATCCATGAGAAGGATCTTCCAGACTACCAGGCAGTCGTTGAAGCTTAGGACCTTCCTCCCTTGATGGAGAAGAGAAAGCATTCTGGGCAGGGTCGTGGGGCCTGCATTAGGGCCCAAGGATGTTGTCCCTTACCTACTGGTGCAATATGCACCCACCAATGCCTAGCGTTGGGGCCCCAGGCAGGCAATAATCTGTGTGAAAGAGGTCAGCGCGAAAGATGCATAGGGAGTAGTGGGGTCTGTGGTAAACCGCAGAGCACCTGCTCCTCCAGAATCCAACCCGTCATTGCACAACTCTGTTGATTGCTGCCATGTGGGATTGCTGGACCAGCGTAGACAGATCTTCCAACTTTCCGGAGAAGCCAGAGTTCTGAGTTTTTATGAGAAATCTGATTTTTAAATTTTGGCAGTAAATGAAAAAAAATGTTTTAAGCACTACAAAACAAACAAAACACATCTGCAGACCAGATTTGGCTAGTGGGCTGGCCACTTAGGACTCTGGGCTGCAGAGTCAATGGGAAAGCCGTGCCTCTAGGGGGTGCCCAGGTCAGGGAGACAGGAGTTCCTCGGGTGATGCAGCCAGATCCAGGGATGCAGGCTCATGGAGAGCCTGGGAAGCAGAAGCAAGGAGCAGCAGGAGAAAGATATGGGCGGATAAAGTTCAGAGGCTCAGCGGCAAGGCCAGCTGGGGCTTTTCTCACTCTGTATTGTGGGCAACAGTCTCATTAAAAGACCCCAAGAGAAAGAAGATGACCAGAACGCAGGATGAGATTCCACTGGCCACTCCACCACCATCATCACCTCCTCTCTCTGGGCTTCCTTGAAAACCAGAAATAATGACCTGCAGACCTCAGTGTACAAAGTCCCAGAAGTAATGTGACTTTGTCTGGGCATTCTGTATTTCAGCCACAGGTTAGCATGATGGGGACAACCTTCATACCAAACTTGCACCGCAGTGCCACCTGCCATCCCTCAAGCTGCATCTCCGGCTCTCCCAGTCTAGCCCCCTTGTTACTGGTACCCAGTGTCTCCATCCTTCACGTGGCTCTGGTGGTGGGAGGCAATATGACCTTTCTCAACCTTTTCTCTCCAGCCCATTGTTGTTTTCGAAGATGGGACAAAGGGAGGCTACAGCCACATTGCTGCCGACACCTATGGGAGCCGACTGGCGGGTCTCAGTTTAGGTGCAATTTAAGCAGACTGTTCAAAAGGTCCACGAGGCATCCCATGAAGGGGGAGCTGAAGACAAGACTGTCTAATCAGCCACGCAGAGGGCAGACACTACACATTGATTATCTTTGGCAAAATAACTGAAACCTCATTCCAGGCCCTTAGGAAGATTAAAGTCCATCCCTCTCTGTTCTATAGGTAAGGAGGTCCCCTGAGGTGAACTGACACACCTGCAGTGGGTAACTGAAAGGTTGGGGCACAGGTTTTGTTTGAAAACAATTTATTTCATTATCGTGCCCAGTAAAAAAAAAAAAAAAAAAATTGCTTGAGTAGTAATGCATTGGAAGCAAAGGTCAGACATCCAAAATGCACACATCCAAAAGAGGCCAAGAAAAACAAGAGCAAAGGTGTAAGGAAACCAAAAATGCTATGTTAAAAAAGTTTAAGGGGTAATAACTTACTGGATAAAAACATCCTTTATTTTCTCAAAAAGGATTCAGCCACAGGGTGCTCTTAAACCATACCTAAAACCTTTTTTTTTTTTTGTGCTGCCCTCCAGTTGATGGCTCTAGTGTCAGTGGCTTCGATGTAAACAATCTTCCACACCCTGACTTATTTCATTTCCTTCTGCCTTGGAGATCAATTCCTCTTTAAATTAAGAACAGAAAACAGAGATTCCATTCGATAAATACAAAACACACACAATCAGCAGACCATGAAAACAGACTCAGATTAAGAAGAACCAAAGCGTGAGATGGGGGAGGTGAGGGATCATTCTGTCGGCCTGCACTGAGAGGCGAGGGTTCGGTCCTCACCTGAGACAAGCCATCCACAGCTCCCAGGAGGCCGTGTCCCCAATTCCACATATTAAGATGGCAGATGGGAACTCCTAAAATATTTTCCCATGAAAATAACATAAATGGCCAACGTCGGTGTGAGGTCACCAGGCTTGGCCCCGAGACCACGTTAACTCCAAAGGGAGCTGCCTCCACATCTCCACACCTGGGGGTCGTTTTGCTCCTCCATCATCCCCGCAAAGTCCATCCTTCATTCCTCTCTTGAGCCACAGACACAGACGTGCCACCCACTTCCTTCACTACTTTGTTTCTTCCTCCCACCTTCCTGGGGCACTGAGCAGCTCGCTTTATACTGAGCAGCTCGCTTTATACTCCTTCCCCTGGAGATGTCTTCCACTCTTAGAGCGTCCCCAGTACCCCTACAGAGGTGGGAACCATAAGCATCCAGAGGGATCATCACGATGCAAACTCCGGCACGGTGGCCATGATGGGTCAGGTGCACGAGGGGAAAAAGCACAAATAAGACACTCTGTGGCCCCTGAAACTAGAAGCCAGCCTGTTCTTTTCTCTCCAATTTCTACTCAAGTCCCCCAAAGGTCAGCTCTTCTGCTTCTGTCTTTTTTTTTTTTTTTTTTTGGACCACATTTGCGGCATACGGAAGAAGTTCCTAGGCTAGGGGTCTAATTGCAAGCCACAGCAATGCCAAGATCCTAGCTGTGTCTGTGACCTACCAGCTCATGGCAACACCGGATCCTTAACCCACTGAGCGGGGCCAGGGATCGAACCTGTGTCCTCACGGATGTTAGTCAGGTTCGTTACCACTGAGCCACAACAGGAGCTCTGAGAATATATTCTTAAATAAATTCTTGTATTGAGCTATCTTGAGTGGGAGTCTATATCTCAAAACTGAAAGAGCCTTAGAGTTCCTGTTGTGGCCCAATGCAAATGAATCTGACTAGTACCCCTGAAGACTTGGGTTCAATCCATGGCCTCACTCAGTGGGTTAAGGATCCGGCATTGCCGTGAGCTGTGGTGTAGGTTGCAGATAAGGCTCAGATCTGGCATTGCTGTGGCTGTGGTGTAGGCCTGTGGCTACAGCTCTGATTGCACCCCTAGCCTGGGAACCTCCATATGCCACAGGTGTGGCCTTCAAAAGACACACAAACACAAAAAGACTGAAAGAACCTTGCCTAGAATGTCAGAGGCCAAATTCTCATTCATCCTGGTTTTTCAAGCTAATCTCCCAATTTTGACTCAGGCTCCCAGATTCCGGGCCATGAGGGGGCCTGGGAGGACGGCTCACTGGATGGGTGCCCAAGGGTGCCCCCTCCCCCACCTGGCTCTGCATTCCGTTCGTTGTGATTCCAAGTGGACTCCCAGCCCAGTTTCTCCAAATTCTGACAAACGCAGTCATCATAAAATCAACCTAAAGGTGAATTAACTTTTCCCAACACTTCAAGTCCGCAGTGAACTCTGGCTTCAATCCAAGGTATAAGTCAGTCTCTGAATGAGGCCCCAGGGAAGGAGATGATAGAATCCTTATGTTGCATTCTTTTTTTCTTCCCAAAGAGCAGATGTGCCTTTATCAGATGCCTCTTTATCATCTCAACTCATCTACTAAACTGAAAACTTTACGGGTGGAATAACTGCCAGGCCTTGCCCGGTTCCTGCACCCCAGCCCTCTTCTCCCAGCTGCTGACTGCTGCCTGTGCACTGAGCCTGTGCTGGTTGTGGCTGGGGGGGATTTAAGGAGTTTGGACTCAGTACTCGAAGGTCTCAGCAGCACATTACCTTTGGCCCCGATTTTGATATGTGGGATTCTGCTTAACTTCTGCCCCTTGTCCCCATTTTATTTTCTCAGGCCAAGTTTCTACCTTGTTGTTCTCAAGGGCTCCTTGCCTTGCTCTTCTGAGCCCCCAGCATAGAACTGGAACTCTCTGTGGGTTCTATTAAGGCCTCTCAGATGCTGCTTGCCTGGGTCTCTGCCCTCACATGAACATTCCTGCTTCCGTGGCCCTGCTTTGCTTCCCATCAGGTCCTATGCCCCAGGGTGGATGCCAACCCTAAGGCCTGCCCGGGGTCCCCTGGGGTCTTAGCTCCAGGCATGAGTGCCATCCATGGGACCACACTTCCTCTGGGAGGTTGGTGGTGCCCCTTGGGGGTCTTTTGGCCCCAGGTCCTCCCCCACCACAGCTTGTCTCATTCCTCCAGTCCTCCAAGCCTGACCATAATCACGTCCATCATTAAAACTCCACCTCCTGGAGAACAGTTTGGAGATACCTTAGAAATCGATACATAAAACTTCCATATGACCCCGCAATCCCACTCTTGGGCATCTATCCGGACAAAACTCTACTTAAAAGAGACACGTGCACCCGCATGTTCATTGCAGCACTATTCACAATAGCCAAGACATGGAAACAACCCAAATGTCCATCGACAGATGACTGGATTAAGGAAGATGCAGTATATATACACAATGGAATATTACTCAGCCATAAAAAGAAACGAAATAATGCCATTTGCAGCAACATGGATGGAACTAGAGACTCTCATACTGAGTGAAATGACTCAGAAAGAGAAAGACAAATACCATATGATATCACTTATAACAGGAATCTAATATACAGCACAAATGAACATCTCCACAGAAAAGAAAATCATGAACTTGGAGAATAGACTTGTGGCTGCCCTACAGGAGAGGGAGGGAGTGGGAGGGATCGGGAGCTTGGGGTTAACAGTTACAACTTAGAATAGATTTACAAGGAGATCCTGCTGAGTAGCATTGAGAACTATGTCTAGATACTCATACTGCAACGGAACAAAAGGTGGGGAAAAAATGTATACATGTAAGAGTAACTTGATTCCCACGCTGTACAACAGGAAAAAAAAAATTAAATTAAAAAAAAAAAAAAACTCCACCTCCTTGAGGGCAGAGGAGAAAGTGGGTACTGCTGCATCCTTGGTGCTCGGCACAGAAGAGGTCCCCAAATAGCATCTGTTGCTTGAAGGGAGGAAAGAGGGAGAGGAGGACGAGAGGGGGAAAGGGGTTCTGATCCAGCAGATGGTGTGAGAGAGTCAGCAGAGCTGCGAGGCAGACATAAGGAAAGTGTAGGGCATGCCAAAGTGGAAGCGCAGCCATAAAGACCAAGTTCTAGACCATGGGAGCCCAGGCTAATTCTCAAGGGAGGGGCAGGGGTGAAACGGAGCCATTAGCTGGGGGAGGGGGTGGACGCAGGTCTTCAAAGAAAAGGGCTGAGAGGGGCCTGGAGGAGTGAGCAGGGAGGCTGGTGATGCCCTCTCTGGCTTGGAAAAGACCTAAGGGCCACAGCTGGGGATAGGTACGAAGGGCTCAGTAAAGAAACCATTATCCATGTGGCCAAAGGATGCCCTTTTCAGACACTTCCTGCAAGGTGATCTGGGCTGACCCAGCCCCCGAGGGCACCACCTCTGAGCACGAGCCCTTCTTTCATCGCTGGCTCCCACTCTGGGCATCACACATTCAAACAGTCCTGATGCAAACGGGCCTGGGGAAGCAGAGAAGCAAGGAGGCCATCATGCCTCTTGAGGCTCGTGGCCCCATCCGTAACTCACAGGGGGTTGGTTTGTCTGGCACTATCCCAGTGCCCAGACTGATGCTGGAACTAAAGAGAGAGGGCTGAGACCAAAGACAAGCCACAGCTGTTGTCAGTCTGGTGGATGCAGCAAGGCGCACCCTGAATGGCAACCAGAGATAACAGAGAGGAAGTTGTGGTGTGGCCCCATAAGCCTGAGGAATGAGTTCTCATCTTTTTTGATCCTCTCTCAAAGGCAGTGGTAGGGAGACCAAGTCTTCACAGCTCAGGGAGAAGGGGTGCGTGGTGATGCCCGCAGCTCTTTCTAGCAGCAATGGAGTATGGAGGCTAAAACAGCCTTTGATATTATTCAGAGTTAAGCCCTATTTTAGTTCTGCCAATAATTAGTTATGTGATCAAAGACAGATCACACAAATTTCTGAACATTAGCTTTCACATCTATAGATATTAACAGGACTTGTGACATAGAGCTGTTGTGTGAAAATTAAATGAGATCACTTAGGACAGAATTAGGAGTTCCTGCTGTGGTGCAATGGGATCCCTGGAGTCTCTGGAGCACTGGGGTGCAGGTTCGATCCCCGGCCCGGCACAGTGGGTTAAGAATCTAGTGTTGCTCGGATCTGATCCCTGGTCCAGGAACTCCATATGCCGTGGGGCAGCCGAAAAGGAAAAAAAGAAAGGACATAATTAACACACAACAAATGGTAGTTGTTATTATTCTTTTTGTTGTTACATCGATGAAGAACCAGCACCTAATCGATTCTCAGATCTCTGGCCAACTTCATGACCCAGGGATGGGACTCAGGAAGACTAGGGAAAGCTTTCTGTTGGGGTTGGATAGAGATTCTCCCTGTGCTGTTGGGACCTAAATCCAAGGATCCAATCAGATCGCACTGGTGCAGGCCCAGTGCCAGAGACCCCAGAGGGTGTAGGCAGAGTACTGAGTGTGAAGTCAGGGGCATAGAGACGGGGCGTCGAGACAAGAAGGCAGTGGCCAGCGGCCATGTGGCTACTATTTGCTGAGCACCTAGCACGTGTCACACTCTGGGATAAGTGCTGTACCTATCACACTTCCCAATGCCCCCTGCAAGAGAGATGTTAATATCCCACTTCACAAATAAGGAAGGATTCATCCGAACTCTCGCAGTTAATCCATAAAGAGCCAGAGAGGCCTGCCTGACCCCAACATCTGTGCCTTTCTGCCCTGCAGCGCTACAGGACCAGGATGAGAAGAACACTTCCAACAGGGAAGAAAGAGACAGAAAAGGGGGACCACGGACCAGAGTTTCATAACTTGGGATCCCTGGAGTAAACTTCTTGAAATTGCAAGCAAAATTGTGAAGGTACCTTTTCCTCAGAGAAGTGCTGAAAAGATTCCTCAGACTCTCAGCAGGGTCTGTCTGGGAACCACAAAATGTCAAGTACAATATACATAGAGAAGAGAAGTTCCCGGGACCTTATTCCAAAGCTCTTGAGAAGACAGTGAAAAGGATGAGTGAGGATGCTCCCTGACAGCTCCTGGTTCCTCTCCTGCTCTCTGAGCCAGTGGCCCCAGCAGCAGAGGCCACCACATCTCACCGAGGTGGTACTCAGCATTGCACAATGTGAGAGAGGACAGCCTTGAGCCCAATGAGCTTCCCCAGCAAGTCTAAGCTGGTGCTCCTCCGTAAGATCAGGACACAGTCTCTTCTACAAGATGTCACAGGGAGCCCCCACTAGCCCCACGTCATTCCCAGACAGTGGTCAGTCAGCAGGACTCCCATCGCCAATAAAGACAATTAATGAAAAGGGGAAGCCGTGTCTACAAAGCTTGGGGAATGTCTCCACGGGAGCAGAGCCAGAAAAACCATTGCCTGTCGATGAGCAGCCCCACCCACAAGTTCTCTCGAAGGCTTCAAAGCTGAAAATAATGGGGACAGAGATATGCTGGGTCTCTTTTAGACCCTCCAGCTTTGGAAGGTGGAACCCAGGAACCCATGCAGCACATGTGGATCTCTCATGGGTATGCATTAACCTTTTACGCCTAAAATTAGCCCCTTGGCACATGCCCCTCCAAGTCTCAGAGAGAGTAGGAAAGGAAGTAAGGGGTTGAAGGCTCTGTGGGGTCCACCTCTGAGTGATGAGGCCCAGGGAGAGGAGGCAAGTGATCCAATCTTATGTCTTCGACTCTCTCGCACTCATTTTATTATTTTAAACTCAAATGCCCAAACTGTTAGGCTTACCCTCTACACAGACGGCAGGAGTTCAGAAGCTGAGAATTTAGGGCAAGTATGGTTTATTTGATTTTTGATTTTATTTTCTTATTTTTTATTTTTGTTTTTATTTTATTTATTTTTTTGTCTTTTGTCTTTATAGGGCCACACCCGCAGCATGTGGAGGTTCCCAGGCTAGGGGTCTAATCAGAGCTGTAACCGCCGGCCTATGCCACAGCCACAGCAACTCGGGATCCTTAACCCACTGAGCGAGGTCAGGGATCAAACCCACAACCTCATGGTTGCTAGTCTGATTTGTTTCCGCTGTGCTCTGTTTTTTTTTTAGTTTTTGGTTTCTTAAATAGCCCAGTGGCTCAGAATAGACAAGGCGGGAAACACCAGCTTCCATCAGAGCCAGTAAGTAATTAAAACCATTTCCCCTTTCAGAGTCTTCATTACAGAGAGCAAGAAATCGGATCCATTACCCGGATGGAGATAACGGCAAGATGAGATTTCCTATCCACGTTTCCAGACGTTTGCAAAGATAAGAATGAATGTTCAACATGGCTTGCTAGACCCTTTAGGGAAGAAAACAAACAAACAAAAAGTCCAAAACAGGGAGTTTCCTAGTGATCTAGTAGTCAGGACTGAGCGCTTTCACCTCTGCAGTCTGGGTTCATCCCTGGTCTGGGAACTGTGATCCAACACAGCACAGGGAAAAAAAAAAAAAAAAAAATCCCAAAACATCAAACTCTATAGGCCTTTCCTCCACATCTTGTGTGGTTAGGAGATGGGGTTTCCCTGAACTTGGAAATGGGGCTGTCAGGTTCGGCACCTTCACATCGGAGAGGATGCAGGAGGATCGAGAGTGTGTGTGTCCCGCTAAGTACTTCCTTCACTACACAGCTAATCCGATTAGCAGCTTTAGGAAACTCTGCAATGTTAATTCAAGGGCCCCATTCATAGAACAGCTTGGCCCATGCCTGCCCACAACTCCCATTCTTCTCACTGCAAATAAAATGCACACAGAAGGACTGTCTCTCCCTGAAGAATGGGCTCTTGCCTCCTAGCCCCTACACACATCTCAAAGGCTGCTGCCACTTCCTCTGGCAGCTCTCACGGCTGGGGAATGGGGGGCATAGCGCTCTCCTGGTCCCAAGTACGAAATAAGGTTAGTCCAACCTAGGTGGCCTCCCAAGCCGGCAGCTGTGCTGAGTAAAGAGGTGCCATGAAGCCTGCCAGCCATAGGGCCCTGGGTGAGTCTCTGGGTGTCCCTGGACCTTCACCTCTTTTTCTATAGATTGGGGTCTTGGAGCGGAGGGCAGAACTGGAACAGAAGGCTGGAAGGAAGGGCACTCGGGGTCTGTACGGACACAACGGCATTGTGTTTGGCTGCAGGATGGGGAGAGGGAAGGAAGCCGGGTATGTAGGTTGGGGGAAAAGTGTGGCGGGCCTTGGGGGGCAGAAAGAAATGTTCCTGATAGCTGTTAGGGAGCGATGGAAAGGCTTTAGGGAGCAGAGCTGTATTAGTTTCCCAGGCCTGCCATAACAAGTTTCCACAAACGGCAGAAACCTATTCTGCCAGTTCTGAAGTCCCGAAGTCTGAAGTCCAGGTGTTGGCAGGGCCGTGCTCCCTCTTCAGGCTCCAGGGAAGAATCCTTCCTCGCCTCTTCTGAGCTCGTGGCAGCTCCAAGCAATCCCTGGCATTCCTTGGCTTGTAGCTGCATCTCTCCAGTCTCTGCCTCCCTCTTCATGTGCCTTCTCTGTGTCTCTCTATGTCCTCTCCTCTTCTTATAAGGACTCCAGTCATTGGATCTGGGGTCCAAGATGATCTCAAGAGCCTTAACAGTTAGATCTGCAAAGACTCTATTTCCAAATGAAGTCCTATTCTGAGGTTCCAGGTAGACATAAATTTTGGGGGGTAGGGGGCACCCTATTCAACGCAGCACAATGCTTGCAAGGTCAGACCCCGGAGCGGGATGGGGAAGCAGAGACTAGGGGTAGGGAGGCCGACTGGAACGAATCATCACAAGCCTGGGGCCCTAAGTGAGCAGCCAGGGTGCTCCTGACTGGGGGTCCCAGAGCCCTCAGTGGCTATCTTTCAGCCAGCATAGCACCCTGAGTGGGCTCTCAAACCAACCTCAGCACCAGATCTTTGTTCACTTTCTCATCCAGAAGACTCCAGCCTACATTCCCATTTCCAGCAAAGGAATGACTAATGCACCTCTGCTGTTCTCCATTCAAGTGGCAACATGGTGGAAGCGGGGCAGGGGCCGGGGGCGGGGGGGACAATGGAGGACACAGCCTGGGAGATGGGAAACCCAAGTTCTAGTCCTGGTTCTGCCGCTGCCTGAACTGGGGACATTGGGCACATCTAGGAAATGAGGCCAACGAAGTTCCTTCCAGGGCAGGGACATCGTTTCATTCGGCAACCAGGAAAGCAGCTCCAAGTTCACACGATACACCAGGGAAAGGAGGTTTCTGGGGCTGCATGACAGCCCATCCCCCTCCAGGCATTTAGCCCTCTTCCCACCGCCCCCCCACCAAAAAAAAAAAAAGCAGTGGCAATTACAAAAGCTTGGAAATGAGACAACCAATATCTAAGAATACATCTTTTCACACATTTGGAAGCACAAAAAGCGGATAAAGGTGTGGTTCCTTTTTATTTTTTTCAGTCAAAGCAACTGTTTAAAGACCTATGCACGATGTTGTTCACAGCAGCAATCTTTCTAACAGAAAAAAACATTTCAGGGGGAAAAGAAAGGGGAAGGGAACCACCTTTATGCCCATCTGTATGGATCGGTTTGATAAACGGTGGCAGAGCTGTACATTAAATGTGATAGACCACAAAGTACTGCATGAAAAGATGCCCATGATGTGGTGCTAAAGACGCAGGTGATACAAGAGGGTATTAACAAAAATTCCTCTTACATTAAAAAAATATCTGTACGCACATGGCCTGAGCACAGTAAGGCTGGAAGGGATTCAGCAAACAGATCTTGACAGGGGACCACTGGGGCGGATAAAAGGGGATTTTCACTCTCTGCTTTCCACGATTGTAAGCTATTGGACTCTTTTTTTTTTTTTTTTTTTTTTTTAAACAACCAGCACTATTAGTTTAATCAGCAAAAACAATTTAAAATATTCCCATTCTGAAAATAAAATATCTATTTTAGATAGATGCAAAGTACTATTGGCCCTCAGAGAAGAGTAATCAGGATAAAAATCACCCTGCCATAAAAATACACTGGAAAAAAATATCTCAAGCTTGGGAAGATGGAAATACCAGGAAGGTACAGGTTTCAGAGGCCTCATGCCCAGACCCCCTCTTCCTTCTCGCCTCTGTAACCATGTTGGCCAGTGCCTTCAAGATACAAAGTGCCAGGCCACCTCTGGGGGGATCCGAAGTCGAATATATTCTCTGCCCTTTCTCAGCTCACAGGGGAGAAGGACAGCGAAAACAGGTACTAGGGTCCTTGGGCTATGAGGATGACCGTGGCGGCCTTGGGAGAGCGCCACGAGGGAGGTGAAGGCAGCGCTGCTAGGCTTCCCTCCACTGCAGCATCCTCAAGGCAACCTTCTGGGCAGGCCCCTCTCCAGCAGCTGGGCATACAGCTAGTATGGTGGCTGCCCAAGGCCCAGCCTCTCTCTGGGGTCTCTCACTCACATTTGCCAAGACTGGGTCCCCATGCTGGGCCATGGCAGGTCCCCAAGGGTAGCAGGAGGATGGCTGGTAGGAACAACCTGAGCATATGTCGGGGTGTCTGGGCATCAAGAGACTGCTGTGCAGGTCTAGAGGGTGTGAGCGCCCCAACTGGAGAGACCAAGATCCAAAGGACTCCTTGGATCCTGCAGGGTCATCCCTCTTGCTTTCCAGAGCAATTGGTACCTGTGCAGAGTGAAACTTTTATGACCACCTGGGAAAATTTGACTGCATCTTTTTTTTTTTTTTTTGTCTTTTCTAGGGCCACGCCCACGGCACATGGAGGTTCCCAGGCTAGGGGTCTAATCGGAGCTGTAGTCACCGACCTACACCACAGCCATAGCAACATGGGATCCGAGCAGCGTCTGAGACCTACACCCAGCTCATGGCAACACTGGATCCTTAACCCACTGAGCAAGGCCAGGGATTGAACCTGCAACCTCACGATTCCTAGTAGGATTGGTTAACCACTGAGCCACAACGAGGACTCCTGCATCTTCTAACAACTTCTGCTTTCCCTAAGACCCTGCCATTCCACTCCTGGGCACATCCATGCCCTAAAGAGATGAGTGTTCGCATCCCCCGAAGGATAAAAACCAGAATGCCAACAGCAGCTTTAGTTTCATGGTCAAAAACTAGAAACCACCCAAATGTCAGTCAACAGAAGAACGCATAAACGAGGATCCAAGCACACAGGAGAACTCAGCGCAACAAGAAAACAGAACAAACCGGTGCTTCACACAGCAACGTGGGGGAGTTTCACAGTGGCAAAGCTGAGCGAAGGGAGAGACACAGACACCACATACTGGACAACTGCACTCACGCAGGTAAAATGAATTGTGCAGAGAGAGGTCAGACTTGTGGCTGCTTGGGGGCAGGCGCTGGCTGGGAGGGGGCCTCAGGGAGTCTCCGGGGTTCTGGAAATGTTCACACCTTGGGCTGGGTGGTGCCTAGGGTGATGCGGACTCATGTAAAAGCACAATACTCTACGTCTGAGATATGCGAGGCTCGCTAGTTTTAAGTAGTGAAGTAATATTGCGAAAAAGAAAGTTAAAAAATTTAATCACACCGAGATTACAATCAGGTCAACTTCTCTAGGCCTTCAGGTAAGAATGTGGCTGAGGAAAGGGATGGCTAGTTGGAGTGATAGAATTATGAAGAGGGGTTTCTTTTTTGGGGGTTTTTTGGGGTTTTTTTGTGTGTGTCTTTTTTGTTTGTTTTTTAAGGCCACTGCATGTGGAAGTTCCCAGGCTAGGGCTTAAATTGGAGCTGCAACTTCTGGTCTACACCACAGCCATACCAATGCCAGATCCAAGCTGCATCTGCGACCCACGCCACAGCTCACGGCAACAAGAGATCCTTAACCCACTGAGCGAGGGCAGGGATTGCACCCATGTCCTCATGGATACTAGTTGGGTTCATTACTGCTGAGCCATGAAGAGAACTCTGAGGTACTTGCTTTTGATAGAGTTCATTTAATGGTGTGAAAAATAATTTGGATTCTAAAATTCCATTTAAAATTCAAATAGGGGCATTCCCATCGTGGCTCAGTGGAAACAAATCTGACTAGTATCCATGAGGACGCAGGCTTGATCCCTGGCCTTGGTCGGTGGGTTAAGGATCCGGTGTTGCTGTGAGCTGTGGTGTAGGTCACAGAAGCAGCTCGGATCTGGCATCGCTGTGGCTGTGGCATAGGCCAGCAGCTACAGCTCCAATTTGACCCCTAGCCTGGGAACCCCCATATGCAGCGGGTGTGGACCTAAAAACACAAACTAAAAATTAAAAAATAAATAAAATTCAAATAGGCTTTTCCTGTCATACTCGAGAGGCTCCTCCAAATCTGAAGAAGCAATAGTCATGGAGCCAGACACCCAAAAGAAGCTCTAAAGTGCCTGATTGCCCCTCCTTCTTCCCAGCCACTGGCAATGGGGACCCCTGACCTCCTGACAACCTTTGCCCTCTGGCCTTCCCCTCATCCTTATATCCTGTGTGGAGCTTGGAGCCCAGGACTTGGTCTGGTTCTTGCAGCTATTCATGCTCCCCATGAGCCACTGTGGGAACAGTCCCACAGCCCCCGCAGAGAAAGAGGGAGCCAACCATTGGACAGGAAGACAGCGTGTAACTTCCTCAGCTGCCATCCCCTTTCTTGGGTCCCTCTCTCACCCCAAGAAGGACCCCTCCGTCTGTCTGGAATGCCCTCCTCTTAGCCTCTGACTCCTTCTTCCCTAACCTGGAAAAAAAACCCCTCCACCTCCCCAGGACCCCTCCTCTTGGAAGCCTTCCTGTCTATCCCCTAACAATGGCCCCAGTTCTTCTTGGTGCCCTGCCCCCACTCCCACTGTCCTTCCTAATTCTTCACCTCTAATTCTTCACTCTTTGGTGTCTGCATCTAACTCCTCCACTAGCTGGTGGGTCCTTAAGAAGAAAAAGACAGTTTATAGCTACTCGGGATTTGGCACGAGACCTGGCACAAAGGGAACACTCAGTGGAGTCTTCAAGGACTAAATGAGTGAATGAATGAATGAATTGGGACCACACCCAGAAGCAGGATACAATATATTTTTCTCCTTCCTTCCCAAGTGGATACAGACCACCCCAGAGCCTTTCATGCCAGGCAATGCTGAAATGAAGAATTGGTGAATTCATTCTAGTGGAATCTTGGAGCCTTGTGAGACACCTTGTGGGTGGGGGGCTTCGGGGGTGTTCTTGGATGCCGCCGAGTCCATCAGCAGAGGGGAAGGGGCTGCCTGACAATCCTCTCCCACCATTACCACCAGCAAGCAGCACAGTGAGGCTGCCCATGCATCCATCCAGGAAGCCAGAGACCTCAGAGCAGCTGGCGGGCTGCAGAGAACAGTGGGAGAGGACTCCACCCTCCACCGAGGCTCCCCCAAGTTAACGAAGAGCAAGTCACATGCCTGTTCAGAAACCTTGGGCAGGACCCCTGGGGCCCACAGGGGGAGAGCCCCAGCCCCCTACTGCAACAGGCAACAGTGCTTTGCGGGAGTGGCCTCCCATCGCAGGCAGATTCCTACCCACCCCGCCAACAGCACCTCCATCATCGACCCCAGGCCGCTTCTCCTGGGACACTGCTCTCCTACAGCCCTGCAAAGAGCCACCCTGCAGTGACCACACCTTTCCTCTGTTCCTCAAATCAAGACAGCCCCTCTCCTATGCCTTGCCTTTGCACATAACTTCCCCTCTGCCTAAAATGTCTCTTTTAAATTTATTTTTTGAAGTACAGTTGATTTATGATGTTGTGTTAATTTCTGCTGTACAGCAAAGTGATTCAGTTACACATATTATTATTATGAAACATTCTTTTTCATATTCTTTTCCACGATGGTTTTTCACGGGATACTGAATTATTTAAATTTGATGTTGATCAGTGTGCTGAGACAGATACCTGTTACTCTCTGAGTGTATATTAAGGCCATGTAAGGTCACAGCCTAAGGTTGGGCATTCACAAAAAGGAATACATGGCCAAGAACACAGCACTTCCAAATTGTTGGGCATGTCCTGGACTGAATTCTCACATAGGAAATGTCTTTTCTTGATTCTTCACCAAAGAACTCCTACTCATCCTTCAAGACACAAGGCAAGAGTGCCCCTTCCGATGATGCCCTTCTGGTCCCACTTGGGTTGGCTTCTCTACTCTCTCTTCCCTCTTCCCACTGCTCTTGATGCATTGTCGTACTTGCCATGAAGAATTACAGTTTATCTATTGACATTTCTGCCTCACTCCCCTGGACTGGGGGCACCTCAGTGATAGGATCTGCCATTGCCTGAGAACATGCCATGTGCCAGGCATCAGGTTAGCCCCATACTTTCAGAGTCCATCCTCCCAACCCCCTGTGGAGTGAGTGCTGGTTTCATCCTTATTTTACAGATAGGAAAGCTGAACTTTGGAGATGCTAACGAGCATGTCCAGGTCTAAACCCATCTGCCTGGCAGGAAAGGGCTCCTGGAAGACAGAGGTCACAACTTATTCCTCTTTATCTCATCAGCACTAGCGCATTAGACCCATGGTAGTTGTTTTAAAAAGGGGTATAAACATCAGTTATGCAAGACAAATGTTCTAGGGACCTACTGGACCACCTCGTGCTTTATAGTTTATAATACTGTATTATACGCTTAAATTTCATTAAGATGGTTCATCTCATGTTAAGTGTTCTTAACACATTTTTTGAAGCCTCAAGAGAAAGGAAGGGAGGCTGGGTGGAGGGGTGACAGGAGCAGAGACAGTGTAGCATCAGGCACACATGAGCCTTGGTCACCAAATAATAAGCCACCATCAGCCACATAGCCCATCAGCCCCTACAGCTCAGCCTCCCAAGCTGCTTCTCCAAATGTATATTCCACAGAGGGGAGGGGTCTGAGCCCAGTGGGAAGGGAGGTGAGGAGAACACAGGAGACCAGTCCAATTATGAATCACCCCAAGGTGAAGGCTAGGAAGGAGGGCGGGAGAAGAGTAATCGAGGTCTGAAGCCCCATCAGTGTTTCCCGGCCTCAGTCCAGGGGACTTTAGCCTGGGATATTGGCCAAGTGAGTGCACGATATCCCCTGGGCAAGCCTCTGCTAATCGCTATCAGCATCACCATCAGACATGCCCTAAATGGAGCCCATCCAGAAATTCTCTCCAGTTGGGAAATGCTAGACCCTGAAGCCAGAGTCGTGAGAACCTTTGTGAAGTTCAAGTCTCAACTCAAGGTTGAACCTTAGGATAAAGAGGCACACGAAGATTTTCTTAGAAGCGTAAGCAAACCTGGTGGCTCCAGCTCTACAGCCTGAAATGGAGAAGGAGGGGTGACCCCTCCGGAGTTCCACTGGCGATGGACATGGGACTGACAGATCCAATACCAATGACCTGTGGTCCACATCTACCCCTGCTGGAATCCCGGACCCTTCCCTCCAGGGCAGGGCTGGAGGGGGCGCAGCTCTTACCTGTGCCATGTCCCATTTCCTCCCCTGACTGCCTGATCCAGTCACGGGCCTTATCGACGTGAAATAACTTCAGGTCCTCTTCATCTAAGGCAATGTCTCCCCAAAAGACAGCTGTGAAGAAAAAACATAAATGGATCCATTTAAGCTGGAGATCAAGAAATGAATTTACTGCTGCACCAGAGGGTATTGGAAACTGAATTGTAAACTCTAGAGATGACAATCCATCCAATCAAATTTCTCCCTGAACCTAAGAGAAAAGGCTGGTAGAGAAAAAAGAATGACAGATAAAAACTGCGTGCACCAAAGCCACAGGGGAAGGGAGGTGAGGAGAACGCAGGAGACCAGTCCAGTTATGATTCACCCCAAGGTGAAGGCTAGGAAGGCAACGGAAATGAAGACCAAAGACCTAGGTCTATAAGGTATTTTGAAAGGTCACCCTGCCCAACTGTGGCTGTAGGCAGCTCTGGGCAAAATGATCACATGAAGACAGCTGTTTCTCTCCTCTTCAGAGTTCTTAGGATATGAAAGAAAACGCATAATATAATAAATGATACTATTGTTCACAATATTTTCCACCCTTCCCTGGGAAAAGATTCTATTTCTCTGCCCCACTGATGTCAGCATTGGTCACTTAACTTGTTCTAACTAATTAAATGTGAGAAGAGGCGTTCCCTGGTGGCCTGGCAGTTAAGGATTCAGCGTTGTCACTGCTGTGGCTCATTGTCATTGCTGTGGCATGGGTTTGATCCCTAGCCTGGGAACTTCCAAGTACTGTGGGTACAGCCAAAAATAAAAAAAAAAAAAAGCAAAAAGAAGCATCAAGAACTTAGTGCACGATTCACCATGTCCCCTTCTTTCCCAGAGGACAAGCAAGTCCCAGATAGGGGTGAGTGACTCTGTCACCTTAAGTTCTAAGGTAAAAATGATGTGGAGCAGAGGGATGGCTGATCAGGATGGCTATGCAACACGAACAAGGAAAATTAAAACCATTACTTTATGTCTTGGAAATTTGGGGCTATTTGTTACTGGAGCACAACCTCTTCATCCTGACTACTATAGAAACTGCTATCAGAAGTAGTATTCTTGGAGTTCCCGTCGTGGCGCAGTGGTTAACGAATCCGACTAGGAACCATGAGGTTGCGGGTTCGGTCCCTGCCCTTGCTCAGTGGGTTAAGGATACGGCGTTGCCGTGAGCTGTGGTGTAGGTTGCAGACACGGCTCGGATCCTGCGTTGCTGTGGCTCTGGTGTAGGCCAGTGGCTACAGCTCCGATTAGACCCCTAGCCTGGAAACCTCCATATGCCGTGGGAGCGGCCCAAGAAATAGGAAAAAGACAAAAAAAAAAAAGTAGTATTCTTTACTTCATGATTCCTAGTCATATTTCTTTCCTCTGCACCATGAAAGGAACTCTAGAAGTAGTGATCTACTGTAATACTGTCTTTGGGCCAGGCACTGGAAATTATTACTGAAGCCTGGAAGGAGGTGATCTATGTTACACAGTGATGAAGTATTTGGTAAAATGACTGCCTGCATTAACTTGGAAAGCAGATGATGAACTGAATGAGCTTATGGCTTTAAGAGACTGGGAATCAGAATGTTAATAGCATGCCTTAGTTGCCATTAGCTGCGTTTGCCAAGATACTACAAGGAATATAAAAAGAACTGGGCATGGAGGCATCATGCTCCCTGATTTCATGCATATATGACCCATGCATATACGGTCAATTAATTTATGACAGAGAAGCCAAGAATGCACAATGGAGAAAAGACAGTCTCTTCAATAAATTGTGTTGAGAAAACTGGATAGCCACATACCGAAGAATAAAACAGGAACATTATGTTACACCATACACAAAAATTAATCCCAAATCAATTAAACACTTGGACATAAGACGTGAAACCATAAAACGCCTAGAAGAAAACATTGCCAATAAGCTCCTTGACATAGGTCTTGACCATGATTTTTTTTTTTAATATGAAAAACAGAAAAGCAAAAGCAACAAAAGTAAAAATCAAAAAATCAAAACCACAATGAAATATTGCCTCCCATCTATTAAAATGGCTATTATCAAAAAGATTAGAAAGCAAGTGCTGGCAATTATGTTGAGAAAAAGAAGCCCTCATGCACTGTTGGTGAGAATGTGAATTGGTGTAGCCACTACAGAGAATGGTATGGAGGTTTCTCAAAAAATTAAAAATAGGACTACCATATGATCCAGCAGTTCCACATCTGGGTACTTAGTGAAAGAAAATGAAAACACGAGTTTGAAACAATATCTGTATCCCCTTGTTCATTGCAGCTTTATTTACAATTGCCAAGATATATAAACAGCCTAAGTGTTCATATTATTCAGCCATTAAAAAAGAACAAAATCTTGCCATTTGTGACTACAGGAATGGAATTTGGGGGCATTAAGTGAATATGTTAGACAGAGAAAGATAAATATCACGTGATCTCATACACACACACACACACACACACACACTTACACACATACATACATATATATGCTCATACACACAGAGAAGAGAGATTAGTCATTGCCAGAGGCAAGGAGTGAGACGGGTGGGAGAAATTGGTGAACCCTCTTGGTTTTGTTGTTTAAAGAAATCAAATTTTAAAAAAAAAGAAGAAGAAGTGGGCAATTTATAGTGGGAATGAAAAGGAACCGAGAGAGTCCAGAAATTCAGGGGTCTGGAGAGCTGGAAGAGCCAAGCTATTCTCATCACTTAACAGTAAAAGAAAACTGGGGAGGGCTTTGAGTAATAAAGACTGATTAAAACTCAGCTTTATGGTGTGGTGAATTGGGAACACTCATCCACTGCTGGCGGGGATGTAAAGTGGTAACCCCTTATGGAAAACTTTGGGGCATTTTCCTAAAAAGTTAAACTTCTCATAAGATCCAGCAATTCCCCTTCTAGAGATCTCCCCAAAAGAAATGAAAACATAGTTCTACACAAAGACATGTAATCAAATGTTTATGGCAGCCGTATTAATAACTGCCCCAAATCTGAACACCATCTAAATGTTTATCAACTGCTGAATGGATAAACAAAATGTGATCTCTCTATAGGATGGAAAACCATCAAGGAATTTAAAAGAAACTATTGATATATGCTACAACCCGTATGAATCTCAGAAACGTCATGCTAAGTGAGAGAAGCTAGATGCAGAAGACTGCATATTATATGATTCTGTTTATATGGAATGTCTAGAAAGACAACTTTAGAGCACTACAAAGATTAGTGATTACCTACAGCTAGGGGTGGGAATGAGACTTGACTATAAACGTGGTCTTTATATTTTTCCAGGTGGTAGAAATGTTCTAAAACTGGATGGTGGTGATGGCTGCACAACTATGAACTTGCTTAAATCACTGAAATGTACACTTGTTTTCCTTTGTTGAAATGTGTGATAAAGTAGCCTTGGCCAAAGATGGTTTCCAGGTGCCCATCCTGAGCCCTTCCCACTTTCCTGAAGGCTTAGCACAAGTGAGTCCACAATGCAGTGTCATCTTTTCCTCAAAGAAAAAATGTCCTGCATCAATGATGGTATTCACAGAGGTGTGCAATCAAGAGCACTTCTCGAAATCTGAGAGCAGAAAGAGTAGCGAGAGGACGGAAGGAGAAGGAAGTAGAGGAACAGCACCTGGGAAGCCGCCAAGAAGCCAAGGAAGTAGCACAACCGTCCTCAAACCTTTGTGCTCGTGTATTCCTGCAATGATGTTTAAAAAGCACATATCCTTGAGATGGGATTAAGATGGCGGAATAGAAGGACTGGAGGCCAGCTTCTCTCCTAAAAACAACAAAATTCACAACTAAAGCCTGAGCAATCTTCACCCAAATGGAACGGAAACCTTAAAAAAGATACCCTACTCCAGAAGACAAAGAGGGGGCCACCTCAAGAGGTAGGAGGGGTGATTACGTGATATAAACAACCCCATACCTCCCGGGTGGGAAGCCCCACAGACTGGAAACTAACTGGTTCACAGAGACTCACCTACTGGAGTGAGAGTTCTGAGCCTCACATCAAACCCTCACGTGTGCGGATCTGGCACTGGGAGAAAGAGCCCCAGGAGCATCTGGCATTGAAGGCCAGCGGGGCTTGTGTGCAGGAGCTCTACGGGCCTTAAAAGGCCCATTCTTAAAAGGTGCACACAGCCTTTCACCTGCACTGGGTCCCAGGGCCAAGCAAAGTCTCCATAGGAATCTGGGTCAAACCTGACTGCAGTTCTTGGAAGACCTCCTCGGAAAACAGGGGTGAATGTGGCTTGCGGTGAGGGAAGGACATTGAAAGCCAAGCTCTCGGGGATATTCAGCAGCCCATGCCTTTCTCTGGAGGTGGCCATTTTGGGAAAATCTGGCCCCACCCGTCAGTCTGCAGCTGAGAAGCCCCAGGGCAAACAACAACCCAGGTGAGATCACAGGCCCGCCTCTCAGTAAACAGGCTGCCTAAAGACCCCTCAGGCACACAGCTGCCCCTAATCCCCTCCGGAGACTAAGCCCCACCTACCAGCGGGCAGGCATCAGCCCCTCCCATCAGGAAGCCTACAGCAAGCCCCCTGTACCAACTTCAGCCACACGGGGGGCAGACACCAGAAGTAAGAGGCTACAACGCTACCATCTGTAAAATGGTCACCACACCAAAAACCTATAAAAATGAAAAGACAGGAGTTCCCGTAGTGGCGCAGTGGTTAACGAATCCGACTAGGAACCATGAGGTTGCAGGTTCGATCCCTGGCCTTGCTCAGTGGGTTAAGGATCCAGCGTTGCCGTGAGCTGTGGTGTAGGTAGGTTGCAGACGCGGCTCAGATCCTGCATTGCTATGGCTCTGGTGTAGACCAGACGCTACAGCTCTGATTCGACCCCTAGCCTGGGAACCTTCATATGCTGCGGGAGTGGCCCTAGAGAAAGTAAAATGACAAAAAAGAAAAAGACAGAGAATTCAGATGAGGGAGAAAGGAAAAACCCCAGAAAATCAGCTAAGCGATGAGAAGATTCTCAGCTTCCGGGAAAAAGACTTTAGATTGTTGATGGTGAAAAACCACATATCCTTATGTATCTCGTGAGCCTGACATTTATGATTTTTCACCATGAGTTGAAGTCCATTTTTCATTTTTTTCATCAGAAGTAAAAAAGTTAGTAAACATTTTATAAGATGAGGATGGCCTATAACTGAAATAAATGTTTCGTGATGTGATTTAGTAAAATAGATTTAGCTACCTTCTTGAATAATACGCTGCATCTGAAAGAAGACAAAGAAATATTCACCTTGGGTTTTATCCATATATCTTGAAATATCAGAAGTCCAGAACACATTTCAGTTATACTCAAAAGCATCACTGTCATTAACTTACTCTCCTTCAGTTGTTCTGAATTCAAAATATTCCACTGAGCACCAAGTATCCCCCCTTAACAGAAATTCACACGGGTAAGAAAAAGGCAGGAGAATACCAGGTGTACAATGCATGGACTCATCATCAAAGAAGGCTGTTCTATAATTAGTTGTTTCTCATTTTCCCTTTAGGGAGGGGAGGTTTTGGTACCCAGCTGATGCTCGCAGTGGGATTCAGGTGAGCCTCTCTTCTGTAAAGTAGGGAAAGGATCACCATGACCAGGGCCTCCTCCAATAGTCTGAATACAGAATCTTACATGGCAGCTTTAAAATCTGGATATTCATTCCCTTAAACTCTCTGTCTAGTGCATCACTTGCTAAATTGCCAGTGCCCCTGAACATACCAGTTTGCAAACCAGAGAGTGACAGAGGTCAGGGCAAGGCTGCACAGGGATGCTCTTTGGCAACCACTTCCCAAGTCAAAGGGCTGCTGAGAAATGCCTCTGCACTGTCCCGAGTGCTTGCTTAGCTCGCCTTGGTCTCCCCTTGCTCTCGAGCCCTTCAACGCCCAGCATTCAGGGTCCCTCGGACCTCAGAGGGCAGGAGCCCTAGGCCGATTCCCCCACAGGGAATTCTCCATGAAGGCACTTGTGCCTGCAAGCTTTGTACTGTTCACCTGGGGAGGCAGGCTGATGAAAAGTCTGTGTGTGGACTTTCCGTTGTGGCTCAGCAGTAAGGAACCCAACTAGTATCCATGAGGATGCAGGTTCGATCCCTGGCCTCGCTCAGTGGCTTAAAGATCCAGCATTGCCGTGAGCTGTGGAATAGGTCACAGACACAGCTCAGATACCGCACTGCTGTGCCTGTGGTGAAGACTGGCAGCTAGAGCTCCGATTTGACCCCTAGCCTAGGAACTTCCATATGCCTCGGGTGTGGCCCTAAAAAGATAATAAATAAATAAAAGTCTATGTATATATCTGTATAATTTATGCTCTTTGCTGTACACCCAAAACTAACACAACATTGTAAGTCAACTATACTCCAATAAAGTTAAATAAATAAATTAAAAAAATTATGTGCTTTAAAAAAAAATTTTTTTTTTGTCTTTTTTTTGCTATTTCTTGGGCTGCTCCTGACGCATATGGAGGTTCCCAGGCTAGGGGTTGAATCAGAGCTATAGCCACCGGCCTACGCCAGAGCCACAGCAACGCAGGATCCGAGCCGCGTCTGCGACCTACACCACAGCTCAGGGCAACGCCGTATCCTTAACCCACTGAGCAAGGCCAGGGATCGAACCTGCAACCTCATGGTTCCTAGTCAGATTCGTTAACCACTGTGCCACGACGGGAACTCCAAATTATGTGCTTTTAAGCCAAAGGGATCCTAGGTTCAAAGTTCATTACTGCCATTTAATAGCTGTGTGACCTTGAGCAAATCCCTTGACTGCTCTGAGCCTCAGTTTCCTCTATCTTAAAATAGAATGACCTAGGGAGTTCCTGTTGTAGCTCAGGGGTAACAAACCCTACAAGGATCCATGAGGACCCAGGTTCAATCCCTGGCCTTGCTCAGTGGGTTAAGGATCTGCTGTTGCCATGAGCTGTGGTGTAGGTTGAAGATGCTGCTTGGATCTGGCAGTTGCTATCGCTGTGGCATAGGCAGGCAGCTATAGCTCCAATTTGACCCCTAGCCTGGGGAACCTCTATATGCCCCAAGTGCAGCCCTAAAAGCAAAAAAAAAAAAAAAAAAGAAAGAAGAGAGAGAGATGAAGAAAGACATAGAAAACTAGAGTTGGCAAGAATCAAATGAAAGAAGTATTTTAATTTAAGCACTCAGTACAGGGCCTAGCCCTCAGTAAGCATTCGGGGAAGAGTGGTGTCACTATTGATGCTCAACTCAGCTCCCATCATCACATCTCCTGTATGACAGTCTCCCCTCCCACCCCTGAAGCATGTCCTCCCCTCTCTGCATTCCTTGAGGACAAACAGTGTCAATCAGACCGTATCAACCAGACTATGGGGGCTAAATTTTGCTCATCTAGCTGCCTAAGAAATATTTACGGAGCCCATGCATGCAAGGTGGAGGGGAGGTGGAGGAGGTGAAGCTGGGGTACGGGGAGGAAATAATATTCCTATAATGCTTTACAATTAATCTTGGATTTCCCACACGCATCCCTTCTTTATCATTCTTGTTCCCATTTTATAGAGGAAGAAAATAGGGCTCAGAGAAGAAAATGACTTGCTCAGGGTTCCGCAGCCAGGAAGTGGCAGAGCCAGAACCCCAGACTTGGGCTCTTCCCAGTCCCCAACCTGCCCTCCTTGGCTCCTCGCCTCTGCTCAGCTTCCCAAGTTCTGCCAGTTTCTAAACGCCTTAAGGACAGGCTCTAGTGGTGCTCACACATAGTTCCCATAGCAAACCCCCCTTTACACACACACAGAAAAGTCATCATCTGAGATGCTGTGGCTAAGAGTGAAGGTAGTGGATCTGATAAACTGTCCAAGGTGTGCCTGTGTAACCTTGAGCAAGTAACCTCTCTGAGTCTCAGTTCCCTCGCCTTTCAAATGGGAATTAACAATAAAAATATCTTCCTTACGGGGCTGTTACAAGCATCAAGTGAGATCCTATGAGGAAGGCTGGCACCTGCCACCAGTGGGTAAATATGAGCTGGTCGGCTGAGGCACACCCACCAGACATCAGGATCCGCAGCAACGGCTCACATTAATGGTGAGGTACAATGAAGCCAAGAGATTTCTAGCAGGTGTGACCCCCTGGGGGTCACTGACTTACTGCTAGCACACAGCCCAAGGTAGCCCTGGCCCAAAGCATCCACAGAGGAGCCTGGCCCGGCCCACCTCTGGAGCACACACTGGGAAGACCACATGGTCTGCCACAGGACGCCATCCATCTCAGGACCCAGAGAGCCCCCTCCCACACCCGGCCTGGTCTCCTCTCCTGGGGTCCTGGAGGCTCCCCGACACTGTGTCTAGATCCCACACACTGCCCCTCTGTGCCACAGATCCTGTCTCAGGATCCAAAAGGCAGTTCCTGTGGTATCCCTCTAGACACAGCACGAAAGGCTACCTGCCCATCACCTGGAAAGGATGCATCCCTAGAACGATTTGCCAGTGCTGCTCTGGGCTCTGGAAGCTCCCTAGCATCAGGCTAGAGGGACAGGCTTCAAACCAGAGTGACGGGTACCCTGGACCAGAGGACCAGAATCAGTCCCACCCGGACCCTATTCCATTGACAGGACCTCGTTGTGCAGGGAGGCTGAGTGATTGCTTCAAGGTCACTTAACATGTAATGTGGCAGAGCCAAGACTCGGGTCCAGGATACTTCTTTTTTTTTTTTTTTTTTTTGGTCTTTTTGCCTTTTCTTGAGCCATTCCTGTGGCATATGGAGGTTCCCAGGCTAGGCGTCCAATTGGAGCTGTAGCCGCCAGCCTACGCCAGAGCCACAGCAACGCAGGATCCGAGCCGAGTCTGCAACCTACACCACAGCTCATGGCAACGCTGGATCGTTAACCCACTGAGCAAGGCCAGGGATCGAACCCACAACCCTACAGTTCCTAGTCGGATTCATTAACCACTGCGCCACGACGGGAGTTCCTCAGGATATTTCTTATTATGCTCTGAACTTGGAGAGTAGAATCTGTCCACATGCATCTGGCAGCCAGGGGTGGAAACCCCCACCCACAGGAGGAAGAAATTGGCTTTGGAAATTGTAAATAAGCGTGAGGCAACAGTGGGGAACCAGCACCCCAAACTCCTACCTAACATGCTCTTCCTACCACAGTTCCTCAAATATCTCAACCAGTGGATTGCAGGAGAACACGAGGAAGCTCAGGAGCCCGCTTGGAGGCAAGTGGTGTCACTCTGGGGAATTTACAACTTCATGTTAACACAGTGTCTCCTGTGGCTTCATGGCTCTTCCTCCTGGAAAAAGTCAAGGTCAATAGCAGACCAAGGAAGGGCGGCAGGAAGGAAGGATGTAGTGAGCCAAGCACACAGCCTAAGAGATGGCACAGATGCCCCCAGAGCTTCCAGCCAGGCTCACACCCTGGGAGGGTGGGCTCCATCTGCATGGCAGGGACTTTGAAGCCTGCATTGTGTTGCTCTGGGGGAGCCCATTTCTGCACCAGTCTCCCCCTCTCAACCACAGAAAGCCTAGGTCTCCTGCTTTTTTTTTTTTTTTCTTTCTTTTTAGGGCCATACCCAAGGCATATGGAGGTTCCCAGGCTAGGGGTTGAATCAGAGCTACAGCTGCCAGCACCACAGCCACGAGATCCGAGCTACAGCTCACCGGATCCTTAACCCACTGAGCGAGGGGAAGTCAGGGCTGGAACCTGAGTCCTCAGGGATGCTAGTCAGATTCGTTTCCGCCGAGCCACGATGGGAATTCCCATAGGTCTCCTGCTTTTTCCAAGGTAGTTCTTGCTGGCATCTCCCAAATGACCTGAAGGCTCCTGTTGTTCCAGAAGAGTCACTGGAAGCTCTGCCGCACCTGAATAGAGCCATCCTGAGTCATGAGGCCACACTCTTAAAAAAACAGCCATTCTACTCCAATTTCTCCTCTGTGACCTCATCCCAACGGAAAGAAGTTAATGAACTTCTGTCTTTGCAGTTTCGTGAAGGCAAGGACCGTGTCTGCCTGCCCTACAGCGCAGCACATGGTACACAGTCGGGGGGCAGGAAATACTTGTTGAACGAATGCCTTGCGGACTCTTCAGAGGACTGTCTCTGCCCTGAGTCTCCCCACCTAAGATGGGATCTGAGACCCAGCAGAGCTTCTCGGCTCTTCATTAAGGGTTGTTTTCACCTGAAATAGAAGGAAGTGCATATTCTCCTGTAGGGATGGTCACTGTGTCTCAGTCCAACAGGCCAAGGTCATGTCAGGAAATGAGGACAGGCCATCAGCTCTAAATCCCACAGGAGAGTCACCAAGCCACTCTCAGGACAAAAGCAAAAACAAATTATCCACAAAAATCAGGTTGAATGACTGCCCTGGCTGGGAAGCCACTACAAAACCAGGACCCAAGATACCACTAGAAGGTCTGTTAAAGTGGGCAAAGATTTTTGTCTCTATTTTGTTTTTTTGCTACAGTTTCAAGAATGCCCAGAACGATGTCTGGTATCCAGAATATACTCAGAAAATACTTACTGATAAATTAACAAAAAGAACGTGTTTCAACTTCTGTTTATGTAAATTCAACGCCCAAAGCAAGGTCAAATTACTTCCCAGCCACCTGCCTGGGAAATAACCATGTCTCCTTCCTTTCCCAGCCTTTTTGTGTGTGTGTGTGCTATTTCAGGGCCGCACCTGCAGTATATGGAGGTTCCCAGGCTAGGAGTTGAATCGGAGCTACAGCTGCTGGCCTACACCACAGCCACAGCAGCAACGACAGATCAGAGCTGTGTCTATGACCTATAGCACAGCTCACGGCAATGCTGGATCCTTAACCCACTGAACGAGGCCAGGGATCAAACCTGCGTCCTCATGGATTCTAGTTGGGTTTGTTAACTGCCGAGCCGGGAAGAGAACTCCTCTCCTTCTTTTTGAAATGATGGGAATATCTGGGCATAAAAAAACTAGTGAATTTTCAATACATAGCGAGTCTTGCTTCCTGCATCCATTCTGCCATGATGGCCCCAGTGAGGGAAGAAGCATGAAAGCCACTTCAAGGAAGGAGTCAGATATGATCTGGGAGAGTCACCAGAAGGGGAAGTAGGAGGAAGCCCTCTGGTCAGGGGGCAGGAGTGGGACGTGTGGTGGGAGGGAACCTGGGCACATAAGGCTCTTAGCTGACTTCTTGGGGCACAGCCCAGTGAGGTTGCAAGTCTAGGAGAAGCTGCCCACCCGCCACACATAGGGGCAGTGGGATGGGTGAGTGGAGGGGTGTGCAGAGACCTGGTCTGGAGGGTGCTCCCAGACCTGGCCCTCCGCTCCTGGTGTCTGGGGCTCCAGATGCTTCCACATGCCTAAGGAAGATGTAGAAGTGTAGAGGGGGCCAGTGGACCAGCTGAGACCTGCGGTCAGGGCAAAAGGTCACCAAGGAGGAATTCTAACCAGAGCCATAGGGTCAGGAACACAGGCTTCATCTGCAGGGACCAGCACCTCATGCTGAAATGCTAGAGATGAGCAGACACCCCACAGTAAGTACCACCAGGGCCCTGGTACCCAGGGGCCGACAGACCCTCCACCTCCCAATATGAACCAGGGCAGATGGAGGTGACAAGGACGGTGTACAGATCCGAGGCCGCCTCTCCTGGCTGCCAGGAGGTCACATGAGCTCCCTTGCACCTCTCTATGCCTGACATGGCTGTCACAAAAAGGTCAGGTAGGTTAATTCTTCACAGAAATGTAGAATTTGAATGGATATGCCATAGGAAGCACCTAAAATACCCATCAATGAAAATGTCATCTGCTCCAGTCTTGGCTGACCCCACTGGATCTTCAACCTGCAATTTAGGGAGCTGTCACCAGGTGGTAGTGTTTTGTTATAAAGCTCTGGATAGTAACTGTTTTAGGAAAACTGCTTTTCAGAAATCAAAAATAGAATGGGAGTTCCCACCGTGGCTCAGTGGAAACGAATCTGACTAGTATCCATGAGAATGAAGGTTCAATCCCTGGCCTCGCTCATTGGGTTAAGGATCTGGCATTGCTGTGGCTGTGGCGTAGGTCGGCAGCTGTAGATCTGATTTGCCCCCTAGCCTGAGAACTTCCATATGTCGTGGGTGCGGCCCTGAAAAAAAAGCAAAAAAAAAGGAAGAAATAAAAAATAGAAACCTTTATAGTCAAAATTTTAAAGCTAGTATATAATAAATTTGAAAACATAAAAGACTATTTTTAACAAAATAGTTCCTAACGATATATAACCAAAGGCGTGCTGATATTTAACAACTGGCTGAGGGAGGGGAGAGCCTTAATTTGTAGCGTTTGCTCATTTCCCTGGTGTAAATACTCCCACCGTGGCTGACTTCAAGGTTGCAGAACATGGGGATGGAGGATGTGTGTACAATTGGTTCTCCCAAGCAGTAAGAGCAGTAAGAGCCAGCTCCAGAACACAACTGTAATAACAGTAAATGCAAACTCTCTCAGTTTCTAAAGTTATGTCATGTTCCCCATATGATTCCATAAGCCTGACCCTAAAGGTTGTGAGAGACGACCATGACCTAATCCTTGCAGGGAAAGGCCCCATCACTGCAGCTCCTATCTGAGTCCCCATGGCACAGCATTTTGCCCTTTTCACCCTTTATCTACAGGTGAAGAAAATAGCCCTCTATCCCAGGGACCAGGCTAAATGTCTCCTATACATTAACTTCAAAGGGAGGCCCAGAGAAGAGGAAGGAACTGGCCAAGGTCATGTACATAAGATGATGCTTCATGGGTGTTTTTGGTCAAAAGAGGCTTCCTTGATTGCCAAATCACAGCCCTCCTCAACCAAGCCCAAAGTCTCACATTCTAAGGAGTTAAGAAATGCTATTTCAACTGCTTTCTTTACTAGTTAATACAACAAAACAAAAACAGACTCACAGATACAGAAAACAAACTAGTGGTTACCAGTGGGGCGAGGGAATGGGGCAGGGGCAAGTTAGGGGTAGGGGACAAAAAGTTACAAACTACTAAGTACAAAATAAACTGCAGGAGAGTTCTCTGGTGGCTCAACAGGGTAAGGATCTGACATTGTGACTGCTGTGGCTGGGGTCGCTGCTGTGGCACGGGTTCAATCCCTGGCCCAAGAACTTCCTCATGCCGTGGGCATGGCCAAAATAAGCAAGCAAGCAAGTAAGTAAATAAATAAATAAGTAAATAAACTACAAAGACCTACTTTCCAGCACAGGGAATATAGCCAATAGTTTATAGCAACTGTAAATGGAGTGTGAGCTTTACAAATTGTGAATCACTGTGCTGTACATCTGAAACATAATATTGTAAGTCAGCTATATCTCAATATATAACATAAAATGAATCGCTTTCTTTCCTGCAGGACTTCTCAGTGCCTTTACAATCCTAACAAATGTCACAACTCTCCAAAAGAAAGACAATGCAGCCTTTCCCAACGAGATTGCCCTGGAATTTCTTTTCACTGAATCTTCTATCCTCAGGAACAACCTTTTGGAGATCACTGCAGTCTTCAGCAGTCCTCCAGGAATTACAGACACCTAGGACTAGAAGGGCCCTCCTGGTCTCTGGGTCCAACCCACCATGGCTGAGTGGCCTCTTCTCACAACCTTCCAATTTGCATCTCCCTTGATCTCGGAGCAGCTCTCTCTGTTTCTTGCAAATCTGGGGTTTTAATTCTTCTCTTGGGATCAAGCACTGAAAAGGAAGGGGCTGGTAATTCTTGAGCATCAGCCACATGCCAGGCTCTCCACTCTCTTCTAACCCTCACGATTGCAACTCTGTGCAAGAAGCATCATTACGTGTTTTGTTTTGTTTTGTTTTTTGGATGAGGAAAGTAAAGAGATTAGGCAACTCGCTCTAGGCCACCTCTCAATTCTAACTCCCAAAGGCCATGCAGCTTTACCTCAAAGTGACCCCCACTGCTCAGACAAGGATGGAAGCATGGAGCAGAGGGACTAACTCAGCCTTGGGTGTGGGATCAGGAAAGGCCTTGCAGAGGGGTGACATTTAAATAGGATGGTGATGTGTGAGCAGAAGTTTGGCAAGTAGTTAACAAGAAAAGGGCATCCTGGCCAAAGAAACAGCACGTGCAAAGGCCCTGAGGGGAGAAACAGCAAGTCGCTGTAGGGCAGGAGCAGAAGGGACCTGGTGGAGGGGGCCTGGCTGAAGTGGGGACTCAGTCATGTGGACTGGGGGACCTCTGACGATAGTGAAGCAGGATGCGAGGCTGCCAGAACCAAGAGGTTGGGAGGGGCAGGCTGAGACATGGGGAACAGGCCCTAGGGCTAAGAGAGCACCCAAGGTAGAGCTAGTCACAAGGAGTCCCTCACTCTCGTGCAGCGCCTCACAGTCTGCGTCTCTTCCACACACACACTCTCCTTTATCCACACCCCCCAGCACCTTCCTTAGGATCTGGCAAGGACCTGCAGTTCTGGGACCTTCTGTTTTGGGAAATGAACGAATGCTCATTGGTGAGCGAACGAATGCTTCTCGCTGAAGCTCTAAGGGAAGGCAGGGCAAACGCCACCAGCCCCACTTCATGGGGGAAAGCCAGGCTTAGGGAAGTTCACAGCTATCCCAAGTTTACAGCCCATGAGGAGGAGGCGGGGCTTGAGCTTTTTTGGAGTCTGGTTCACTGCCTCACACAGGACCCAGCTTCTAGAATTGGGATTCAAGGTGGGGCTTGAGCTCAAGGTCATGGTAAGAGCCCCATCCCCAGATAAGCCACTGGCCTGGCCAAGACGAGCCAGCCTAGTGGAGGGGACAAAGAGCAGGAGGGGCTGACGAGAGGTCCTTTACAACCCTTCCCACCTGAGATCATAAGTGTCTCTTGGGGTGCCCCTGAGGATGTCCAATGGCCCCTGGCTTGGGGTCTGCAGAGCTGGGGAGTCTGTGAGCCAGGCAGCAGCCCAGCCAGTCAGAGGGAGGCCCCTTCAACTGCTGTCACCTTCTGTCACCAACTACATCCTTGCCAAGACTGTTCCTCAAGAGTGGAAGGCCCAGGGAGGGCTGGCACAACTGGAGGAAAGCTCCCCCAGCAACCTTCCCATCCATCCTGGCCACAGGCCCTGCCCCGCCCCAGGGCTCACTCTTATCCCGCAGGAGTGACTTCCAGCAGATTCTCACCTGACCTCAGCTTACTTCACCTGCGCCAACCAGGCCATTCTTTGGTTTGCTTTTTTTTTTTTTTTTTAGGGGCGCACCCTCTGCATATGGAGGTTCCCAGGCTAGGGGTCCAAACAGAGCTACAGCTGCTGGCCTACACCACAGCTACAGCAACTGAGCTGCATCTGCAACCAACACCACAGCTCACGACAAGGCCGGATCCTTCACCCACTGAGCAAGGCCAGGGATCGAACCTGCAACCTCATGGTTCCTAGTCAGATTTGTTTCGGCTGCATAGGTTTCAATCAGCTTTCCACTTACGGCCCTAATCACAAATGCTCTGCAGTAGAGCTGCGTCTCGGGACTTGAAAGGCCCAAGGTAAAGCAGTATGGAACCACTGGCATGGTCTACACTGGGAAGAGGAAGCTTGGATGCTGTGTGTGACATTAGGCAGACCGCTCTTCCCTCTGGTGGCATTTTCTTCACCCATACAATGAGATGGTGAACCGGCTCAGAGATTCTCAAGGCAGGGCCACAGCCCACTTTGTTAGAACTGTCTAAGGACAGTGTTGCTAGGCAGATCCCCAGGCCCCACCCACATCTGTGGAATTAGAATCTCCGGGGACAGGGCCCAGGAATATGCATGTTAAGTTCGTGCCCCACCCCCACCCCGACAGGTGCCTCATGGTCACTGAAGTTTGGAGGCCAGTAGAGTTGAGGTCTCAAGGTCCCGTTAGCTCTAATATTCGATTCCACTACAATTTCTATTAGAGGAGCACAGGGCATCCCCCGGGGCCTGCTGTTGGTCCATCCCCATGACAAGCCACTCAGGAAGGACCTCGCTAATGTCCCCCAAGACAGTCACCTAGCGAGAAGCTGAGATAACGGGAGGAACTCATTCGGGAGCCTTGGAACCATTGGAATTCCTCTCGGGAAACAGGCTGCGGGTGGGGTGGAGGCCCAGAGGCGGGGAGAGTTACAGGGAAATCCTACCCAGAGCCACATTTAGTTCACTTCGCGTTTCCAGCAGAGGGATTTGAACAGGTTTCAAGCAGTTTTCTGTGCATCTTTGTCAAGGGAGTGTATGTACAAACAAACAGGGAGGGTTTTTTTTTTTTTTTTTTTCAGTAAAAAGTTAATCGGCTTAAAGTGTGCAACTAAATAAGCAAAGCTTACATTAAAGCGGCCCACTGAGAAAGGACCCCATGGAAAGAAAGTTCTAGGAAACACAATATGGCCTCTATGTTCTTTTGTAGTTCCACGCTATAAATATTCATGGGGCGGTGTTAATGGGGTCCACGGCTCTATGCAACCACAATAGTTTTTTTGTTTATTCTCAGGACCATGAACTTTGAAACCATGAACCTCAATTTCAGGACTCTGCATTCAGGCGCGTTTGCAGAGCAGGAGGGGAGAGGTTTAGGCTCTCGGAGGACGGAGGAGAGGAACCAGGGCGAGATGTGACTCACTCACGCCTCCTGGACCCTTTGGTTGAGATTAAAGAGGAGGATTTGTTTAGTGTGGGAGGCTCCGTTTCCAAGGTCTCCAGCTGCTCCAGCCTGGGGAAATGGCCTTCACGAGGCATGGAGGGCTTAGTTATTCAGGCATATGGCAGAGAGGCGGGGGGAGCTGGAGCTAGTTTAATTGGATCAAACAGATTTGCTGCAAGTTATACACTGAAGACTTAAAAAAAAAAAAAAAAAAGCTAGTTTGAATCATGGAATTTCTAAGATGGAGAGAGTTTAAAAATCACCTAAGCAACATCCTGGTTTTCCATATCAGGAAACTGAGGGCCAGGAAGGTTAAATGACTTGCTCAAAATATCACATTTAGAAGCCACACCTGGGAGTTCCGTCGTGGCTCAGTGGTTAACGAATCCGACTAGGAACCAGGAGGTTGCGGGTTTGATCCCTGGCCTTGCTCAGTGGGTTAAGGATTCGGTGTTGCTATGAGCTGTGGTGTAGGTCAGACTTGGCTCAGATCCGTCGTCGCTGTGACTGCGGTGTAGGCCGGCGGCTACAGCTCCGATTCGACCCCTAGCCTGGGAACCTCCATATGCTGCGGGTGCGGCCCTAGCAAAAGGCAAAAAGACAAAAAAAAAAAAAAAAAAGCCACATCTGCTGACTCTAAGCCAGGGATGGCAAATATGAGACAAACATGAGCCCCTCTTAGCCCTTCTCTCCCAAGGAAAATACCCATAATTGATCACAGCCCTCCTGTCTACTGAACCTGGACATGGCCTCCAAATCCATCTCAACACAATCTACAGAAAGCCAGCACAAATGGATAGAAATGGCAGATGAACTGGGACCTATATGTCATCTACACCCTGTACTATGCAGGCAACATTCTTATCCCATTGGCCATTTGTTCCAGCTAAGAGTTTTCTATTCAAAGCCACCTAAGAGTCTGAACTCAGGGGTCTGAGCGTGCATATCAGAAATGTAGCAGGACCTGAGAGTCCATAGGACATTCCGTGCTAAAGGTCAATCGTGAAAAGATGCTCAGCATCACTAATTATTAGAGAAATGCACATCAAAACCACAATGAAGTATCACCTCACACTGGTCAGAATGGCTATCATCAAAAAGTCTACAAATAACAAATGTTGGAGAAGATGTGGAGAAAAAGGAATCCTCATATACTGCTGGTGGGGACAGAAATTGGTGCAGCCTCTATGGAAAATAGTTAAAAAACTAAAAGTAGAACTACCATAAGATCCAGCACTTCCACTTCTGGGTATATACCCAGAAAACAAAAATACTAATTCAAAAAGATACATGCACTACAATGTTTGTGGTAGCGCTTTTTAAATTAGAAGACATGGAAGCAACCCAAGTGCCCATCAATAGGTGACTGGATTAAGATATTCTGTTATATATAATATATATAATACCTGTATATATGTTACACATGTATATATTATATATAGCGGAATATTACTCAGCCATAAAAAGGAATGAAATACTGCCATTTGCAGCATCATGGATGGATCTAAAGAATATCATGCTTGGTTGGAGTTCCCGTCGTGGAGCAGTGGTTAACAAATCCGACCAGGAACCAGGAGGTTGCGGGTTGGATCCCTGGCCTTGCTCAGTGGGTTAAGGATCTGGTATTGCCATGAGTTGTGGTGTGGGTCGCAGATGTGGCTCGGATCCTGCGTTGCTGTGGCTCTGGCGTAGGCCGGCGGCTACAGCTCTGTTAGACACCTAGCCTGGGAACCTCCACTTGCCGTGGGAGCGGCTCAAGTAAAGGCAAAAAGACAGAAAGACAAAACAAAACAAACACACACACACAAAAAAAGCCAAATAAATAATATTATGCTTGGTGAAATAAGTCAGACAGAGAAAGACACATATGATATTACTTATATGTAGAATCTAAAAAATAGTACAAATGAATGTATGTATAAAAAAGAAACCGACTCACAGATACAGAAAATAAGTTTGTGGTTATCAAAAGGGAGATGGAAGAGAGGAGGGACAAATTAGGGATATAGGATTAACAGCTACAAACTCCTATATGTAAAATAGGAAACAAGGATATACTGCACAACACAGGGAATTATACCCATTATCTTGTAATAACCCATAATGGAATGGATTATATTCCAGATTATAATGCAATATAATCTGCAAAAAAATACCCCTGAATCACTACGCTGTAAACTGAAACTAAGACAATAACCTAAATCAACTACACTTTAACTAAAAAGAATTTTTTTTAAAGGTCAATCAGGACCTAGGAGAGCACCACACACAGTTGGACATTACAGAGTAACTTGGCTCTGAAAGCTGATTCCATCTCAAGAGAATGCCCAGTTTTGCCTTCTGCCTCGGCTGGCATCATCCTACTTTACAGAGGAGCCAAGAGCATCAGGTGGTGCCTGGACTGGTGGCCACCTTACTCAAAGCAGATTTGGCCTCCCGCTTTGCCTCTTTCGCTATATTACCATAGGGTTACATCAGTGCCTTTCAGAGCCGTGCTACAGCTTGGCTTTCCATGCAGGCCTTACTTGGCTTATGAAATACCTGCTCAGCTAATTGCTCAGGAAAAAAAAAAAAAATTCTCTACCAGACTGGCATGAGCAGGTAGGTCACATGTTGCAAGACTAGTTAAGTTTTATAGCTCCAAATACATTCCCTCTCAGATGCCAACCGCACTCAATTGGTGGTGCTTTCTTTGAGTGCTGTGAGGTGACTTCTTGGACCCGTGGGAAAAGGAGCCACGATCACTTAGCTGTGTCTGCCACCGGCCTGGGGGAGGGGTAAAGGGATATCTGCAGTAAGGCCTGAGCTATGACTTTTTATGTTTTTTTGTTTGTTTTGGTTTGGTTTTTTGTTTGTTTGTTTGTTTTGCTTTTCAGGGCCACACCCACGGTGTATGGAGGTTCCCAGGCTAGGGGTGGAATCGGAGCTACAGCTGCCGACCTACACCACAGCCACAGCAACACTGCATCCAAGCTGAGTCTTTGACCTACACCACAGCTCACAGCAATGCCGGATCCTTAACCCAATGAGCGAGGCCAGGGATTGAACCTGCATCCTCATGATTCCTGGTCAGATTCGTTTCTGATGTGCCATGACAGGAACTCCCTGAGCTATGATTCAAGTTATTCTTCTTAATCCTTACTTTCCACCCTCTCTGCCCTGCCCTGTGAGTGGCTCTTGCTCTCTGGCTCCTGGTTGCATTCAACCAGGAGGAGACCCTGGTAGATGAGAGGGAAGAGGGGAGAGAGCAGCAAGCATTTCTTCCCTGCTTTGTCCCTGCTTTGGTGCTGTATCCCTCAGCCTCCCTCTCGCCCACACTTCCAGCTCCTGTAGCCCCGCTCCCTCCACGGTGCCTTCAAGCCACAATCTCTGAGTGCCTCCTGCTCTTCTTTGTCCCCTTAACCCTGCCTCTGTAAGGAGTCGCTACATGAAGCTCTCTTTCCTTTGAAAAACCTGGGTAAAGTCTGTTTCCTGCTGGCACCCTGGTTTATATTGCTATTCTAAGAAAATCCTCCCGTTATTTCTGTAGCTAGATAGGAAGCTGGCGTTGGGACTGGTAAAGTGAAAGGCTACTCTGGCCTAAGAGAACACTTTTTACGGCTTAATTCCAGCAGCATCTGACTCTTGCTATCTCACACCTGCTGTGTTCCCATAGCCTAAGCTCACATGGCCTCCACTCAGCAAGGAAGAGAAGGGTGCAGTTTAGGTCCTACAGAGCAGAAGTTTCCTGGGCTCTAATTTTGCATCGTACATGCCGGACTCCAGGGCCAAGCTTATCTCATAATCCCAAATATCTCCACCGTGGAATGATCGCTTGTAGAACATTAAGTCACCAGTGTAATTATGCAAGACTCATTCTGAAGACAAAGGCCCCCTGGAGACCCCAAGGAGTGCAGAGAGTGAAAGACATACTAGATGGAGAGTAAAGGAGACCTCGGATGCGTTACTGCCCCTCCAGGTCCTCAGGGTTCTCAGAGGAAACATGAAAAACAGAATAAATAATTCCAAGAGTAACTTACAGCTCTGACATTCGATGAGATTTTACTCCAAGGTCTTACCTGTGTATCTGGTTCATGCTCCGTAACAGTCATGGTCCTATCATCACATGGATTAAATTTTCTTCATAAAGGTTCAGCCAAATGTAGTCCCTTGTCACAGAGGTGGCTTATTGTCTGCCAATACCTTTCCTCCCTTCTTTCCTAATAACAGAACTTCTGAAGTTTAGTTCAGAAGTTCTAGAAAAAATATTTTCCAGAATCCCACAGAACATCTGTGGTCATGTGACTAACTTCCAGCCAATGAGAGAAAAGCAGAACTGGCAACCGGCATCTCCTGTGAACCTTCTCTCAAACGCTTTGTCCTTGTCCTCCCCCCATTGCCTTCCATCTCCAGACTGTGTTTGTGATGGTTCAAGCCCCGGCTACCATCTTTGACCAGGAAGACCAGGGCCTCAGCCTAGGCTAGAAGGAGGTGGGACCCTGGACAAATTCTTGGAGCTGAACTGCTGTAAGGCCATGGACTGCAGACTTCTAGACTTTGATGTGAGAAAGAAAGAAGTTTCTAGCTTGTTTAGACCAATGTTCCAGCTATCAATATATTGCCTCTCAGCTCTCAACCCACCCTTCTTTTTTTTGTTGTTTTTTGTCTTTTGAGGGCCACACCTGCAGCATATGGGAGTTCCCAGGCTAGGGGTCCAATCAGAGCTACAGCTGCCGGCCTACACCACAGCCATAGCCACTCGGGATCCAAGCCATGTCTGCAACCTACACCACAGCTCATGGCAACACTGGATCCTTAACCCACTGAGCGAGGCCAGGGATCGAACCCACAACCTCATAATTCCTAGTCAGATTTATTTCTGCTGCTCCACGACGGGAACTCCATCAACCCATCCTTCTTTGTCATGCTTTGTGTTATTGGAGCGGGACCCGGGAAACCTTTCTCTTTCATCAGCTGGCACAATGTTAGGCTTTGTCAGTAGAGGGCACTAGAGGGACGCGGCAGGAGGAAGGGACTTCTCTTCCTGGTTCCGGTGCCCTCATCTTTCTTGCTCCTGTGGAGTGGCCACCAGCAGTGTTTGGGAGACCCATTGGTGCCCAGACTCTAGAGGTTTTTTTGTTTTGTTTTGTTTTCTTTGCTTTTTAGGGCCGCACCTGAGGCATATGGAAGTTCCCAGGCTCGAACTGGAGCTACAGCTCCCCGCCCATGCCACAGTCACAGCAAGGGTCTGTGACCTACACCATGGCTCAAGGCAACGCCGGATCCTTAACCCACTAAACAAGGCCAGGGATCGAACCCACATCCTCATTGGGTACTAGTTGGATTTGTTTCTGGTACGCCACAATGGGAACTCCTAACCTTCAGAGTTTTGCCCAGACTCCAATGGGCAGTTGCCCACTTGTCAGCCTCTTCTGCTGCATCTCAACAAACCCCTCCAACTGTCAGTGGGCCACATCCACATCCTCTCCTATGAAGTTGCAGCCTGGAGGGATTGGGGTGGAGGGAGGTGACCCCTTCCAAATATATTCCTTCCCTAACAGCTGCTCCCTGTATCTGCTTTTCCTGTTTTTTTTAAAGTGTGCTCTACTTCCTTTAGTAGCCAATCCCCTTTTTCTAGTTAATAATCCTTTATATTAAATTTTTGAATTACTTCTGAAATTACTGATGTGGTTTCTGTCTCCCAGCTGGACCCTGAAGGCCACAGCCAATTAACATGGGCTCATTACTAGCAATTTACCCTAATCTTAACTGATAGAGCCATGCAATCATCTCCATGGGAAAAAAAAAGAAAAAAAAAAAGGATACAGTACAGGATAAGCTTTCTGCTTTTTAAAAATCTTTTCTCCAAAAATTATTTGTGACAAACACAACAGATAAAGGTTGAAGTTCTAACCTTTAACAGTTCTCCAAAATGTTTTTGAAATAACCATATAATTAGAAAAATAAGGATAAACAGAAAGGAAAAAAGTCTATAAATAGGAAGAAAAAAGTCCATAAACAGGAAGGAAAAAAGTCCATAAATAGGAACTGCATATGCATAGCAGAAGAACTAGAAATCATCAAAATCTCTTTTTTTGTTTTTTGTTTTTTGTTTTTTAGGGCCACGCCTGCAGCATCTGGAAGTTCCCAGGATAGGGGTTGAATTGGAGCTGCAGCTGCCAGCCTACACCACAGCAACTGCAACAAAGGATCCAAACCGAATCTTTGACCTACACCACAGCTCACGGTAACACCAGATCCTTAATCCACTGAGCGAGGTCAGGGATTGAACCCCAAACCTCATGGTTACTAGTCGGATTCATTTCTGCTGTGTCACAACAGGAACTCCAAAATACATTTTTAAAAGTTTCAAAATCATTTGAAAAAGAAATACAATTATAATATAAATGGAAATTGAAGAAACTATAAATTATTTTCTCTTATCAAACCAACAAAGATTTTAAAAACTAGAATACAAAATGTTCATTTTAATAAGAGTGCAAAAGAGTAAAAAAAAAATTGAAGGGCAATTTGAAAAGAAAAATCAAAACCCCTAAAAGCATTTATACTCTTGACCCAGCAATTTTATGGGTAGAATTTTTTTCTAAAAAGATAATTTAAAATGTACTTACAAATCTAGCAACAAGGATGACTCCAGGAATTCCCGTCATGGCTCAGCAGAAACGAATCTGACTAGCATCCATGAAGATGCAGGTTCTATCCTTGGCCTTGCTCAGTGGGTTAAGGATCTGGCGTTGCCGTGAGCTGTGGTGTAGGTGGCAGAAGTGGCTCAGATCTAATGTGGCTGTAGCTGTGGTGTAGGCCAGTGGCCACAGCTCCGATTTGACCCTATACCTGGGAACCTCCATATGCCGTGGGTGTGGCCCTACAAAAAAAAAAAAAAAAAAAAAGAAGGGGACGACTCCAGCATGATTATTTATAAAAGCAAAAGCAGAGGAGTTCCTGTCGTGGCACAGTGGTTAACGAATCCGACTAGGAACCATAAGGTTGCGGGTTCGGTCCCTAGCCTTGCTCAGTGGGTTAAGGATCCAGTGTTGCTGTGAGCTGGGGTGTAGGTTGCAGACACAGCTTGGATCCCACATTGCTGTGGCTCTGGCCTGGGCCGGTGGCTACAGCTCCGATTCAGCCCCTGGCGTGGGAACCTCCATATGCCGAGGGAGCGGCCCAAGAAATGGCAAAATGACAAAAAAAAAAAGCAAAAGAAGACACTGGAAAAAAAAATCTGTATACCCAACAAGGGATCGATTAAATTATAATGCATCTATACAGAACAACTTAAATCGATGCTATACAAGTATATTTACTATATAAGCATTTTTATTGTCATGGAAGGAGGTTCATGGTACTAAGTGAAAGTGAACTATAAGCAAGTTCAAAACAATATCACAGCATTAAAAAAGTACAACCACGCATAGAAAAATTTTGGAAGAATACACAATAAAGTGTTAACAACAGTTATTCCTAGGTCATGGAATTACTGGAAATTTTTACTCCTGCTTGCTTTCTATATTTTCAAAATGTTCTCCAGTGGATGTGTATTAGCTGTGTAATTAAGAAAGCCGTTTTATGTTTAAAAAGAATCTCCTTTCCTGCCCATCTCAAGGGCACCCCAACGCTTGCCGAGCATCTCTGGATGAACTCATTTGTGTCACTATGACCTGCAGGTGGAGCTCAGCCTGGGGCCTCTCTTCACACACAGAGCCACGATCTCTCCCCCACTTTCCTTTCGCTTCCCTTCCTAAGCCCAAGTCTGGGCGTCATGCTCCCAAGCCTAGAGATAGGTGGTCCCTCTCTTTCCTGCTTCTACGGATCCTAAACACCATAGATCTTCATTACAATGGTTCTCTGCTCAAAAATTGTCAGTAGCTCCCTTTTCTTAAGCAGGGTATTTTAAATGTCTCAGAGTTCCCTGGCAGCCCACTGGTTAAGGATGTGGCTTTGTCCCTGCTGTGCCTGGGGTTTGATCCCAGGTGAAGCGGGGGTGGCGAGGCAAGTCTCAGCTTGATGTTCTCTGTTCCGAGCCTCCTTCCGTCTTGTCACTACTATTCTGCAAAGTGAACCAGGTAATCCCACCGCTCCAACACATCCACAGCCTTCCTGCGGCCTTGCCTTGGCTCAGCCAGTTATTCTGCCTGAAATGCCTTCCCCTGGCTCCTAGTTTCTTCAGATCCTATCCATCCTTCCAGGCCAAAATCAGGGCTTACCAGGAAGCCTCCCTTGATTGTCTTACAGGAATTGCCACCTTTTCCAAATCTCTATGGTATCTCATCTGCTCAGTTTTTCATTTGGCAAATATTGGTTGAAAACCCACCATGTGCCAGGCACCGTGCTGGTGACTGGGAAACCAAATGAATGAATCTAGTTTCTACCCTTTGGAGTTCATTGTCTGATATGGAGACAGTCGACGAACAAATCAATAGTTGCAACAATGACTCTACCCAGTTACAGACAGGAAAAAGTGCCGTGCAGGGAAACAAAGGTGATGAGAGATTTAAGAGAAGGGACCCGACTGAGATCAGGCCTGGGAAGGCTTTGTTGCGGCAGGGGCGGAGGGGCGGCATGTAAACTGAGGGTCCTACATGGGTTGATTTTGAAATATGATCAAACACGCATTTCCAAAAGATCATTCTGCCTGCAACTTGGAAAACAGATTAAGGGGGACAAGGGGGCATCAGGGAGATGGCCTCAGGTACCATCCGAGTAGCCCACGTGGGAGCCAGTGGGGTTTAGACCAAACAGTGCCAGTGAAGATGGAGAGAAGTGGATGGGCTGAAGTTCGGAAACAGAATTGCCAGGACTCAGGTTGGACTGTGTGAGACGGGGAGGGAGAGACCCGTATCCAGGACGGCGCTTGGTTTCTGGTTGAAGCCCCTGGCACCACCACTGGGTGCCACCTGGTACCTGCCACCCTGGGGCTCAGGCCTCAGCGAGCCACAGCAGACCCTGAGCCCAGGGGAGAGGATGAGGCGCCAGTGCCAGCTCTGTGGGGAGGAGACACTGACCCAGGAAAAAGAGTAAGGGCAGAAGGTAGCCTCTTCTGTGGGAAACTGGCTCACGCAGGACTCACATCAACTCAAGGCCAGTAACCCAGGTGGGAGGAAGGGGGAGGCTGGGTGCAAATTGCAGGATGAGCTGGGAGATAAGTGGCCCAGCTGGCGGAGCGGGCAAAGACTCCGGGCTGAACATCAACACTCAAGGGCTCATGCGGGCGAGCTTGAGAATATTTATTGGTAATTGACAGAAGTGGTTAGAGGGTGGCGTGATCACGGATAGGTCTGTAACCAATCAGCAGGAAAGCTTGCTTCCTGTTGCTAGGTTTGCATCCAGGCAGAACTGGATCAGGAGCGGGCTGAGAGGATACCATAAGAAACCGGCTTCTATGCATTTGGTTTATCTGTCATTCACTCCCTGCTTCATGGATGAGAGCGAGCGTGCTGTGGAGCAATAAATTATCACTTGCTGCACGCTCTGGATCCCAAGAGAACTCTCTGCAGAGGGAGAGAGAAGCCTACATGGGCCGCTGAGAGATTGTCACTTATAGGGAAATTCTTAAAAGGGGAACAATTACAAGAGTAATCATAACAGCAAGGAGAAGAGCGAACAATTAATGACCGCTCTCTAAATGCTTCACGTTCACCGCCCCATTCAATCCACAAACAAACTGGGTTGATGGGTTTTTATATCATTCCCATTTTCCAAATGAGGAAACGGGAGGCTCAGAGAGGTTAAGAAACCAAGTCAAAATCACACAGGCAGTGAGGACAGAGGCAGGCTTCAAGCCGAGGGCTGCCTGATGCCAAAAGTGGTCTCTGAAACAGGATGTCTCACTGCTCTGCTCTGTCACCAAGGCTGCCACTGACTCAGAGCCTGCTTAGGAAACAGGGGATATCTATGTCCTCTCCCTCTGGGTGGGGAGAGGGGCTGGACCCATCCACCTTGACTGACCTGACACCCAGGCACTGCCTGTGGCCTCCTAAGAAGGGGATGGGGGAAGGGGAGGCAGATGCATTTCAACACCTGTATTATTGATTCTTCCCTATGCTTTGGGACTAAGAGTGCTCTGAAGGCCAGACTGTCTTATCCTTGTTGGATTCCTAGCCAAGGATAGAGAAAAAGGTAGGGAGAAGGTGGTTGGCTACGGTGACCTGGGGAACAAGTGTACAAACATGACCTTCAGACTGAACAGGAGGGAGATGCTGGTTGACTTGGGGGGTGGGGAGGAGGTGGGAGCCAGGAGAACGGAAGCCATTCCAGGGTTGGAGAGGCCATGTGCTTTGAGGGGAGATCAGGTTTGAGGTTTGTCCCATCGCTTATAAGTTCATTGTCTGGCGCAGATCCCAGCCAAGCCTCTACCCTCATCCTGCAATGTCGACAAGATGATCAGATCCCAGAACATCTCCCGTGAGTGCCCGGACTATTTCCCGCGAGTGCCTGAGCCATCTCCTGGCTCATTGAGAGACCAGTGGAGAGAACAGAAGGAAAAGAGCTTTGTAAAAGATAGGTGTGGCCCAAGGCTCTAAGGCAGTGCTGTAAGCAATGTGAAGGGTTAATACCATTATTCATCCTCTTAAAAAACATGGTGACGGGTAAAAAGGCAAAGGTTTGGAAGCCAATGAAGTTACAGCCTCTGTTCCAGACTGCTTGACTATCTATGACAGAAGGATGTGCACTGCCATCGAATGTGATATCGTCCCAAATCCTGCTTGCACCTCAGCTATCTGGACCCTCAGGAATGCTTTGGGAAAGAGGGTGGCTGGAAGGAACTGTTGGCTGAACGGAAGCTCATTCACATATCTCTGGTTAGGGGCTGGCTTCTTGGGTGGAGTCTGGACATCTGGTTGGTTGCAGCACATGGAACACCCCTGCCTATAGCATCAAGGAAGCCAGTGAGATTCATGGGTGTGTGTGGCACCCATGGCACGTGGAAGTTCCCGGGCCAGGGATCGAACCTGTGTCACAGCAGCAACCTGAGCCACAGCAGTGACGATGCCAGATTCTTAATCCACTGCACCACCAGGGAATTCCAGCAGATTTGTTTATATTATTTTGTGTGATTTTTTAGGGCTGCACCGATGGCACAAAGAAGCTCCCAGGCTAGGAGTCAAATTGGAGATGTAGCTGCTGGCCTACACCATAGCCACAGTAACGCTGGATCCTTAACCCACGGAGCGGGGCCAGGGATCGAACCCACATCTTCAGAGATACTAGTCAGGCTCGTTACTGCTGAGCCACAATGGGAACTCCATCCAGTGGATTTGTTTTTAGAGCAAGGTCTCTGGATGTAGAGGAGCCATCAGCAGCAGCATTACTAGGAAACATAAAACTCTGAAATTACCTGCCCCAGTTGCTCAGACACTTGGTTTCCTGCCCTTGGAAACATTGTGGGATTTCCGTGGGATGATAATAAAAAAACAATAATATTGACTCAATGTTTATTGTCTTCCAGGCACTATTCTAAGTGTCTATATTAGCTCACCTAACCCTATAATAACCCTCTGTGGTAAATGTTAGCATCCACGCTGTACAGAGGAGGCTGAGATGCAGAAAGCCTAAGCAGCTGGCTCAGGGCCCCACGCCATTCAGTGGGAAAGCCAGGATCGGAACTCGGCAATTTGCCCCTAGAGTTGGCTCACTTAGCTTCTTGGTGCTCTTGAGGGAATAGAAAGTGATGCTGTTCATGAAATTCAATTTAACGTGCACGACAGGTTCTTCAGAGGCCATGAAATGCTAGCAACATTTCACATTTATCGAGTGCTTCTATTTGCTACTGGCTGAGCACAGGATCAAGTGTCTTTCATACAACAGATGGTAAAATAGAAGTTTCTATTCACCGCTTTATGTCGATGAGGAAACTGAGGCTATAAATGCTGCAGGATTTGCTCAAGGTTTCATGGCTAATTAAATGACAGAGCTCAGAAGGAAAATCCACATCAGCCTGACTCCAAAGCTTGGGTACTAAACCAATGGGCTGAGGAGGAGCCTGGTGCTCAAACAAGCCGGGGAGGGCCCTGCAAGTGGCCAGAGAAACAGTGGTGAGCGGAAGGTCCAGGGATGAGGGGGCTGGCTGCCCTGTCTGCACCCCAATTCCCTCAGGAGCATCTTCCTGCTGAGCGGGCCATGCCCATGAGCTCCTGCGGACAGGGCTGAGGTCTGATTGACACTTAGCAGTTCAGCACCCAGGGTGTGGCCCTGCATGTGCCAGGCACCCTGCAGATCTGGGGCTGTTGTGACAGCCCCACCCCTCCTCTCACCAGAGTGGACAAAAGATTAAAGGACACTACTCGGCACACACACACACACACACATGCGCGCATGTGCACACACACACCGCCCCCAGAAGGGGGTGCAAGATGCTGACGGCTACACAGCTGGGCTGGAGAAAGATGGAAAATCAGGTTCCACTAACATCAGACTTGGGCACCCACTTGTGGACTTTTCTGTTTGCAGAAGCTGAACGCCGTCCCCACACGGACTGCATCAGAAGTCAAAGGAGCATGTGGGTGAGGCAGGGGGCTGAAGTCTGAGGCTGTCTCCAGATGCAGAAGTGGGCCACCCCAGCTGCACGTCTCCTCTGGGGACGGTCATTTTTTCCGGTGTTTTGTGCAAGTCGACGACTAATGAAAACAATATGAATGCATTGTCGTTGTATTAGTGTCATGCAGTGTGGTTTTGCGCTTGAAGGCGGTCTGCAGATCTAGTTGTACATGCTCAGGAAAAGCCTCTTCTGTACTAGTCAAACTGCTTTTAGTGAGTCTCCCCAGTGGTTTTACATCTGCAGAGCATGGAGGACTGGGCAGGCTTTTGGAGAGGACAGTGGAAGGTCAACAGAGTGGTGTGCTTGGTATCATTCAGCTCTGGGAGCGTTCTTGCCCAAAAAGGGGCTGATGCGTTCCCTTCCAGCCTCCCCACCCCAGATGCTGCCCACCCCAGTGTGAGTCCTGGCCCCAGCTGGGACCTCTGAGCTCCATGTGGCATTTGATGGCCACATGTTCTCCGCCTATTTGGTTGAGCTGGAATCCTCAGCTTGAACCGCTCCGTCGCTCAACAGCCAAGACAGTTTCTCAGGAGCCAAGATGGTATGTTTCCTCCTCCCAGCTCTGTCTGCCCTGGCCCGTCCTCACCCTTCACTTCTTCTGAGACCCTGTTTACCAACCTGCATAACATTTCAGGGAGAGGTCAGGAAGTACTGGTGAGCATCTGCTTTGTGCTTGAATAATGTGCATATGCATGAATACTGTGCAGATCCATGAATAAGGGTACAGAGCCATCGCTGATCTCCTGCCTTGTGCCAGAAACTGTGCTGAGCGCTTGTGAGCACCTGCTTTGTGCTCAAATATTGTACATACTCATGAATAATGCACATACCCATGAATAAGTGTACCTATCCATTGCTGATCTCTTGTCTTGTGCCAGAAATTGTGCTGAGCATGTGACCGACATGGTATCATTGAATCCTTGCAAAGACCCTGAGAAGTGAATATTAATAGTTCTTCTGGAGGCAACTGAGGCTCAGAGAGGTGAAGTAACTTTCTCAAGGCCACCAAGCCTGGCTTGGGCAGCAGATTCTGGACCCAGGTCTGTCAAAAGCCAAAGCCCATGCTCTTAACCCCCTCATGCCCTGGCCCAGTGCACTTTGGGGGTGAAAAATTGGAGACCGAGATGGCTTAGATGCTGCTCCTGCCTGGAGATGTGAGAAAGATCAACACTTCATTTCCATACAGCCCTGAAATATTTTGACTCCATCAAATCAGCACCTGCCCGAATCAACAAAAAGATACAGTGACAAGTAGGGATAAAAATAAAGTTGTAACCCTGCCAGCCGCCCTCACCTGGGTGTGGCCCACAGGGAGAGATAAGGTGCTGGGGAGATGGCAGTTCCCCACTCTGGGGACAGGCTGTGCCACAGAGACAGGCTTCCAGGAGGCACCATGGGAGCCTCACATCTGTGCTTTAAAAACCAGGGCGCCTGCCCCTGCCACGAAGGGTGGAAATTGTGGGAGGGCTGCCCAGGACCCCACCTCCTCCGCCCCAACTGGAGCACTCTCAGCAGGGCTACAACCCACCAGGCGGGCTCTGCTTCCCTTTCCAGGCTGACAGTGAGCTGGGGGCGTCCTTCAGCCATGGACCCAATCCTTTTCCCCTCATTCAGCAAATATCGACAAGTACCCACAATGTGCCACTGGGCACTAGGCTTATAGCAGTGACCAGCGTGGACACAAATCCCTGACCTCACCTGGTTTAACATTCCAGCCTCGCATCAGTAACATGAGGGCTGCTGGCAGGACCTGCCCCAGAGAGTGCTGTCCTAGAGGGCTCTGGGTGACTCCAGATAAGGACTTGATTGATAAGGTCACTGTATCTGGGAGAGAAGGACAGGATGGAGGAAGGCCCCAAATTCCAGGCAGAAGTAAAGTCTAAGAGTGTGAGAAAGGACCACAAACTTCCTCACAAGGAAAGGGCTGTGCCCAGGCCAGCAGCCTCACTCCTGGCTCCTGAGCCATAAGCGGTCCGGGACTGCTGTCGGTATTTATTAATGAAAGAATATATGTGTTTAATCATGGGAAGGCCCTGGCATATATTAAGTCACCACCAGCTGAGAAGTAAAGCCGGCTGTCAGCCAGTTCCCTTGGGCTTAATAATAAACCCAAAAGGCTACATAGCACTCTACAGTTGACCAAGTCCTGGCATATCCTTTGAGCCTCAGGTAGGCAATGCTGGGACCTGAATCCCACATCCTCAGCTCAGCTCCGGGCAGTCCCATCATCTGTTGCCCTTGCAGCTTCTTTTTTTCTTTCTTTTTTTTTTTTTTTTTTTTTTTGCTTTTTAGGGCCGCACCTGCAGCATATGGAGGTTCCCAAGGCTAGGGGTCTAGCCAGAGCTACAGCTGCCGGCCTACGCCAGAGCCACAGCAATGTAGGATCCGAGCCGTGTCTGTCACCTACACCACAGCTCATGGCAACGCTGGATCCTTAACCCACTGAGTGAGGCCAGGGATCGAACCCGAAACCTCATGGTTCCTAGTTGGATTCATTAAACACTGTGCCACAACGGGAACTCCCAGGCAAGGTCAGAAAAGGCAATCCAGCTGCCAGATGGTTCCCTTGGGATGTGTGCACTTAGCATCCAGCTGCCATGCCATGAGGAAGCCTAACCAGCCCACATGGAGAGACCACACAGAGACCACTTGAAGTTGTTCTGGCCAACAGTCCAACTGAGAGCTCAGGCCACAGCCAGCCTCAACTGCCAGAAGGGAGAGAACAAGCAAGCCATCAGAAGATTCCAGCCCCCAGTTGTCAAGTCACCCCTGCCTGCAAGCCCTCCCAGCAGAAGCTCAGATACTGCAGAGCAGAGGAAGACTGCCACGCACTTTCCAAACGCCTGACGACCAACAAATAAACTCACCACCAAAATCAGCAACAAAATAAAATGTGGTTGTTCTACACCACGGAGTTTGGGTAGGTTTTTACACAGGAATAGAAACTGGAAAAAGGAGCTTACACTGAAGGACAGCAGCCTTTGGATAAATACATCAGCCTCCTATTCCCAGGGTGGATAATTCTGGGAGGCCTTATGGAAGAACCATGTGGGGACATGGCCCCATCTGCTGATGAGCTACCTGGGTTCCACTCCTTTTACTAGAGTTCTTTCCCTGCCATGCTCACCGTGCTTCTCAGGCTCACCTCCCCATCTATCGACACAGAAGGTCTGTCTAAGACTCTACGACTTAGGAATACAGCTACAACTAGCCTTATGTCTGCCCTCCAAGGCACACAGTTCTGATCTCAATCCCATTTTGCAGATAAGACGACTGAGGCATGGAGAGGTGAAGGATCTGCTCAAGGCCATACCCTTGCTCAAGGGTAAGAAGAGTCAGGATAAGGACCCAGTCCTCTGGCTCTGAATACAGCTAAGGAATTATGGGTGAGGGCAAGCAAGCAGGAGAAGCCGTCAGATGCTTTGTAAAAGTTTCTCTCAGTGGTTGGAAGAATGCCTTGTAATTGACAGTCAATTGAACTCTTGACCTCACTTACAGTATCAGATGAAAAACAAACTGCAGAGCCTAGACCACCCGCCGGAGACCACGCCCTGGAAGCCCCTCGCCTCTTCCCAGCCCCAGGCCAGGGGAGCTTTCCAGGCCTCTCTCATTCTTTTTTTTTCTTTTGTCTTTTTGCCCTTTCTAGGGCTGCACCCGCAGCATATGGAGGTTCCCAGGCTAGGGGTCTAATCACAGCTGTAGCTGCCAAGCCTACGCCAGAGCCACAGCAATGCGGGATCCGAGCTGTGTCTGTGACCCACACCACAGCTCATGGCAATGCCGGATCCTTAACCCACTGAGCAAGGCCAGGGATCGAACCTGCAACCTCATGGTTCCTAGTCGGATTTGTTAACCCCTGAGCCACGACGGGAACTCCAGACCCTCTCCTATTCTGTGATCATCTGATTTTAAAAGCACCCCTTTTTACAGCATCAAACAGATTGTTCATCAGTACATTTCAATTTTACCGTTTAAAACTTGCTTCGAAGGTCAGTGGGAAGATGTTCTTGTGACAAGTTTCTAGGAAATTTGTTTACAAAATACCTAACGGTATGTCGGGTCCTGTCCTACGCACATTCATCTATTAGGAATCATCTTCATTTATACATGAGGAAACTGAGGCACAGAGAAATGAAGTGACTTGCCCAAGGTCACACAGTTTGTAAATGGCAGAGTCAACAGTAAAACGTGTTGGAGTTCCCGTCGTGGCGCAGTGGTTAACAGATCCGACTAGGAACCATGAGGTTGCGGGTTCGGTCCCTGCCCTTGCTCAGTGGGTTAACGATCCGGCGTTGCCATGAGCTGTGGTGTAGGTTGCAGACGCGGCTCAGATCCCACGTTGCTGTGGCTCTGGCGTAGGCCGGTGGTTGCAGCTCCTATTTGACCCCTAGCCTGGGAACCTCCATATGCCGCGGGAGCGGCCCAAAGAAATAGCAAAAAAAAAAAAACAAAAAAAAACAGTAAAACGTGTAAATGGTAAAACTGCAAGTGACAGGACACTTACCAGTTTGTGGGTTGGAAGCCAAGGTCATAGAAGGAGGGGCCAGGGGTCCAACCTCAAGTGCAGACAAGATGTAAAGAGGGCAGAGGGCGAGATGGCTGATACGGACTAAGGGAGCCAGCTCCCCGGACCTGTCAGTTTGCCACCCTAACTAGTCCAATAGCTTCAGGCTATGGATGAGGAACTGAGGCCCAGAGAGGAGGGGACCTGCCCGGGAACACAGCTCCTGCGAGACCAGGAATAGATCCCAGACTCTGTCTGCACTCTGCATCCACAGCAGAATGGAAACACCGCCACCCCTCCCCCCAGCGCCCCCCGACTCCAGAAGGGCCAGGTGGGAGGGGGTTTAGGTTTCGAAGCCCTGAGGCACCTCCTGGGTAGAGGGGCTTCTGACTGAGGAGTCAGGGAGTTAGCCTGCGACTGGGATCAGAGGAAAGGCTGCCCCTTAAGGTTTGGTTTGAATACAGAATCGGGAAAAGCCGTGTTCCCCGTGAGGTGAGGGGCATATCCTTTCACTGAGACGCCTGTTCTTTGGTGAACTGCTTATTGCCCTTCCAGAAGCCTGTTGCCTTGCTCAGGGAATTTCCAGAAGCATGAGCCTCCTGATGTGACCTTTTCCCCAGGTCCTCCTTGCCATCGCCCTCTTCTGGCCACTCTTAGCATCAGCATGAAGGAGGGCCAGATGGAGAGGTTTGGGAGTAAGGAGGGCGGCTGCAGAGGATGCAAGGAGCTGGCGGAAACCATATACCTATTTCCCTGCCCTGCCTGCCCATCCCATCCTGTCTGTCAAGAGTCACGGAACATGCAGGTCCTGGCTATCCAGCATGTTCTCCAGAATTTCTGGAGAAAAAATGAGGTCCCAACAGGCAGACCTGCTTCCGGGTTATTCCACGGGTTGAGACCGTGAGCTGGGGACCTATACCTCTTTCACCCAGATTCGCAGGGTCCTGATCAGCACCCAGCATCCCAGAGATGCTTAGTACATTCCTGAACACATGGACGGCTGCCCCAGTCCAGGTCCCAGCTGCTCACACTGCATCCCAGAGGCCTCAGTTTGCATCCAGTTGAGTCCAGGACCCAGTAAGTGCAGGTGATGGCTGATCTACCCCACTCAGCCCCCATCCCATTTTTGCAGCCTCCGTGCCCCCTCTTTTCAGGTCAACGCTACCTTTCAGTGCTCCAGAGACTTTTCAATCTGGTCAGAACCTTGGTCCAGTGAGGAACTGAGATAGGCTACCTGCTGATGGTCTCTCAAATTACCCAGGAATCACCCCCCCTGCCCACCTTCCTAACTCAGAAGGTACAGTAATAGGTGGCTGTTCTGGAGGAATCTTGGTGCCTGGTAAAACCAGGCCCCTCAAGCCTGGTGTGAACTTCAACCTTCACAAGATTCTCAAGCTTTCACACCCTCCTAGGTCCTCTGACCTCCAGGAACCTGCCCCTGGACTTCACCCAGTTCTGACCTGCCCAACCCCCAGCCTAGCCCTCAGTCACTGCAGTAACAACACAAATCAGTGTCATCACCATCATTCAGAGAGTTTTCCCAGAAATTATCTGAGTCCACCTACAGGTCTGGTCCCCAGTTCAGAGGAGGAAATTGAGGCTACTAGAAGTCTCCAGGGAATGGGCCACTATGGCCCATGGCACTTCTCTCATCTACTGGAAGAAAAGCACCCTGCCCTCCTCCGTCCCCTCATCTCTGAGGGCCGCCCAGTGAAACAGCCAGATCCTGCCTGGAGATAAACACCATTACCCGCGCCCCTGGCCAGCAGCCAGAAGCGGCTCAGCGGGCTTTTGAGACCATCCGCTCTCCCAGCTGGGAACTACCCCCAGACCCATGGGCACTCTTTGGAACATGCGCTTGGGCCCTTCTGGGGCTGACGCCTCAACTGTTCCGGTTGGTGGCCCGAGGGAAGCTGGAGCTGCAGTGTTCGGCAGCTATTTGCACCAGAAAGATCCGCGCGTCCTGGGGCGCGGCTTCCTGGCGGGATTAGAGCACCTGACGGCTTCCATCTCCTCTGGCCCACAACGACCCCCAGGCCGCGACTACGCTGCGGGGGCTACAAGGAAGTTTGCGACTACTCGAGTCATGTATATTTTCCCCTCGGCTACCGCTTTCCTTTTGCCTGCAGTGAAGCTTTTCGGTTTTTAAATTCTCTTCCCAAGAGTAACCACGAGATGTGGGGAAACTTTGCGTGAAACTTACAAATGCCGTGAAATCGGAGCCAGCAACTCCATCTAAGTCTGGAAACACCGCGCTCAGCCCAGCTCCTACTCCTCTGCTCCAGCCCAGCGCGTCCGGCGGTGGCCCGTGCTGACCACCTGGCTGTCAGGCAACCCCGGCGCCCGCCCCAGCCACTGGGCGCCCTCTCCGCCCCGGTCACCCGCCGTCGTTCGCTTTGGGAATGCTCCCGCGGCCGCCACCCTGTGCGCTCCGCAAAGCTGGGGCTGGGACGTCCCAGCCCGAGAGGTATTTAAGCAGTCCCTCTGGGGCATTGTTTTCCCAGGGAGCCCGGGGGATCTTGGGGAGGGGAGGGGAGGGGAGACCCGCCCCACAGACTGCGGCGGGGGCTTGCCCACCATCTCATTTGCATTTCAAAGGCAAACTTCTGCCGGACTTCCCCCGCGGCACCTACCGGCTTTGCACGGGTCATGGTAATGCTCCAGCTGCTGCTCTGCGCCCTCCTCGCCTTCCAGCGCCGAGTAGTCCCAGGCGGCTTCTGAGCGCTCCCCGAGCCCCCCGGCGTCGCGGGGCAGCGGCAGCAGCAGTAGCAGGAGAGGCAGCAGCAGTGGCACAAGGGCCCCGAGCGCACTCACCCGGGTCATGGTCGAGAGGGGCAGGCGAAAACCGAGGGAGTTAAGTGCACTGAAAGCTGGGTTCGGGCGAGGAACGGTGCACAGGGTCGGGTCGGCTTTGGCCCGGGCGAGGCGATTAAGCGTGGCTGCGGGGCATGGCTCGGGCGCGGAACGGGCAGAGCGCGACGCCCGGGTCCGCGTCGGCGCGCCCAGGAAGCAGCGACTCGGAGCTACTTGCCGGCGGCCGAGGCTGCGGCGGCTGCGACTGTGGCCGTGGTGGCTGTGGTTGGAGCAGTGGCCGCTCCGCCCCTCTCCACCCGGGCTGGACCACACAGCCCTCGCCAGGGACCCTGGGCAGCCAATCACTCGGGCGCCCGAGGCGAGGCCCCTCCTCTTCCCGGCACCTCCGCAACTTCGGAGGAAGGGGAGCGAGGTGAAGATGCTGTGAGCAAGGACCCGAGGTCCGCCGCGGTCCCACCGAGCCGACGGCGCCGTTCTCCGGGAGCCAACGCGCCTCCGGCCACCCAGAACGCTGCTCCTGAAGATCAAGGCTGGAATTCCTGCCTTGTTATATTCTCAAAACTCACTTTACAACTCCCCAGTGCACACGTGGGTGAAGGCAGGCAGCAGTGGCTGGAGCTCCGAGCGCAGGACCAGGAACCCATGCGAATGATTCCATTACCAACCCAATATGTGCTTTCCGGACAATAATTTCTTAGGGATGTAGTCAATCTTCTCTCTGGTTGCTTTCGGCGCAGGGGAAAAAAAAAAAAAAATCGAGGACTATGATTCCACTTTCTCAAGATTCCCTTGTCCAGCCGTGAAGGGCACTTGCTGCAGCACCCACCTAACCTAATGTGTGGCTGATGACATGAGTGGCTTAGGGCAGAATGATTTTAAATGACGAATTTCCCCTCTACATGGCCCCATCCTTTAGTAAATCTAAAATGCTTCCATATAGACAAAAAGATTGACAAGTGAACAAATGGCTGTACGTGCCATTTGTGTTAAATTACAGACAAATGTTTTTTATAAATAAGCCACTTGCCATTAACTTGAAATAAAAATGACCAATTTCTGAAGCTTGGTTATTTTTTTGCCAATTAAAAACATATGCCCAAATAAATTAAGAGGATAATCAAGAGATATTTGAAACTCCCTCCTATGCTGTACCTTAAACGTAAAAATTGTCAAACTGAGCCATTTTGATTTATAGACCAAAAAAAAAAAAAGTACCATTACCAAGAGGCTTTTCAAAGACTTTTCTATGCAAGCGAAATTGCCCCAATCAAGAAATAAAATACACCAATGTGTACAGATTTTCGGCATCACACCCAATCGAATCTTTTTTTTTTTTTTTTTTTCATTTAAACTGCAAGCAGAGAAATGGACCTAGCTTCCCTTTTGGATTTTCACATAGTTTCGAAGCCACCAATAACCTACAGAGAGTCCAGAGCTGGGCTTTACCCAGGATTCCAAATTCTTGCATTAAGATAATGTCTTCTCATCTAGTAAGTTAGGTAGCAAGTCCTTCAAACCTGTAAAGGTTTAAAAGTTAAACACTGGAAGTGTGCTACTGGATATTTTGTCTTGGCCCTTAGAGATACAAGTTGGCCTTGCTTCAGGCTGAGTTTTCATCAAATGGGCACATACAGGATAGAGCCAAATTGGGCAAAAATATCTGGTTGGGAACTATCAGATGGGAGGAGGGAACTTGGGGGAATGGATGCCACCAAATGGCAAGGAAGATGGAGTGACCATCAAACAGGCAATAGGTGTGGGAAGGGGTTGAATGTCATTTCTGCCTGAACGAAGAAGGAGCCAAACCCAACACCATAGGTCTCTGCATTAAACCCAGTGAAGGGCATCACCTGTGGTTGGACAAGTCCACAGAGTCATCATCTCAAAGGCCTAACAAACTTCTGTGACACTTCCAGGTCTCCAGATGGCACTAGGCAAACAGCCAACTGGCCTCCTTATTAGCAGATAATTCCTCAGGAAAACAGACATTACAGGCTACCTCTTGTGAAAGCACTGAGGTCGTGAGCTTTTATTGCCTCTAATCCCCACCTGGTGAGTAGCTGCCAGGCTTCTCACCAACAATCTTTGCCCAAATATTTTGAAGGTAGCCATGCTCCGGGATGAGCAAACTGCACAGTTTTATGTCAGAATCCCTGTTTAAACAGTATTTAAAAGGCTATCAAACAACAAATATCAACAAAATATTTGGGTCACAGTACAGAAAATTTATATTGGAATAATCGAAAGGGATGATTAAAATTTTTTCTCGGTTCTATGGTTTCTGATTCACCTACCACTTATATAGATATTAAATGCTAACCAGGGTTCAAAGAACTTCTAAAAGGTATTTTTCTTTGGATCTCATGAAAAAACTAGAGATGGACTTAGAATAAAAGTAATCTCAAGTTGTTCAGCTTTGTTCGATCATCACATTCCTGGGTTTCTTTCCCATAGCTCGGTCTTGCGAAAACCTCCAAGTGGGTACAAGCTTTCCCCTTTTTTTAGTCCGATATCTGTCCTCCGTCCAACTCATTCCAGCTATAGCCCTGTGCCCAGACTGACGCGGCTCGCTTGCAGTAGCTCACAAGCGCCTCTGCGTCTACCATGTCTTATCTTTGGTAACGACTCCAGAGAGGCCGCTTTCTGCTCCTGGTGCCACTATCCACCATCTCCAAGGCAGGGAGCAGAACCTCCAGGATGAACCGGGCACTCTCATCTGCTGGTTCATTTCTTTGTTTATATTAACTGACCACTAAGGTCCTTTGTGTTTTTAAGATACCTAACACTGTTACAATTTTCAGCAGCTGTTTAAAACATTCTAAGGCTCTCTGAAACCTCTGCACAGCGCCCCTGAGGGTAGCACGCCAGGCCCTCCATCCACCCTCAGGCTGTCCTTTCACATGGAGTCCAGCCATAGCTCTTGCCACCCCCATCTCTCCATTCTTGCTGCATTAAACACCTTGCAGCCATCCCAGCAGGGCCTTGCTGCCTCACACCTCCATGTCCGTGCCGGGGACAACTTCATAATCATGTTCATGCCAACGTTACGGCAGCTACCACACCTATGACGCTTACCTATCTACATCTATCCTACACTTCTGGGTCTCTAACCTGCAGCAGACCTGTCAGACCCCATTCCAACTTGGAAACCACCTTCCATGTCTTACTCCCTAGACTCTCTCTTCCCTTCAGGGACCTCCAAGGTTAAGTCCATAATCTTAGTGGTTTAGACTGAGCCACTAAAAATAACGGTGACAGTGGCCAGTTCAAATGACTTATATCCAATTCTCCCAACAACCACGCATTTTTAAAATGTGAAACTCTGTCATCCTAAGCATGCCAGACTTTGAAAATACCTTGAAATACATTTGTAGACCATATTACTATCAACTCCACACGTCCCAACGCAAACTTATTCCCTCCCCTTTTTCTAATGTTCAGCTGTCAATCAGCTCCTTAATAATAGTTCTCACTTTGAAATCCTGAATCTGGTTATGTAACAGGTTTCCTAACACTCCTAGCTTTCCAACCAAACAAGTGTTCACTAAAGCGATCAAAAGGAACACAAATTCACACCAACTGAAACTATTTGGCTAACAAGAACTGCCAAGTGTAGGTGACAACTGAGGCTGGTAATAAAATCCGAGGAAGAACCAAGGAGGCTGACCAAGAATTGAATTAACTAGTTAAAACTGGAGATTTAAAAAAAGAAAAGGCGACCCGGAGAAATTAACCATTAATTTTCACATAGTACAATAAAAATAATCCCTTCTGTTGGTATGGAACACTCATTTCCAGTGTGATTGCTGTGTTTATTATCTGCTCCATTGGCTGGAGAGGCGATATTCCCATTTTACAGTTAGAGCAGTCAAGACGATAGGACTGATTTTGATAACTTCTGGGCTAGAAATAAAGAGACTCTGTAGGTGCTCTATTTTCGTAACTATAAAATGTTTCTTACGAGCTTCAGAGGATACTTTTGAGAGACCATACTCGAAAATGCTGTGAAACAGTGGTTAAGCACTAGATAAATGTGATGTAGGATCAATTAGGAGAATGACAGGCACAAGGCTAGTGGGGTGTGAATGCAGGGAGTCAGAGCGTGTATATAAAAAAAAGTCAAATGAGTGATAATCAAAAATCACTTCTTAAAAAGACAAACCATCTTCATTTACCACTCTTTTGACTTTCTGTACATTTAATTTTTTTCTCAAACTATAAAGTTGGGAAAACCAAATCTCAAACTTTAAAGCCTTTGTTTCAGGGGTTAGCAGACTCCCGCCCACTGGTTGTTTTTGTTGTTTTATTGGAACACGGCCCTGCTCATTAGTTGATGTACTGCCTCCTGTGGCTGTTGGGCTACAAGGAGAGAGCATTTGTGACAGAGACTGAACCGCTCTCAGAGCCTCAAATATTTCCTATCGGGCTCTTTACAGAAAGTTTGCTGACCCCTGCTTTATTTAATTGTGGAAAGCTATTAGTAATCTCTTCATATGTGTGCCAATAATAATAGGTTATCCCTTATGCTTGGCTTACCTGTTTCAAAAAGTAAAGAAATAAAGCATCCAAGGGAAGTACATTTGACTTTTTATTACTTTTTAAAAATCCAACTTCGGTTAGATTAACAGACTAGGTTAGAACCTCAAATGTGATACATTATTTACTGTATTCAATTTCTAGCACTAAAAAGCCAGCTGGAATACGGCCTACACAAATCAAGGGTGAGTACAAAAATGGAAGAAATCATTGAGCAGTAACTATTTCCTTCCAACTCTGTCACCAATTGTCCGTACTCTGTGGGGATTTAGATTCATGTTTGACACAGCTGAAAAGCCCAAGTGGGGCTGCTTTTCCAAGGATACTCAGTTGTCCTTCAAACAGCATGTCCTGTTACTTCCTCAAGTTCTTACTTATAACGTTGATAACTTTCAAATGACCTAAACTGATGACTTAGGGTAAACACACAGAATGCTGCTTTATCCATCAGTTATTGGCAAGCCTTGGTCACCAATACTTCAAAGTAAACACTTTTCATAACAGTTTATTTCAACTTCCTAATACAGGGAAATAAAAACTTAATTTTTACGTTTGTCTTTGCACAATTCTGCCTACAGCTCTAATAAGAATGTCAAATCAGATGGCTTTTAGAAAATGCTCATAGGAGAAAAAGGTTTTCCACATACTGAATTTAAATCTTATAAAATGTCAATTTTCTGATCTACCCTACCTCTACATCTAGTCTAGTCTATTTCTGTACACACTTCCAAACAGTCTTTATAAATTTTCACTTCTCTGATCTCTTTGACGTCTTAGATAAAATATAGCTTCACAACTATGCAATTTTATGAAGATATGAAACATTAATGAATACTTGTGTTTTCATACGTCACTACTCCTATTTATTATGAGTGCCAATAAATCAAGAGTGAAGCACCAAGACATGATGAAATCTAAACTTAAAATCCAGATGGAACTACAGAGTATAGATTACAAATAGGCTTTTCTTTCCCAGAATTCATATATAGAAGCCCTTCAGAATGTAGCTTTTCCTGAACAAATTACATTAATACATTTTTCTTTTTTACATTTGTAAAAATTCAGGAAATCTTAAAATATTTATTTGCAAGATATTTGGCATAAGGTGGTCAGTAAACATTTAGGAAACAAAAGCTTTATTAAAATTAATACAATTTGTGGATAAACCCTAAATAAAGTGGCTTCTGGAAGAACTGGAATTTGCAGCAACCACCTTTATAAAGAGGTCCATCCACTCTCCATGGAAAACACCCAAGTGTACCACTCACTAGGTTCCGATATCACCACAGTATAACAAATTCTAAGGGTATGGGGCTTGATTTATGTGCAAATGCAGTACAATCCGGGAGTCCAACATGATATACTAAAGAATGCATTACCATCCTTCCAGACATTACATTATCCTTATCCTACTCTCGTACCAGGGTATATGCATTAACGGTGTCAATTACTAATGTAGCTACACTTCAGGAGAAGCGTGCTTATAGATACAAGGGGAACGTTTATCTCCAGGTTTTGATAGTGTTCAAAGCATCCGCTGATAAGTTGAGCAAATATTAACAAATGAAAGACAAAAGGCATTTATATGGAAAAACCCTACTCTCTAATTAACTTAAATAACATTATATTTTACTCTTCTATGACTGAGAGCTAGGGAGCTAAACTACTTGCGGATTACATCTTCTTCAGACATACACACACACACACTCTCTCTCTCTCTCAGCCCCTCTATGAAGCCATAAAACAATACATATTTTCTAAAGGACTTTTCAAGGTGATTTATACTCATTTTAATGGAGCTCTTAATGTATTTAGAAATTAGAAAATTGTTTTTCACTGAAGATTCCAAAAGACATCAAATAAGAGATCAATTTAGTAGAAGAATTGGTGTACCTGAAAGCAGCTAAACTATTCATTTTTTTAAAGCCCTACATCTTACCTGTAAGATTCATGAAAACCAAATTTCATTTTATTTAGAAGCCTGCCATGCAATTTACACTCTATCAGAGAGACTTTATGTTCTTATAAGTACTTTCATGTAGTTTAAAAGTCCCATAAGTCATTAAGTACTGACTTTTCCTTTTCTTATAAGATCTTAAAAGCAGGCGTGAGAAGGAAAAGAAAATGGGAGATCCAGTAGATTACACTTCATATGACATTTTGGCTTGAAGAAGAGGATTTACCTACAGCTTCTGATCAAATTCCCGTTTGTTCATATCAGTCATACATAAGTAATAAGAAATTCAACTTTTCACCCTTCACATTCCTTACACGCTACAAGATAGGATACAGAGCCTATTAATTTATAGAAACCTATTTTGTAATGAAAATACCTTATGTAATTATGAATGGTATGAGTTTCACATTAAGGTTTAACTACAGCTGTTTTGAGTCTTTCTAAAAATACCAATATACAGTATTGTTTTAGGTGGTCATTTGCATAGCAAACTATTAAACTAGAAACTCAATGGTTCTAGGAAAATTTCACATTATGGGCAGTTCCAGAAAAATGTATTAAAAATTAAAATTACTTCTCTTAGAAAACTGTAACCTTTATTTGCTCATCCCATACTAAGCTAACTACTTCTACCCAGCCCCACTTTTCATGGTACACCAACCTATACAGATTTTGTGCCACAATTTCATTCAAAGGACTTGTCACTCACTTTGTGACTATACTGGATAATCTTGATGTAAGCAAGTTCGGGGATTTTAAAGTGCAGGTCCCCTGTATTAGAAAAGCATGGTTTACGGTATAGCCTTAAAAATTGCATTCAGTAATATTGCCTTTTGAAAAGATATCTTCAAATTGCAAACACATGTATTTTCACAAAACAACTTGGCCAGGAAATTTTATTTTAACATTCTAAAGCAGTAATGCTTTAGATGTTACTTAAGTGCCCCAGACAGGATTAACAAAATTAAATGTTTCGAAATTACAAATTTAGCTCCTGCAGGAGTCTCAGGAAAAAAACCAAAAACAAAAAAACAAACAACAACAACAACAAAAAAACAGAAGAAAACAATCCCCCCTCCCAAAAGAAGTATGACACACACATTTTGAAGAAACCCCAATGTTTCATGCAGTGGTAGGCAAGATGTAAAAAGCCACCCAAATTCACACATTTCTACACCCATCATCATCAGAAAAAAGTATTCCGTAATCAATCTGTACATCCAAATGCATTTGGGAATCTACACCTACGTTACATTATTTAATGTTATATACATTTATCACCCACCCCCTGTTTTTAATAATTTCTTATGTAAAACCTTCATTCAAACCCCAAAAAAAGATGTAAGACTAACTTGGGGGGAGGGGGTAGATAATCACTTTAGACATTCAGTTAAAATGTAGTTTATCTAAATCTCAAAATGTTTAATAAAAACAACTATCTTCTCCATTTAACACTTTGCTTTCTAACTGTACAGTAAACTGCATTGTAGAGAGTACACCTCTATCTTCAGACTGTATCTTCTTTGGATGGAATTAAGATGTAACTGGATAGTTTTACGATAAATAAATGGGAAGTTGGTCCAACTAAGATGACAGCAGATATATTACATGCAGGATTTAATATTTTTAAATTCTCTCTTTAAAAAAAAAAAGGATGCAACTGAATTGAAAAAAAAAAAAAAGGCAGGTCAAAAAAGAACCCAGGTTCAGTATATAAAAATGTCCCACAAAAGGTTGATGATGGCAGTAAAAATAAGAGAAAAAAGTAATCTTTCTGGAACATCATTCTTCAATAACATAGAAACACTAGTGCCAGGAAGATTTCTACTCGTGTAATTTTAGCATCCAAGTTTCCCTCTATTTATTTTATTGGAACAAATGCTTTAAATAAACTATTTGTCCTCTTCACTGAAGAGAGCTGGTCTATTTCATCTTTAATGAGCTAGTTTTTGGGAAGATTAGCCATGTACTGTAGCAATGCCTACTGCATAAAATCCAAGCATTTGCTGTGAACAGTTGGAGAAAGCAGTCAGTAAGAACCTAGGATCAATGGAAATAGATGTTACTTTAAGCCATCCATGAAAGAGAGACCCACAAAGTACCCAGTGTTAAAGCCCAAATCTCTTCTTGCGCTCTTTTTGCTGTGCAAGTTCCATCCCTGTGAAAGAGAAATTGATCCGAAGTTCCAGGTTTTCGTGGGTCTTTAGTCAATTTTCACATTAGTATAGATTTTTCGGACAAAGGCACTTGTTCCCATGTAACCAATTGCTCCTGTAAAGATAAAATAAGATGTTTTGAAACATACACATAAAGAGCAGTATCCATCATTTACGAACAATAAATGATCTCTGCTGTGGAAAGTTGTTCTTTTTCCAAGATAACATCTTTACGTTAGTATCCTCTCCGAACTTATTAAAACTAAGTCATCTGTTTTGCAAATCACCTACTATTATACACCAAGTTTGACCTAATGTAATATTTTTAGAATTAAGTATCAATCGTTACATGAATTATGAACTACATGAATTAAAATAATCCCTTATAAAGAATAATTTGAGAATGACAAAAGTTAGTTAAATGAAAAAATGTCTTTAAAATTTGAGCACAGATTATTCTAGGTCATTAAAACAGTATTAACATGTTCCCTGAATACATTATACCTTATGGATAAGTAAGTAAGAAGGAACTGGGGATTCTTTTAGGGAAGGACTGAGAACCAAATGTCACTGGAAGCTCTACAGAGGAGGCATTTCTGACGGCTACTATTTTTTTCATATTTAAATTGTAGAAGTTCTGTGGTTGGTAGAAAGGGAGGTATTTAAGGGAATGGTTGAGACAGGTAAGTAGGTCAAGAGTATTTTTGCCTGTTTTGTTAAATTAAGTGTCTCCTGGAGTTCCCTAGTGGCTCAGTGGTTAATGAATCCGACCAGGAACCATGAGGTTGAGGGTTCGACCCCTGGCCTCGCTCAGTGGGTTAAGGACCTGGCGTTGCTGTGAGCTGTGGTGTAGGTCGCAGACGTGGCTCGGATCCCGAGTTGCTGTGGCTCTGGCGTAGGCTGGCGGCTACAGCTCTGATTTGACCCCTAGCCTGGGAACTCCATATGCCATGGGAGCGGCCCAAGAAAATGGCAAAAAGACAAAAAAAAAAAAATTGTCTCCTATGCATAAAAGAGTGTTTGAGTATTGACTATTTAATGTTTGTTGAATGAATGAATGAACTGATAGTTCTTTAGTGCAAATACTAAGGGACCTTTAGAACAAGATAGCTGGTCATTCATGTCATAGAAAAGATTCTCCATTGGATTTAGGAATGTACCATCTAAACCCATTATTCAAAGTCTAAAAGTAAATCGTCCATGAGTTATTAATGATACACACACACAACACCTAATTGGCCATCTTCACCCAACTGGTGTATGCAAGACAAAAAGCAAGTTTCTTTTTCCTTTCCTATAGGTATATGAACTGTACCTCAAGGTAACCAAATAGTTGATGAGACGAAGTTTCTCCTTAGAAACTATATTTATTAGCTGCTTAGCTAATAAATACAAAAAGGAACAACAGAATTAGAATATTAGAATCAGTAATGAGTTATTTGAGCTAGGCAATAATTATCAATGGCTGTTAACCTCACAGAGACAACCACATATTAAACGCTGCCTGGGAGTTCCTGTCATGGCTCAGTGGTTAACGAATCCGACTAGGAACCATGAGGTTGCGGGTTCGATCCCTGGCCATGCTCAGTGGGTTAACGATCCGGCGTTGCTGTGAGCTGTGGTGTAGGTAGCAGACGTGGCTCGGATCCCGCGTTGCTGTGGCTCTGGCATAGGCCAGTGGCTACAGCTCTGATTGGACCCTTAGCCTGGGAACTTCCACATGCCGCGAGAGCAGCTCAAGAAATGGCAAAAAGACAAAAATAAATAAATACATACATACATAAATAATAAATAAACACTGCCTGATGAAAATTTACAAGCTACCTGTTAAGTATTATTGGACAAGTATTCTGGTGTATGATCAAGCCTATATATCTAAATACTACTTTATAGGAAATATGGAGGGAAGCACCTGGAGAAACATTAAATAACACCTCAGGGTTATAATCAGGAAAATCCAGAGTGTGAAAAACCCTACAGGAATTAAAATGAACAAACCAACCAAAACCCAAGGTTCCTAAATAAATGCAAAGGAAAAGACAGCAAACATCAATAGATTAAAAGATCCTTAAAAGACAGCTTAAGCAAGCAATCATGGATGGACCTTAACCGAATCCTGATGTGAACAAACAGTATTAAAGAGAAATAAGGATACGCGGGTTAAATTTGAATACTGAGTATTTGAGTATATTGAGAAAGTATAATGGATTTCCTGCTGTGGCGCAGTAGATTAAGAATCCGACTGTGGTGGCTTGAGTCACTGCAGAGGCGTGGGTCTGATCTCTGGCCCACCAGCACAGTGGATTAAAGGATCTGGCATTGGAGTTCCCACTGTGGCCCCCTTAGAGGAAACAAACCTGACTAGTATCCATGAGGATGTGGGTTCAATCCCTGGCCTTGCTCAGTGGGTTAAGGACCTGGCATTGCCATAAGCTGTGGTGTAGGTTGCAGATGCGGCTTGGATCTGGCATTGCTGTGGCTGTGGCGTAGGCTGGCAGCTACAGCTCTGACTGGACCCCTAGCCTGGGAACCTCCATATGCTGTGGGTGTGGCCCTAAAAAGACAAAAAGACACACACACCAAAAAAACCCAGAAATTATATATGTATATACAATATACAGTATATAATATAGTTATATATTACAGTTGTATACTTATAGCATATAAACATTGCACGTTGTACACACACACACACACACGCGCGCGTGTGTGCGCGCGCACACACACCCTGAAATATTTATGGTTAAAATGACATGAGGTCAGTCATGTCAGAAAAAAGGGAGGTGAGGCAGGTATACAATTAAGACAAAATTGGCTACAAGTTGAAAATTACTTATGTTAAGGTGTGTTAGGTACATGGGGACTCACTACCTATATAGGTAGTATTGTTCCTCTTTTTGTATATATTTGAAAATTTCCCAGAATTAAATATTTGGGTTATTTTTTGGTGGGGGGCATGCCACATCATGTGAAAGTTCCCTGGGCCAGGGATTGAACATGCATGACAGAGCAACTCAAGCCGCTACATTGACAAGGCCAGATCCTTTACCAGCTGCACCACAGGAAAACATCTGTAACTAAATATTGAAAATATTTCAAAAGCACACTCAAAGCAAACCTATTTTTAATTATTTCTGCAATTATAGATATTTTATAATACGAAGTATTTACATTACACTTGAAAATAGTGACAATTCATTCTGAAATAGTTACATGCAAGCCTTACAAGGTAAGAGAAAACAACATTCAATTTTATAAAAATAAACCTGAATTCTTATAACATAAAAATATCTATAAAATATTAACTAGAGTCAAAAATTTAACTGGCATAATATAACACTAGTCCAATAACCAAATCCAATTTTTCAGACTTATAAAACATTGTTCCCTTTTGAACAGAAATATGCTTAAAAGCAAAACAATGTAAACTGAGAGAATCACTATTCCTAATCTTATATGAGTATCTCAATAATAAGCTTATAAAAATACAACTTTATAAAAGGAAGACACCAAACACGCTCTCTAGGAAAAGTAAATGTCTTGGAAATGATATACTTTTTTTTCTTTTTATGGCTGCACCTGCAGCATGTGGAGGTTGAACTGGAGCTGCAGGTGGGGCCTATGCCACAACCAGGGAAAACCAGATCTGAGCCACATCTGTGACCTATGCTGCAGCTTGTGGCAATGCCAGATTCTTAACCCGCTGAGTGAGGCCCGGGATTGAACCCACAACCTCACAGAGACCATGTCAGGTCCTTAACCAACTGGGCCACAATGAGAACTCTGGAAATAATATACTTTTAAACTTAATTTCCTTAAAACTAAAATGCTATGTTTTAAATCTAAAAACTATAAAAATCGTTTCCCACCTTAACATAATTATCTTTTTTCTGCATTAAAAAAACCAAATATTTTTCTTTCAATTACTGCCTGAAAAAGGATTTTAGCAACACATCCTAGTGAGTATGTATATTTTTGTATTATGATGACATTTTAATCATTTCCAGTGTGACTGTTTCCCCTTCCCCCTAAAAATAGATTAGCACTGAAGGCATATAAACCTATTAGAGACTAAATGTTGGGACACTGCCAGAACAGCAGGGAACTATAAATGTGCCAAGACTGTCAGGCAGCAAGATGAAATTTCAACAGGAAAAGCACTCAAAAAATTCAGCTAAATACTCTCCATTTTCTTTGTAAATGTCAAGATATTACCTCTTCTGGTTTTGCTAAGATCACATTATAAAGACATTCAAGAAGAAAAAAAAAGTAACCTTCTGCACAATCCCAGGACTCCGTGTCTCACTGATTGCTGATGATAATCAAGAAAGATCTCAGATTAAACAAAGAGGAATCTGAGCAGCAATATTCTGAAGGAAAGCTGGCCAATAATACTATAATACTAAGAGAAAATTCTCACTGCCCAGGGATAGGTTATTCCTACATAACACATACCTAGTTTTAACCTTCAGCTCCTATCCATCTTTTCCTCAATTAATTAATTATCTGAGGGAACAGTTATCACAGCAGCTATAAATAAAACATGTAACTATAATACAGAAAACTGTCTTCCCTTACAGCTGGTGGAATTAGTTTTACTATTTTACCATCAGTGTCTTTTTTTGGGGGGGGGGTCTTTTGTCTTTTTTAGGGCCACACCAGCGGCATATGCAGGTTCCCAAGCTAGAGGTCTAATCGGAGCTGTAGCCACCAGCCTACACCAGAGCCACAGCAACACCAGGTCCGAGCTGCATCTGTGACCTACACCACAGTTCATGGCAACGCTGGATCCTTAACGCACTGAGCAAGGCCAGGGATCGAACCTGCAACCTCATGGTTCCTAGTCGGATTCGTTTCCGCTGCGCCACGATGGGAACTCCTGTCAGTGTCATTTGTATGCGTGTGTGCACGATGGTGGTACACATGGTAGACATGAATACAACAGACTCTTTTTTTAACCTGACAGATAACACTGTATTAGTTTAAGGTGTATACCATAATGACTTGATATATGTATAGACTGTGAAATGATCACAACAATAAATTTTGTTAGTAACAACTATCACCTCACATAGTTACCAGGCTTTTTTTTTTTTTCTTGTGATAAGAACTTTTAACATCTAATCACTCAACAACTTTCAAATATGCAATATGGTCTTATTTAACCTAATCACCATACTGTACATCACATCTCCAGAACTTACTCATCTTATAATTGGGAGTTTGTACCTTTTGACCAACTCGACCTCTGGCAACCACCAATCTGTGGAAGAGACTCTTTTGATGGGGGAAAAAACAGTGTTAGTACCCTAAGGAGGTCCACAAATGTCACACCAGGACCTAGCTTTTAACAAGATTATTCTATCTTCCTTATTCTATTGCCCACCCTGTAGCTAAAGGCAAAAATATATTTAAAAAAAAGAAAAAAAAAGTTGGACTTTCCATTGTGGTGCAGCAGAAACTAATCCAACTGGTAACCACGAGGTTGCAGGTTCGATCCCTGGCCTTGATAGGCGGCTTAAGGATCCAGCATTGCCGTGAGCTGTGGAGTAGGTTGCAGTTGCAGCTCAGATCCCATGTTGCTGTGGCTGTGGCGCATGCAAGTGGCTACAGCTCTTATTCGACCCCTAGCCTGGGAATCTCCATATGCCTCACTCAGGTGTGGCCCTAAAAAGAAAAAAAAAAGTGGCAGGCAGAGAAGAGAGGGGTCTGAATTATACACTATCTGGAAATGTTTCCATAGTGATTAGTCCTTAAATTTGACTTCATTTCTATTAGGTAACTAGGGAATTAGCCTCATTTACTGGTTAAAAACCTGAACCAGAAAAGAAGTAAATTACTGTACGTGTTTTCCTTAAGGTACCTCTGGCTGGGACTCTGTCATGAAATTGCTCTGAGGTGAAAACACAACGTGTAGACACCCAAAGAAATTACAGAAACAAAGACACAACCCCAGAAGAGTAGGACAGCCCAAGACTCTTGGCCCTCGTCAGCCCAGTAACAGCAGCAGCCAGCACTCACTGAGCAACTGTTGTCCACCTGATGTTAACCCACAATGAAACAATGACCCCTCATCACAACCCTGTGAGGCAGGCATTACTTCTGTAATGAGAGTGCTGAGGAAGAAAGGCAAAATAATTTGGTGGGAGTAAGGTGGCTATTAAGCAGGGGCACCGTGATTCACCATCAGGACTGACTGGCCCTCCAGCTCATCCCAGAAATTCCCCACCAATCTCCCATGTAACTGGCTACCTCTTACCACTACTCACAGACCTGCATTAACTTGGTGCTTTACACACGGCTCTATGACAAATAACTACTCTGAAAGATACGCATTAGAAAATGAGAATTTACAGATTAGAAAATGAGAATTTAGAAAGGTTAATATGCCTTCCCATGCCAACAAAAAAGGTGAGTAGCAGCATGGAGATTTAATCTAGGTCTCTCGGGCTCTTGAGTCCACGTCTTTTCCACCTATTGCGTTGCTTCCAGAAGTTCTTTCTTTATTTTCTAGCAATTTCACACATACTAGAGACTCTGCTATATGCTGATAACTATTACCTCGTTCATTTAATGGAAAACTGTGATAAACCCAGGAAACACTGGTATCATCCCCATTTTACAGAGGCTTGGAGAGCTTGAGGAACTGGATCAAGATATAGAAGCACAGGCAGCACAGCCAGAACTCAAGCCCAGTCTGCAGACGCCCAAGTGTGTACTCATAACTAGTCCATTGTGCTGCCTCCTGACACTGCTACCTACATGAACAGTGGAACTGAAACTTCCAAGCAAAACTTATTCAGCCAAAACCTTAACCTGTTCACATAATAATGTTTTCCAACTAATTTAAGCTATAAAAAAAAAAAAGTCAATTCTCAACATGAATGAGAAGACTAATTGTGGTGTGGGAAAGAGTGCTATATAGAATTATTAGAAACAGGAAATTAAAAAAGAAATCAATGAAGCAATAAACTAGGTTTTGAGGAATAGTCAAAAGGACTGAAATCAAACACTTGAGTTTATTTTGATGTTCCTGATCAAACAGAATGTAATTTCTTAATTTCCAATTACTGTACTTTTCTGATTCAGAAACACTCAAAGACTTACTCATGATATTCCAAGAAGTTCAGAACTTACCACACATTATCCCCAAGGCTGTGCTAAATACCGCCATATATCCAAAGTAAAATGATGTTTGAAATAAGCCATACATCCTGAAATAAAATTTAAAATTATATAGTTTATCCATTTTTTCTTTCAACATAAGGCCTAAATTCTAGAATTTAAATGACAAACTTAGTTCCTAAAATACAAAATGAGAGAATGTCTCCACTTACTTTGTTTTGAAAAAATAGTAGTAAAAGGAATACATGTAAACATAAATTGCAGTTGATGCAGCAGAGAGAAAACTTGTCCATTGCCTGAAGAAAAAAAAAGTAACGCTTTTGAATGAATGGCACTGAAAGATTTTAAGCCAAGAATTTTATGAAAACGCCCTTTAAAATTCTCTATATTTAAAAATACATGCATCACAATGGCATTTAAATATATCAATAAGGAGAAAGCCTAAGAACTGGAAGGAGAGATCCTAAATTTTGTGGATTTCCTATTCTAAGTGATCCTAAATAAACCACTTCCTTTCTCAGATGTCTCGCTGTGTTTAAAAAACAGTGACCCTCATTAACACAAAAATTTTTTTTGACTGATATTGTTTCTCCTCTAAAATCTTTAGTATTTTTATAATTGAAAAAAAATTCCCACCCTATCTGAAGGAAGAAAATTTCTATACAGACCTTTTACTCCATTTGATACACTTCAAAGGGAAATTTATTTTAATATACTATGGTCCTCAGAGGTTCCTCCCAGAAATAGGTACTCACCACCTATAATCCTCTGCATTTAGTAGAAAGTATGTGCACACGATGGTCACACAGACGGTCACAATGCACAGGATGACCAGCACCAGCATCATGAAGCCATAGACATAATAGATCTTATACGCCCAGAAAGATGTGAAGATGAAATACCTATATAAAGTGCAACGAAGACATGGTTTTCGGGTCTTTATTCTTATAGCTCCTCCTGTTCTTGCTAAATCTCCCTTACATCTTGGTTCTTACTTTTTTCTCATTTAAATCTCTGTATTTTTCTTTCAAGTGACTTACAAAAGTTTCCCTTACCAACCCTTTCATCTATCATTAAATCCTTGAAAATTCTTTCAAAAATAGTTTCTTAGCAATCTTTCAAGAACAGATCCATTAGCGGGGTAGGGTATTCATCTCTAAGCGAACCTGAATACACGAGAAGCCTAAGGAGTAAACTCTAGAAAAGAAAAATGAAAATAGCTAAATATTCACATTTTTAAAATAGTCAATTCCCTTATTCTTTCATTTTTTTCCTAGATACAACACTATACAAGGCAATGTATTTTATATTTTATAAAACACCCTATTAAATAAAAAACAGGTTTGATATAGTAATAATGTATAAAATTAGGAAAATAAAAATAATCGGGAAAAGAAAACCTAAGGAAGCTTCATGCCACTTTCATAGGACCAAGAGAGAAAAGGCATTAAGATTTTACCCTCCCCCCAAAAAAAAGACCCTTTACTCTAGTTCCATTACTCAAGCCATCATTAAAACAGAAAAGGGTTTGTTTTTTTTTGTTTTTTTTTCTTTTTTGGCCACACCTGTAGCATATGGAAGTTCCTGAGCCAGGGATCGAATCCAAGCAGGAACTGTGACCTACGCCACAGTTGCAGAAAGACTAGACCCTTAATCTACGGCAGCAGGATGGGGATTGAACCAGCGCCTCCAGAAACAAGACAGATCATTAACCCAAGGCACCACACTGGGAACTCTGGAATAGGGTTTTTTAACCTCTTTTTCTTTTTCCCTTCTGCTTGTTAGTTACCTTATTCATCACCCCTTCTTTCAACAGGTATTTACAGAGAGGCCCTGCACATACTGGAGAAGCACTGTGTGAACAGAACTGAAGACAAAGTCTCTGCTCTCAAGGAGATTAGTTCAGTGGGAAACAGCAGTAAAGGGGCAATTCATGCCACAATGTGACAGGTGCTTCACCAGTGTGCCTAAGAGGGGCATCTTACTGGTTTGGCTGGGTGGGGCCCTGGGGGCAGGGAAGGGCAGTGAGAAGAAGCAGGTAAGGCATGGTGAGTAGGGAACTAGAAGAATGCTCCAGGCATCAGAACAGTAGAGGCAGAAGTTCCCGTTGTGGCTCAGTGGTTAACAAATCCAACAAGGAACCATGAGGTTGCGGGTTGGATACCTGGCCTTGCTCAGCGGGTTAAGGATCCGGCATTGCCGTAAGCTGTGGTGGAGGTTGCAGACGCGGCTCAGATCCTGCGTTGCTGTGGCTCTGGTGTAGGCCGGCGGCTATAGCTCCGATTCGAACCCTAGCCTGGGAACCTCCATATGCCATGGAAGCGGCCCTAGAAAAGGCAAAAAAAGACAAAAAGAAAAAAGAACAGCAGAGGCAAAGTCTCACAAATAAGGGAGTTTACTGTATTCAGAAAAATTCAGTATGGCTAGAACTTCAAATGAAGAGTGAGAGATAAGTGATGAGGTTAGAGAAGAGAAGAGAGCCAGATTCTATATTATGGTCTTTATTGACTATGTCTGGACCTTATTATGTCAATGAAAATGAGAAGTCTTTGGCAAATAAGTAACATGCTTAGACTGATACCTTAGAAAGATCACTGTGGTTACCAAGAGAAGAATGGGTGTGAGAGTGATCAAAACAGAGAAGTTAAAGATACAATGGAGAGGCTATCTAATGGAACAGAGCACTCAAGAAAGCAGGAGGAGATGTGATTCAGAAGGTAGTATGGATGGGGTATGAAGGAAAAAATAGCTGCACGTCAAGTCAGGGTGAAGACACACGTCAGTACAAAAGAATTTCCTGAACTGGCTTTACTGAACCATGAGCTAGAGTGACATGTTCTCCAGCCCCTCTTAGGTGCCCACCAATATCCACAGCTGTCAGGTGACCACCAGGAGAGGCCTAGATCTATGTTAGCTGTCCTGTTAGTGGAATCAGACAATTTAATTGTTACATAAACCAACAGACATGAGAACTAAAAGAATGTATGATTTCTTTTTTTTTTTTTCCTTTGTCTTTTTAGGGCTGCACCAGAGGCATATGGAGGTTCCCAGGCTAGGGGTTGAATCAGAGCTGCAGCTGCTGGCCTATGCCACAACCAAAGCCACAGCAACAGGGGATCTAAGCTGTGTCTGTGACCTATACCACAGCTCATGGCAACACCAGGTCCTTAAGCCACTGAGCAAGGTCAGGGATCGAACCTGTGTCCTCGTGGATGCCAGTCAGTTCGTTTCCACTGAGCCAAGACAGGAACTCCAAATGTATGATTTCTATGAAAACTATGTTGACTGCTTTGGAAAAATTCAATAAGGTGAGCCACTAAAAAAGTTATAAAATTAGGTGTAAGTGAGACAACTATAAAAGGCTGGGGGACAAATATACAAATCTAAAAGGATTCTGTACTTAGAATACTTTAGACAGGACTTTATATTCTTGCTCCACTTAGAAAGGTTAGAAAATAGAAAAGGTTATAAATGTCAAGAGAAAAATGATGTAAATGTCAACTAGGTAAGAAGAAAAGATCTTGGCTCTATATTTAAAAAAAATCTTTGAATGATGTGTCTTTAGTTGTTTTAAGTCAAAATAAAATGTTAGGTATATATCTTTTAAAAATAATTCCCTTACAAGAGCCAACTTTTTCAATTAACCTATTATCAGATTCAATCACACCTGTTACAGAGGCATCCACTGTACAGGAGAGAATCAGCAGTGAGGCATCTGGAAATGCGTAAAGGAATTTTGAGTAATCACAATGACTGGCATTTCATGAGCAGGAGCCAGAGGTATATGATTGCAGTTCTTGAAAAAGTTCCGTTCAGCTCAGTGGTAATGAAAGTGATTAGTATCCATGAGGATGCGGGTTCGATCTCTGGCCTCGCTCAATGGGTTGAAGTATCTGGTGTTGCCATGAGCTGCAATGTAGGCTGCAGATGCGGCTCAGATCCCTTGTTGCTGTGGCTGTGGCGCAGGCCAGCAGTTGCAGCTCCAATTTGACCCCTAGCCTGGGAACTTCCATAGGCCATAGGTACAGTCCTAAAAAAAGAAAAAGAAAAAGGAGAAAGTCCCATACAAAGAACTGTCTTGCCTAAAATGTCAGAGCATTCCCATCAAAGAACACTGGAACAGAGGCTGAGAAAAGAAAGGTGGGGACCAATGATGCTGATATGAAGCATGGTAGCTGGGAACAAGGTGGCATACCTCCCATCGCCAAACTCATACGCACCCGCAGCACTCCTGCCTCTATGGAAGAAGACTAGGAATGACTGTGCATCCAAAGATGTCAGAGTCTAGACTGACTGGTAGGTAATGGTTTACTGAGTTCCCTGGACCCTTAGAAATTATATTAAAAATAAAAATCAGTAATAGCCTGCATCATGCAGGTGATTAAAGGCTGATCTGGCATTCTCTAGCATGCATGCTTTGATTTCTAAGCACTCCTATTTGGTGAGACAAGTCTAAAACATAATCCAAAAGCAGTATGAACGTCACCTGAATATCTGAGAACAAAACTGAAAACTACCATTAGATTGACTATATAGACTCCCTTCCAGGAGCACAGACTTAATCGACTCACTCCTAGATGCCTTTCATCTGGGATTCTATACCTCCCCTAACTCCTACACTTTATTAAATCTCTCAAATACACTGTTAAAACTTACATTTCAATAAAGATTGAGCCAAAAGGCAAAATTCCTCCCAGGCAAACAATGACTGCAGGCTCCATGAACCTGGAAAACATTAAAATTAACAGTAAACTTTTAGTATGATTTTCACATTGTATTACATAAATCTTGATAACAGAAATCAGATGGTTTTGTACTTAAAAATAATGTAAAGGACAGAAACAAACCAGTGAAAAGAAAAACAAAAATTCAAAGAGGCACAACATTGAGGACTCCAAATTAGCCACCAGTTATACTCAAAATTCTTTTTGGCCTTAAAGGCTGAGATAAGAATTTGGGGAACATAAATTCTTGCTACTGATCGAACTCAACAAAGATTCTGAGTGTCTGCTCCTGTTCTACACTACTCAACAACTTCTAAAAATCTTATCGTCCTTTACTTACAGAAAGCCATAGGATAAGAAAGTAAAACTATTGAGACGCCCCTCTCCGAAATAATGTGTGGCCTTGCCATCTCTTTGCTCATGCTTCCCTTGGTTCAGTCATTCCTTTTACCTATGAATTATACAATTAAGGTAGTACAAGTTCTGAGTAATAATGGAGTGAAAAAAATGAATAAAAAATAAAATTCAAACCTCATTCATTCACTCAACAAACATTTACTGACTGCGACTGGTAATGCCTTTCCTCACCTCACAGTTCTCTCCCGCAAGCAGTGGCTCAAGGGTTCTCCCAGTAAAGCCTTCCCTGTGTCTCCCCCGAAGAGGGGGGTTCTGCCACTTGCAGGATGTAACTGTGTGGCAGCACTTACCACACTATACTGTACTGTCTAATGACATACATATCCTACCTCACCAGATTTATAGACCCTGGCAGGCAGAAGCTATTCATCTAGGTATTCCTTGTGCCCAGCGCAGTATATGGCACATGAAAGATAGCAAACTGCTGTTTCTGGAATTAACAAACTATAAAACTGAGAAGAAAGAGTTTGAGAGCTAAAAAAGAAAAGATCCACAGAGGTTAAAAAGGATCTGCCCAAAAGAGAGACAATCAATGAGAGCCAGATCTAGTATGCAGATTTTGGTTTCCAAGTAACTATATAAAGAAAATGGAGAGACACACGAGCCTTCCTGTACCTAAACATCAGCAAGGTCACATGTTGCTTCTTCCTCTCCCTTCACCAGCCCTAGCGACTCAGAGGGTTCCCTTTTGTGATTTCTGACTATGCTTTTTCTTTAACCTTATCCTCTCCAATAATGGCTGACATCACTGGGCCTTAACAGCGTAGTCTTGACTTGAAAAAGATAGTTGATTTAAAAAACAGACTATAGAAGTTCTCATAAGCATCAATCTAAGAAAAAAAAAGAACATGGACAACTCCTAAGAGCAGAAACAGATCACTCTCCTTTAAACCATGGGGCTATTTTATTCAGCCTCCATTTCTGCAAATATCTACATACCTCCATGTCTACAAAAGACAGCATAAGTATCTGAAGATAAGTTATATTTACAATATGGCAAAATATCCAGGAACAGAGGCTTTTCGATATATATCCCTTATTATGAATATGTAGTCTATCATACAGCTCTTTTTATGAAATGGGGAATATAATAAATGTACAGTAAGAGTGCTCTACTTTTGTCTGCTACTAAGAATTAGGAAAATACAGAATGCAAAATAGCATAAATCAGCACTAAATAGTCAATTTACTAATTTTAAAAGGCAAACCATATATACAATTTCACATTTTGTTCAAATTAGAATAAATCAGAAACACATTAGTGACATCTGATTTTACGTCCAAAATTTGAAAAAATACGAATCACCTCAAGTTAAAAATCCATCAAGGATCACTATTTCAAAGTTGATTGGTCAAATGAAATGCAAACCATGTTTACACCATTGCAACAGATGAACTGCTTTGGTTGTTAAACAGAAACACCTGCCATCCTTTGTCCGGATTAATCCCGCATTGTGGGAGATCTTCTGTGCATGAAGTGTGACAAAATGTATTTGAGAGATTCTATACTATCCCAGATGTGAAGCTAAAGAACACAGTCAGTAAATTATAATTGGTCTCAATTCTAATTCATCTCTCAATTGGTATGAAATACATGGCTATAAGTGTGTGTCATTACTGTTTCAAATAACAGACTATCTGGAAAGGAGAGTGAAATTATGAGCCAGGGGTTGGCAACCTTTTTCTGTAAAGGTTCAGACAGTAAATATTTCGGTTTTGTAGGTTATACGGTCTCTGTCCTAACTACTCAACTCTGATGCCGTAGTATAACAACAGTCACAGAAGATACGTGAACAGGCATGGCTATGTTCCAACAAAACTTTATATAAAAACAAGCAGCAGGTCAAACCTGGCTTGTAGGCTGCAGAAACACAACGGCTGCAGTCTCAGCTCCCACCTACCTCTCTGCACTAGTATATTTACCAGAGCACTGAATTCTTTGTAAAATGGCACAAGATTCAAAAGGTGAAATGAGAACATCACTTTTACTACTCCTAACAAAGTAAGTTGAAGGAAAAAGTAAAAAAGACAAATTCTTAAGTTGAAACTTAAGAGAGTCACTCTTTACAACAAATACATGCTGATTCTAGAAGTTACGTACACATAGTTAGCCTGAAGAACTTACATACTGTGAGAAGCAATCACATAAAATTTAGCATTCTCTTTACCATTTTTTCTCCGGGATGGGACGAGGCACAGCATTGACACGACAAGGAAAGTTGGGTTGACCTGACAGATTTCGGCCGAGTATTGTACCAACAAGATTTAGAGGAAGGATAACAAAAAAACAGATGCAACAAACGGCCACCTGTAATTTAAATTAAAATGTTTGTAATTACTCAAAGAACAATACCATTTAAAAAGGACACAAAAATTTAAACACAGTTGGATCACAGAAGAAAATGTTTAAGTTCAATATGGGTTAAAATTGTGCAGAATATATACTAATGGAAATAAGAAACGAATGGGCTTTAAAATATTAGAATTGAACTAAATACCAGTTGAACTGTTTCTTATTTGTTGCAGCTCCCAATTTTTCCTAGTTTTTCACACCGTCCTTGGTATAATTCTTTTTCCTCTCCTTTCACTTTCAGCTGTCATGCTTTTAACACATCCTTTATCTTTTATCATTATAACCACCTCGTTTACTTGACTACCCTTCACTGAGCTCCTAATAGGCACAAGGACCTTTACATACGTTATTTCTCTACTTTACAGATGAAGAAAATGAGACTTAGGTTAAGTAAACTTCTATGATCACATGGTTAGTAGGTTGCCAAACTAAGATTTTAATTCAGATCTGCCTGTCTCAGATCTGTCTGCTCATTTCTAGTCTACACTGCCCTAGGATCTTAAAAATAGAATATCACCATATATGTATACATGTGTTATTACTAAAATAATATGGGTACTTTCCCATCAATTAATAATTCAAAGTCTAGGAGTTCCCGTGGTGGCATAGCAGAAACTACTCCGACTAGGAACCATGAGGTTATGGGTTTGATCCCCGGCCTTGCTCAGTGGGTTAAGGATCCAACACTGCTGTGAGCTATGGTATAGGTCGCAGATGCGGCTCGGATCTGGTGTTGCTGTGCTGTGGTGTAGGCTGGCAGCTGTAGCTCTGACTGGACCCCAGCCTGGGAACGTCCATATGCTGTGAGTGCGACCCTAAAAAAGCAAAAAAAAAAAAAAAATTCAAAGTCTAAAGTTACAGGGAAGACCATACAGAGATTCTAGAAACAAAGTGGTTATAAGAAAGTATTTATTTTTGTGATTTTTTTTTCTTTATGGAAATCTGCATATTCAAAGTGACATACTCAAGCTCTTTTCCAGCCAGCATCTGGCTAGGATTATTTCACTCTGAACTTCTAAAACTAGAATAGGATTGAATCACCTCTATGATCTGTTTCAATTATACATTTTGGGGTTCTAATAAATCAAAAGTAAAAGTGAGAGAAAAGCGGAATGAAAATTGTGAAGAAACAGAGAAATGAAGAGGTGTTGGGTAGAAAATCCACAGTAATTACATGAAAAAGAAAGAGTCTATTTTGAAGCAACATTAGTGAAAACTCTTCATCTTCGTTATATCTTTATGTGTGCTTGTGTGTGTTTAAACAAGCCAAAGAGTATTATCATCTTCCTTTCAGATAAAACTTATACAAATATATCAGAGTTAAGAGAGTTCGGGAATTCCATTTTAAAGCTCGGACTTAGGAACACAAGTCATTGCTGTCTCACTTCAGACCTGTTAGTAATATGACTTTTTGCTCATTTTATGTGAGAAATATTTAACAAGAATATGTGAAACATAAAAAAATGTTTTAAAGGTATTTTAGGAGTTCCCGTGTGGCTCAGCAGGTTAAGAACTAGACTAGTATCCATGAGGATGAGGGATGGATCCCTGGCCTCACTCAAATGGGTTAAGGATCTTGCGCTGCTATGGCTGTGGTGTAGGCCAGCAGCTGCAGCTCTGATTTGACCCCCATGCTGCAGGTACGGCCGTAAAAAGAAAAAAAAAAAACTATAGGGAAAAAAAGATATTTTAAATACTAGAATATACTGTGATTTAAACATGCCTCATATCTGGGGGGGGTGAATTCTCTCAATTTTTGTTATTATTGATTGCTTTCTTAATTATTATTTTGCTATCACTAAGCATATAAAACTCATAAATATCAACATACTATAATAGAGACATATGTATTTTCTCCTTAATTTACCGAAACTCTGATTTCAAATAAGAATTGAAGAAAAGTGGAATAACACGGTCTAGCAAGGTGGTTTTCAAACTGTTCCAAAGACCCCTCATATTTGCTGAAGAGTTTCAGGAATTTCACAAGTTTTTGATATGAATTATCCTTTTACAAATATACAGACTCAAGTTAGTTCAATGCCAAATATTGATAACTGGAGATACCATAATCAGGTTAACTCACTTTCATACAAACCTCAGAATAAAGTTTCTCCTACTATCTCTGTATATACATTTGGACTCTTGTAAATGCATCACTGATTAGGAAGGCTGGTAACGCCACACTGTTTTTTGTCCTCTGCCCCACACCCACACCCACACCGACCCAGTCTGAGCCTGCACATGCTTGCTCACTAAAAGCTTTACACGCAAATGCACTATAGCACATGCATGTCCCAAACAATTAAGTGGCAGGTGAAGGGAGGGAATACCTTGTCTTATGTGCTCATTCAGAGCATAAAAAATAGTCAATAAAGGAAGTTATAAGCAGTCTCATCAAGACCTTATCAACTGTTTAGCATGTGTTTAATTTTTTCCCCTTTTCTTTTTTTTTTATACATGATAAAAAAATGTGTGCTGTTTGTTAGCAACTGTTAGTGACGGAACTGTGAAACCAATTTCCTACTCCTTTTATGTCCAAGTTCTGGATGAGTTTACTTGAAGAATACTCTGAGACTGCAAGGTAAGCTGTTCAAAACAAAACAAAAAGTCACATGGAACTAAATCATCCGTGAGGTTAGGATTTTTCTCAATACTGATCTTCTACCAAATAAACTGGTTTCTGAAGAATGTTATCCATACCCCTTGATATTAGATCTGCATTCACCTCAACTTTATTGGTCTCATTAAATTTAGAATGCTGAAATACTGAATTTGCAAAATTTATTTATACTAACAGTCATGCTTATATCTGTTTTCTTTCTTGGGCTTCTGCATTAAGCTTTCATTCAAAATGAAATTTAGCAACTAAGTGTTAAAAACCCATTAGTCTAATACACTGAAGAAAACCCCAGAACTCAAAATAATCAAGGGCCCTCCCCCAGGAGTCTCCTAGCTGTAGTTCATGGACCAATATAGAGTGAAAACATAGACAGGAGAAGGAAGATCTCACTCCAGGTTGAGGGTCTCCCCTAGGTACCATAAGAACAAATTAGACACAAGTGCTGCCTATCACTGCTTAATACCCTAAAGATGTACCGATTGGTCAACTAGTCTCAATCTCAGTCACAACCAAGAATGTGACTATTATCTTTGTTTCCAGGCTAGCCTTTTAAGGAAATTTGTGGTAAAGCAGAATCAAAAGGGAAAAGGTAGCTTAGGATGAGCTATTTTTGGAATGCTAAAGGATATAAACTTTACTGAGGGTGATAGTGTAATTGCTTACAGGTAAGGTGAATCTCAGAAAATATATCATCTTGTCAGCCATTATGTTTAGGCATTTTCTTGACACTTGCTCAGAGTAGACAATTTTTATCATTCCTTTTCTACCTCATACATTGTGCCTTTATGTCTATATAAAAATTATTTAGTTTCAATTTAAGCATTTTGACAATAATCAATCCAAAAATCAGGACACTGCCAACTCAAACACAAACGCTTAAAAGAAGCCTATTTATTTTACAGATATTTTCAACTTGCTAATAAATAACTCCTCATTCTGTTTCTTGGGCAATTTCAGTACTGTAACAGAAGCAACACTGACAACAGAAGCAACACTGAATTTGAAGTTAAAAACTTATGCTATAAAGCTAGCATTCATTATCCTGGTATTAAAACCAGAAAAAAGACATAAGAAAATTACAAACCAATATTTCTTATAAATATAGACACACAACAACAAATTTTAGCAAATGGAATCTAGCAACATATAAAATAATACATCATAGCAAACTGAGGTTTATCAAAGAAATGTAAGACTGGTTTAAGACTCAAAAATCAATCAGTGCAATTCATGATATTATCAGACTAAAAAAGAAAAATCATAGATCTCGAAAGATGCAGAAAAAGTTATTGCAAGATTCAACTTCCCTTCACAAAAAACAAACAAAAAAACAACTCAACAAACTGGAACAGAGGGAAATGTCATTAACATGATGAAGGGCATCTACAAAAAACTATAGGTAACATTCCTTGATGGCACAAGACTGAATACTTTCCCCCTAAGATTGGAAACAAGACAAGAAGTCTGCTCTCACCTCTTCTATTCAACACTGTATGGAGGTTCTAGCCAGTGCAATAAGGCAAGAAAAAGAAATAAAAGCATATAGATCAGAAAGGTAGAAGTAAAACCATCTTTATTCTCAGACAATATGATAATCTATGTAAAAAATCTTCAGGAATCTTCAAAATAAGAAATTACAATAAGTGAGTAAAAGTTGCAGGATGCAAAGCCAACATGCAAAAATAGTTCTTCCATACACTAGTGACCAAAAAAATCAAACTTATTAATCTAAGAATACCATTTATAAATAGCATGAACTTTATGAAATATTTAGGGGTAATTCCAATAAAAACTATACAAAACCTAAACACTAAAATCTATAAAACATTACAAAGGTAAAGATACCTACATAAGGCAAGAGATATACTGTGCTTATTACTAAAAGACTCAATATTGTTAAGATGTGAATTCTTCCCAAATTGATCCATAGATTTAATGCAATTCTAATAAAAATCCCAGGGATTTTTTTTTTTTTTGTAGAAACTGACAAGCCAATTCTAAATTTCACATGGAAATGCAAAAACACCTAAAAAATCCAAAACAACTTTGACAAATAACTGATTTCCAGACTTATTACAAAGCTACAGTAATCAAAACAGTGTGATACTGGCATAAAAAAACCACACAAATCAATCGATGCCACAGGAAAAAGTCCAGATATATATATATAGTCAACTGATTATTAATAAAAGTTATAAGGCAATTTAGTGGAGAATGGGCAGTATTTTCAACAGACGGTGCTAGAATAAGCAGCCACAAGCAAAACAAAACAAAACTCCTCGACCCTTAAGTCACATGACATATAAAATTAACTAAAAATGGATCATAGACCTATATTTAAGAGCTAAAACCATGAATGACTTATATAAAGACATAGTGATCTGATGATTAAATTGAATAAGTGCATGAAACCAGAGCAGAGACTGGTAATGTGGAATGATTAAGACAGCATCTAAAATGATCTCAACTGACTGAAATGATGTGCCAGTCTAAAATGATGAATTATAATAAGGACAGGTACCTCTGCATACCATTCTGTAGTTTATAAAGCACTTTCATACCTCTATCTCATCTGGTATTCAGAAGAACCCAAAAAGATAGAGACCGTGGTATGCAGTATCCTCATTTTACCAAGCAAAAAACTAGGACTCATAGGATTTCGCTTAAAAAAGTCAACATTTTCTTTGTTGCTGTGGTACTGATAGTGGTGATTTGTTTCAGGTTTTTTTTGTTGTTTTTTCCCTTTCCTTTCTCAAAACAAGATAGATAAATAGGCACAGGATGAAGCTCTGGGCATTGCAATTTTTAAAATTCCCAAGTGATTCTAATGTGCATCCAAGGCTGAGAACCATGGAGTTTGAGACTATATAACCATTTCATAATATCAACAAGTCAAATAATTTTAAATACAAATTTAGGTAGTTAAAACACTTAACAGAGAACCAGGTCAAATATTTATTTCAAGTTCTCACATTTCATGTTCTAAACAAGTTCTGATATTATTGAAACAAGAAACAAAAAAATGTCAGACCACACACCTGATTAAAGCTTGAGGGCAGTGAGATGCCCTTCACTCAGTATACAAGTTAGAATGCAAATTAAGACCATGATATTGTAGGAGGCTGCTAAGCACCAAGAGCCAGTCTTTTATACACCAAAAATCAATTTTATAAACCATCTCCGGCTCAGCACATAGTTTGATACTATATTCAAATAATTAGTAATTATTAAATTATCTAAAGGCAAGGCACAGTGAATATTTAACATTTAAAACCGCATTTACAGGAGTTCCGTCGTGGCTCAGCGGTTAACCAATCCAACAAGGAACCATCGATCCCTGGCCTCACTCAGTGGGTTAAGGATCCAGCGTTGCCGTGAGCTGTGGCGGAGGTCGCAGATGTGGCTCGGATCCCAAGTTGCTGTGGCTGTGGTGTCGGCCGGCAGCTACAACTCCAACTGGACCCCTAGCCTGGGAACCTCCGTATACCTCGGGAGTGGCCCTAGAAATGGTAAAAAGACAAAAAAAACAAAAAAAACAAAAAACAAAAAAACACCGCATTTACAAAGCGGTAAAATTTAAAATTTTAGTGAAATAAAACAACCCTGTAATATAATTTTCACCACATCAAATTCAAAACTTTATAATGAAAATTATAACAGAATCAGAATTTTAATTTTTAAATCACTATGAAAATAATTAATTCAGCAGATCCTCTTTAAGAAGTGGAGTTCCAGGAGTTCCCGTCGTGGCATGGCGCAGTGGTTAACGAATCCGACTAGGAACCATGAGGTTGCGGGTTCGGTCCCTGCCCTTGCTCAGTGGGTTAAGAGTCCGGTGTTGCCGTGAGCTGTGGTGTAGGTTGCAGACGTGGCTCGGATCCCGCGTTGCTGTGGCTCTGGCGTAGGCCGGTGGCTACAGCTCCGATTCAACCCCTAGCCTGGGAACCTCCATATGCCTCGGGAGCGGCCCAAGAAATAGCAACAACAACAACAACAACAAAAGACAAAAAAAAAAAAAAAAAGAAAGAAGGTGTTCCCATCGTGGCGCAGTGGTTAACGAATCCGACTAGGAACCATGAGGTTGCGGGTTCGGTCCCTGCCCTTGCTCAGTGGGTTAAGAGTCCGGTGTTGCCGTGAGCTGTGGTGTAGGTTGCAGACGTGGTTCGGATCCCACGTTGCTGTGGCTCTGGTGTAGGCCGGTGGCTACAGCTCCGATTCAACCCCTAGCCTGGGAACCTCCATATGCCGCGGGAGCGGCCCAAGAAATAGCAAAAAGAAAAAAAAAAAAAGAAGTAATTTAACTCCCTCTATATATTTTCTGATGGCCGGGAACTACTATGAGGCAATTTCTTATCCAGTCCTGAATGTAATTAATTACTTTACCCTTTCCTAACCATTTCAGTTACTTTGGCTTGTAGGGAAAAAAAAAAGGCAAAAAACCAACTTTCAATTTGAAGCAATTTTCAAAATATTCCTGAAGAAAAAGCATTAAAGACTTAGTAAAAATGTATAGGCAAGATGTCTTTGAAAAACCTGGACTGTAAAACAACCAATCATGTGGAATTTCTGTGAAACCATTCAATTACTCCCATGCGAGAGAAGAAAGCTAAAATAAAATTAAAATTCAGGGGTTCCCGTCATGGTGCAGCGGAAACAAATCCGACTAGGAACCATGAGGTTGTGGGTTCGATCCCTGGCCTAGCTCAGTGGGTTAAGGATCCGGGGTGGCCGTGAGCTGTGGTGTAGGTCACAGATGTGGCCCGGGTCCCGAGTTGCTGTGGCTGTGGCGTAGGCTGGCAGCTACAGCTCCGACTGGACCCCTAGCCTGGGAACCTCCATATGCCGCGAATTCGGCCCTAAAAGGAAAAAAAGACAAAAAACAAACAAACAAAAAGATTAAAATCCAGATGGAGATATATGAGTTTAAGCTATAGTTCTGCCATTAACTATCCATGTGACCTTAACCACGGTATATCGTCTTTCTGAAAAGCAGTAACCACCCTGCAACTTGGATATGTGTGTACATGTGTGTGCACGTTTGCAGAAGTGTACATTATGACTGAAGTCTACTCCAGGCCTAAACTTCTATTTCTAGTAAAAAGGTAACAACAGGAAGAATTTAGAGACTGTGGGTTAACTCCGTAAAGCAGCAGTATTTCTGGGTTTTAGTTTTAATATATTTAAATAACATAAAACATTTCAAAGTCAGTGGTAACAGGTAAGATGTGAGACAGAATTTTAATATCTATAACAACACATATTATTGATATTAATATGTTTTAATAAGGTTCTAAAAATAGTACACTGTTACCAAAAAAAAGTTACAGAGAATCTCTGCTTCCCATCACTGCACTCACCCATCACCTTAAAACACCATGTGTCTTGTAGGTCATCATTCTTCCTTTCAAATATACTTACCAGTTTCTCCCATCCCTAATAAAAAAGCACAATATTCTCTTTTGCTGACTTTAAAAGTTGGTTTTCACTTTACTGGTTGACAGAATCAAGAAAAAAAACTGCTTTGCCTAATTTGCCAGGACTGAGGGATGGGCTGCAAATACCAAAACTCCTAGTTGAGAGGTACTTGAGAGAGAGAGCAGGCCTCTTATTAGAACGCCTATACTCTTGCAGTTTAAAAGTAAGACTCAAGCAACTTACCATTGTTCCAAAGGGAATGGCTCTTGAAGCATGGTAATAAATGGCTATAAAATTGATGAAGAAGGCAGTGCCACACACCATGGCTGGGATGAGGAACGCGCCAATGAACATCTGCTTTATCCATCTCCTTCCTGAAAGGAAAGGGAAACTGTGACAGTCAGAGACAGGTAGACAGGAAGACATATATCAATGTTTCAAGGAGGTTATTTGTACCAAATTGTTTAAAAATTTAATGTTAAGATCTTAAATCTTAACATCCTATAACTGCCTTAAACAACAGGTTAATGGAGACCAGTCTAGCTACTCCATATAAATGGAAACAGCTTTTGAAGTGTCTGCACTGAAAAAGAGTGATCAACTGTGGTAAAATATGCTGGTGTTTTGTCCTGATTGGCCATTGAACCACTAAACATTGGTAACACCCCCCAATCTTTCTGGGCTACAAGCTGACCCAGAGAGGTCTTTTCAAACTATTACTTGGAGTTCTGGAGCTTCTAGAAGGTGCCCATGAAGTCACTGGTGAAGGAAGGGCCCTGGTCCCCTGGCCCTATTCAACTACAACAAGTCCATTTTCAACAGTTTTACACACTGTCGTTTCATGTGTGCTCATTTGGAAAGAGGGTTACACTGCTTTAAACAAAAGAACAAAAAAAGTAAAAAAAACAAAAACAAACAAAAACTTTGGGTTTAACATTCCCTAAATTTACTCTTAGCTCTCTAAAACATAATTATAAACATACATTTAAACTCATTTCTGTTTCAAAAAGAAAGACAAAATTTGTTTCATAAGTTTTCTCTCAGCAAGTAGAACTAAAGATTAAGTTTTACTACTTCTTTGAACCCCCTTTTTTGAAAATTTTTTTTGCGGCTTCTTTTTAGGGCCACACCTGCGGCATATGTAAGTTCCCAGGCTAGGGGTACAATCAGAGTTGCAGCTGCTGGCCTACATCACAGCAACACCAGATCCAAGCAGCATCTATGACCTACACTGAAGCTCATGGCAACGCCAGATCCTTAACCCACTGAGCAGGGCCAGGGATTGAACCCACATCCTCATGGGTTTGTTAATCGGGTTTGTTATCACTGAGCCACAACGGGAATTCCCTCTTTGATCTTCTTTGTATTGCCAAAATTCTATACAGTGAGGAGCTATTATTAAATAATCCAAGGAAGAAATTTTTAAATTACGTAATCAAAATTTTAAATCATGTTCCTAATGACCGGGAGCACAACAAGGAGCTATCTTTTCTGTATCGTTCCAATTTTAGTATATGTGCTGCCGAAGCGAGCACGGAGCTATCTTCTAACGCAGCAGAGGACACAAGCAAGCATGCCTCCAAAGAAGCACCTCCACACTGCTTAGGAACAGAAGGCACAGACTTAACATGGGATCACTATCAAAATTCAGCCTCACAACCACTAATGGTAGGGACCCAAATAGAAAGTGCTATAAGAAAAATATGCAATAACCTAACTTTTGTTTTCTTTTATATAAAGCTCTTTTTAAACATTTGACTCAGAATTACTACCCCATGTCTTGATATTCCTCCAGAAAAACAACTTGGTTCTGAACTTTTCTTCGATTTAATTTCTTTCTCAGGTAAGTTTCAAGAACACCTCCTTTCTAAACTAATACTCAGCAGGTGAACAAAACCACAAGAAGGGTAAGAACTTATTAAAGTTATTATTTCTGCTATTAAATTTCGACTCCATTCTCTTTTCTTGCACTTTGCACTGTCCTCTCAGATTCAGACACACATTAATAAATCGTATATTCAATTCAATTTTCTCTTTTTCCCTTTCCATCCAACAGTAAAAAAGAATCCCACGCACACTCCACTGGATACTATTAGTAGCCCAGGCATGTGCATTGTAGGCTTCCTACTGTTCCTCCACACCCTTGGAGACTCTGGTCTTTAATTGGGTCTAGAGCATTTGCGGTGCCCTGAGGACAGGGTGAAGTCCCTGGGTTTCACCATGGTTCAAATCCTGAGATAACTGTGAAAAATTCTTGATTCTCTGGGTTGACCTATATTCACCTTGTTTTTAGGGATCACTCGACAAAACACTAGGATATGATTGACCTACTAAGTGAACTATCAAATCAGAAAATAATCTTTAGATTATATTTGGTAAATTCTGATACTCTTAGGCTTACATCTAAACTCTGTCTACTCTCAAGGATAAGTAAAGTTAAGTTTGTTTGGGGGTTCTTAACATGTAATCAGACTAAAAGCAAATTTATGTCCAAGTATGAATAAATCTGTTTTGAATATTCTGTTTCTGCTGTGGAGACTTTTCTGGAGACCATAAACTGTACAATTCTTAGCCTAACTAGTTTTCAGGTCAAATTCAATGTAGGAGTCGCCTTAGGCATCCTTATTTCCTCAGGATGGAAGACCTGCATGCTAAGACTCATTTCCCTCATCTAGGGGTAGAATAGAGAGACTGAAGAGCTAACTAAAATAGTCAGGAATCCTGAGTTCCCGTCATGGCTCAGCGTAAATGAATCTGACTAGCATCCATGAGGACACAGGTTCAATCCCTGGCCTCTCAGTGGGTTAAGGATCTGGCGTTGCTGTGTAGGATGGCAGGTGCAGCTCTGATTGAACCCTTAGCCTGGGAACTTCCATATGCTGCCCTAAAAAGACAAAATAAATAAATAAATAAAAATAAAAATAAATAAAATAGTCAGGAAATCACAATGATACTCCCTCAGGCAATGTAAAGAATGACCGCTGCTGAAGGTACAGAGCACATTAAGTCTGGTAGGACCAATGAAAAAAAGCCATGGTAAACCAGGATATCCTGGGGGAATTTTATTTATTTATTTTTCATTTATTTTTATTTTTTATTTTTTTGTTTTTCAGGGCCGCACCCGCAGTATACGGAGGTTCCCAAGCTAGGGGTGGAATCAAAGCTGTAGCCGCCGGCCTACACCAGAGCCACAGCAACATGGGATCTGAGCCGCGTCTGTGACCTACACCACAGCTCACGGCAACGCTGGATCCTTAACCCACTGATGGAGGCCAGGGATCAAACCTGCAACCTCATGGTTCCTAGTTATATTCGTTTCCACTGTGCCACAGTGGGAACTCCCTGGGGGAATTTTAAATGATCCTATGCTCTGAGCTCCTACAGCCTACATGTCTGGTCTACTAAAAGAAGGCAGGATCCCCTAATGCTGACATTAGGAAATCTCTATCCCTGGGCATATAATTTTAAGGTCTTTCAACAAACCTTCACGTATAAACTGAAATGTGCAAATCTGCAAATCTATTACTTTTAGCACTTTTCTGACCCCAAACAATTACAGGAAAAACAAAGGAACTTAAAGACTCTGAATGCCATCACAGAATCACCAAGGAACAGTACTATCCATGTATACGCCATAATTTCCAGGTCACAATAGTAAAGAAGCAAGTGGGTATTTAAGATGAAGCTTTCTTATTAGCAAAAGATTGTGAGAGATAATCTTTGCACAGGGTCCTCTGACAAGTATTTAAGAGCCAACAGAAATAAACAGCTTTCTTTCCTATTCTCCTTCCACTGCACAGACATTTATCCATAAACCATGAAACACGCCTTCGTACTCAGCTATAAGCTAGGCACTCCATGTGGAAGCCTCCACGGAGCATTACTAGGGAACTAGGCACCTCAAAGCAAAACGAAATCATTAACTTAAATATATGTTCCTCAGGGCTAACTTCACAGTGGACAATGGAGATAATCTATTAATGATTCGTAATTTCAGGAAATACATACAATGCAAGAATCCCATAAAAGCAAGTTAGAAAACATAACAGGTTTGGTAGAGATCATGTTAAGTGGGACCACAAAGGATTGTACAATGGCTGTACTGCCCATTTTAAATCCCATGTACCTCACAGTGAAGTATTAACATCTACAATTAAAAAGGCAAAGTAATAACTCAGAAGTTACCTCCTTGTCTGGCATACAGACTTCCTCCAAAATAACCATTCACTGGAGATGTAGCAGCATAGACAAATATGGCTGTACTGAGCATTGACCCCCTCCTAAAAAGGAAAAACAACACACATGATAAACTAAAACCAACAATTTAAAGAAAATATCATACAGTACATCACATTGACATTAGTTTAATTTCAAAGATAAATTTAACAGAAACACAAAAATATCTTCCTGTACTGCAAAGGACCTCAAAAGGTTGCCTAGTGAATGAATTTCTAGTTAAAACCGCACTTAAGTAACAGGCTGATCCTAATTTTTTTAAATATGAAGTTAAATTTCATAATATGCTCTAAACGAATATTTCACATTTCCTTGGCAAACATATTAGAACCTGGCACTGAAATTGTTTTGCAACCTTGTGAATCAATCACATCATATGGAAAAAGACATTCATCTGTTAAGAAAATTAGAATATTCCCCTTCATAATTCAATTTAGCTGCTTAAAATTCTTGCCTGCTGATACAAATAAAATGTAGGTACTATAACCCGTATTAGTGCTATTACTTTAAATGGTATAATACTGAGACTTTTCCTACTTAGTTCCTTAAGCTGTTAAAAATATTTTTAAAAAGCTATAGGTCCACAAACCAACATTAACTCAGATTGGAGTTCCTGCTGTGGCTCAGTGGAAATGAACCAGACTCGCATTCATAAGGATGTGGATTCAATCCTTGGCCTTGCCAAATAGTACTGACAAGAACTGCCACGGGGAGTTCCCACTGTGGCTCAGTGGTAGTGAACCCGACTAGTATCTGTGAGGACGCAGGTTTGATCCCTGGCTCTGCTCAGTGGGTTAAGGATCCAGCATTGCCACAAGCTGCAGTATAGGTCAAAGATGAGGCATCAGATCTGAATCACTGTGGCTGTAGTGTAGGCTGGTAGCTGTAGCTCTGATTCAACCAGACGCAAGTATGAGCTTAAGTTACAGTTCTAAAAATCAGACATACCCTTGCGTCTCTGTTCACAAACACTTTATGGACATTTTCCACCCCAAATAAATCATCTTCATCTACATTGAAAAATGTGCGGAGTAGCGACTGTCCTCCTTTGTTCAGCTCTCCAAGACTGTGGGGTGGGGTGGTTATCTAAGCAGCTGCATCACCTACACTTGCCATTTGACCCTCGCAAACATCAGTGCAGCAGCTGTTATTTTACCAGATTTACCCATCCCTTCTCAAACACCACGCCTTCTCCAAATAAAAGCAAAAAGGGCGGGAGGCAGGGAGAATCATGGCTTCTCAAGGGTTAAACACAGTAACTGGCAATCCACACTGATGCTGATCCTCTACCTACCTAAATATTTTTTCTTCCCTGATTGCTATGATCATCACTGAGGCAAAGTAATTTTCACATATTACATTATGTGCCTTTTCTCTTCTAGAATCCTTTAGATCCCTACTTTAGAGTGAGTCTTAATGGATTTTATGTGTAAGGCTTTCACTGTCTCAACACTTTGCATTTTTATTATCTCTATATTCATTTCCATAGCCTAGAAAATTAAGACACAAGTTCTGGGGTAAGAGTGCCTAGGTTCAAATCCCAGCTTACTAATACTCCTTACTATAAGCTGTGTGATCTTACTCAAATTATTTAACCTCCTTGAGCTTTACTTTTCTCATCTGTGGGGTGGAGATAATAATAGTCCCTTCACAGGGCTGATGTGAGGATTAAATGAGCTAATGAGCATAAAGCTCCTAACATGGAAACGCAATAATGTTAGTCACTTTGATATCCTAATAATACTCATAGCTGTAGTACTTATCATGTAAGTGATTAAGTATGTTTACTTCAAACAAGCACAACATAGAACAATCATCGATAATAACGACAGACTGAAATAACAACGCATGACTTGCCTGCTAATACCATCTATTAGATGAGGCTTCTTATTTCTAAAAGCTGACAGTCTATAGGCAGACAAGGTTGGCATTAAAAAATGAATCACTAACATCTGAGAAGGAACAAAGCAAAAACTTGGATTCCGGGGGAGGTTACCCACTATGAACTCAAAAGACTGTGTCTATACAGTCTGAAAATTCCATAGTGATGAATTTAATCTCGTGTTTAACGTAAAGCATGACTTCTTGGAAGGTTTGAAATGCTTTTCTTGAATTTGTTATTTAGCTCATCTGAAATATATCCCAAAATAAGAACTCCCCAACGGAATACTGAAGTCTGGGTTTTGATCAAGTATTTTATAGCTTATATGGTAAGTAAATTACAAAGGTTATATTAAAGAAAAACAACAGCAACTACAGAGAAATAACTTTGTTGATCACGTCAGTGCAACAAGCACTGACTGAGTACCTTCCACACACAAAGTTCTTTAGGTACTTTGAGAATTCACAGATTAAGACCCAATCCTTGCTCTCAAGCTTACTGACCAGTGGAAGAAACAGCAACTTAAAACAGTTAAATATTTAATATACAACTTAAAGAGCTGTTCTTTCAGCAACAATTTACTGCTTGACTATCAAATGCCAGGCATACCTAAGCAAGAATGCATCATAAACTGAAATACAGGTATGAAATGTAACTGAAGACAAGTGTCACTCTAACTGAGGACTTTATGGGGTGGCATCTACACCCCAGCTCAGAGAGTGTTGGCTTTGTTGAGGTCATAGTTCTGTGAGCACCAGGTTTTAGGGCTACTCAACAGGGACTTGAGATCTTGGTGAATGTACAACTTTTTCTTATAATTCAGTGGCCTCACTTCAAGAATTTCTTGTAACTGGTTTCGGTCTTCAAAGAAAAAACATACCAGAAGCCTTGTAAAGATAGGATAATAAGTCATCCAATTATTTTTCTAAACTTACATGCCTTTTCCACCACTCTTTTTCCTGTTATTTACAATGCTTTCTTCTGGAGGCAAATGTGAAATACTAATTCAGTAAATGTGTTCTCCTTGTGCTTCTTATGCAGATCTAACTGGATCTTCAGCTTTCAAAAAAGTGCCTATTCACTCTGTCAAACAGCTCTAAACTGTAAGTAACTCTGCTCATACCTCTAATGGAATATAATCTTTTTAACAAACCAAAATGTTCACCAAGGCTAGCAATTTTAAGATATAACAGAAAAATCTACTTATAGCTAAGGAATACTGTTCATTCATGTGTTTGCAATAAAGACATTTACGCTATTTAAATTCTAAATTCTACGACAAATGAAATCAGCAAACGTTTAATTATGATTGACTTAAAAGGTTCCGATGATTAAAACTACTCAAGAATAACAAAAAAGTAATAATAAAGTTAAGCACACAAACTTACTCTGTATACAAATCTTCTATCATTGCAACAATAATAACAATGAGAGACACAGCGAATATCTGACAACCAGAACCAATGAGGGAGGAAAATATCAGTGGGTGACTTGATGGTCTAAATACATCTCCATGCACCTGCTTCCATCCATACTCATCTCCTAGGTCTCTATCCTATATACATACATATGTAGAGAGAAAAGAATTCAGAATGAAATTAAAATACATAAAATAGGTAAAACATTACAACCACAGTTACACATTCCCTCCCTTCAGACTTATAACTATTCCAAGGGTTTCAAAATATCAAGAAAAGACATTTCGAATTTAAAATAACCTCTGCCATAATAATGTATAATGTTAAAATATTGTGATTTTACTAAGGCTCAAGAAGGTGGCTCCTGGTTGTACTCAGAGAATCTCAAAGAATGGAAAAAGAAAAGGTCTAGGCACCCAAAGAAATGGTCAGATTGGGAGAAGAGCATGCTGGCTCTCCGGACACTACTTTCAGACACGACTCTAGCCATTTACATCATGACTATGGCTCATATATGACCAGAGGCAAAATGGAGAGCAAAAAAGATTAAAACCAGTACTAGATGCCCTATGAATAGAAATGTCCCTAACGGATTGGAACCTAAGAAAATATATGAGAAATATAGCCAAACAGTTAAATATTATTTAACTGCCTATAGCATTTTTAAAAAAAGGATTCAATTTTGCCTTTTCAATAGAGGCACCAGATATTTTATCTGTCCTCTGATATTTCACAATACACATGAACATATTACAATTTTAATTTAACTGTTTCCAAACTTATTTAATGATGGAATAGATCAACACAGAATAGCCATTAACAACTGAATTACTTTGCGGTACAATTGGAACTAACACAACACTGTAAATGAATTATACTTTAATTTTTTAAAAAAGGAAACAACAAAGAATAGCCATTAACATGCTACAAAACACTTTTGCTCATTTACAACAATATTCTATAATTTAGTAAAAGAAGTTAGAAAACAAACCTCCCCTAACTAAATGAAATCAGTCCCTTCACACACTCTCTTAATTTTATGCAATATTTAACAGCATTAGGAAAATACCAGTACAGGGCTACAACCTACTAGCTGTAATTCTGAAATCAAAAGCTCTGAAAAGTGAGTCTCTTTCACAAGTTTGACATATCTTTATTTGGTGGCAAATCTTAGAGTGAACTAACAAGAGGTTATTTATACCATTTATTTACCCCACTTAGGGTGAACATTCACATGTTTTGCTAAAAAAAATTAATATATTTGATTACAGAATACGTAATCAGGGCATGTAAAAACATTAAAATATTTGATTAGAGACCCTTAGGGAGACTTATACCTTTCTAAAACCTGGAAATTCTGAATTCTAAAACTCATCTGACCTCAAGATTATGGATCTACTTCCAACATTCAAAATAACAGTGAGTTAAATTGTTTTATTAAATACAATGTAAAAATGTTTGCTTACCATGTCATCCATTTCTTCTTCTTTACTGTACCGGGCATAATCTTTTCTTAAAGTCCTCATTAAAATCATTGAAACTAAGCCCACCAAGAAGATAACCATCATGAAGGAATTGAAAATTGAAAACCAATGAATCTAAAATAGCAGAAAATAAAATATTACCTACATGAAAAAAGTCACAAAATTCACAGATTTCATGATGACAATGGGGTGCTAAGGCAAAAAAACAAAACAAAAAAACCCAAGTCTTCTAAAACTTCTACATGAAAATCCATAATTAAGATGCACTGGGGGGAGTTCCCATTGTGGCGCAGTGGTTAACGAATCCGACTAGGAACCATGAGGTTGCGGGTTCGGTCCCTGCCCTTGCTCAGTGGGTTAACGATCCAGCGTTGCCATGAGCTGTGGTGTAGGTTGCAGACATGGTTCGGATCCCGTGTTGCTGTGGCTCTGGCGTAGGCTGGTGGCTACAGCTCCGACTGAACCCCTAGCCTGGGAACCTCCATATGCCGCGGAGCGGCCCAAAGAAATAGCAAAAAGACAAAAAAAAAAACTTTAAAAAAAATAAAAAATAAAAAATAAATAAATAAAATGGTTATCTACTCCCCAGGTTTATGTGATTTTAAACAAGATAATAAATATAAAGCATACTGCATAATGTCTGGCACATAATAAAACACTAAAAAATTTTTAAAGTTGTCATCATCATTGACTTTTGAAGTGTTTGCCTGAACTTTTGTTCCCTCACTATCCATTTTTTTCTTTACCTCTCTCCTCTCAATGCTGATACTTTTCAAACAAGGAGACTTCACGTTCTACTTCTTCCCTACTTATTCCTAAACAATACAATCTCAGTTTGCCCCACAAAATTTCTCTCCAAGACCTGCGATGAACTTAACTAACTCAGGAGTCAATTCTGTGACCCTCTCTTCGCTATCCCTGCCACGTCTGTCCTCTGCTGACACGACACCATCCAACTTCACTGCTGCTGTTTCCCTCTTTCATCTTTGATACCTGCTCTTCCCCAAACTCTGTGTATTTCTCCAGAAGCTCCAATACCCGTACTTGCTGTGACATCTTCAGGCTCTCAGAACGTTTACCTAGCACCAATGCAGATGGTAACACCTTGTGCCTGCCTCCCAACCCCACCCCAAGTCCCTAGGCCGCTCTCTCATTCATGTTTCAGACTTTTGCTAACAATGGTCATTTCCACGTGAATGTCTTTCTGGAATTCCAGACCTAGGCTGCCCTAAAATAAACTAATAATCTTCTGCCTCACATATGATGCTTCTGATTTCTAATTTCTGTTAATGGTACAAATTTTTTTTTGGTCTTTTTTTTTTTTTTTTTGTCTTTTTAGGGCTGTACCCGCAGCATATGGAAGTTCCCAGGCTAGGGGGTCAAATTGGAGCTGTAGCTGCTGGCCTATGCCAGAGCCACAGCAACGCAGGATCTGAGCCGCGTCTGCGACCTACACCACAGCTCACGGCAACGCCAGATCCTTAACCCACTGAGCGAGGCCAGGGATCGAACCCGCAACCTCATGGTTCCTGGTCAATTCGTTTCCACTGCACCACAATGGGAACTCCCTGTTAATGGTACAAATATTTAGCTTTGAAAATTTAGAATTATCTCTGGCTCTTCCATCTCCTTAATCCTTCCTAGGTAGTAATTATTAAGCTTTTATTTTCCTTCCAACTGTCTCTTGTATTTATCACTTCCTCTCTATTCCTATGCCATCATCTCATACCTGATCTCCTAGTTGACAAGCTTTATGTTTGGTCTCTCCTCTTCCTTTCAGCCTACCCTATAAAACCTGACCCACCAAAACTTTTTTTTTTTGGTCTTTTTGCCTTTTCTGGGACCGCTTCCGCGGCATATGGAGGTTCCCAGGTTAGGGGTCAAATCGGAGCTATGGCCGCTGGTCTACGCCAGAGCCACAGCAACACGGGATCCGAGCCGCATCTGCGACCTACACCACAGCTCATGGCGACACCGGATCCTTAACCCACTGATGGAGGCCAGGGATCGAACCCACCACCTCATGGTTGCTAGTCGGATTCGTTAACCACCGCACCACCAAGGGAACTCCAATCCAGCAAAACTTTTTAAACATCATGTTCATATATCACTTCTCTCTTCTGAAATAGTGAGTCTCTATTTTCTCACATATCAAAACAAAACGATTTTCCCTAATATTCTGTACCCCCTGAAGATGGCTACCTCACCTTATCTAGCCAACCTTTCTTTCCACTGTATATTATATACAAGCAGGCCTATCCTTCCTCAGTGACCCAAAAGTACAGCTTACTTCCACCTCCATATCCTTCTCGTAATTTCTTCTCACATGGAATCACTTCTATCCACCTTTGTAAATTCTATGATTTAAAACCCCTCTCTTCCACAGACCTCTCATACACATATTCTGGTTGTTCACAGGTACACTCCTGCTCTAAACTTCCACAGATACATACCCAGAATATTTATAACATGCAGGATGTGCTGTCTTATACAATTAAGACAGATTCTAACTCAGGCTAACTTGTTGAGTATGTAAGCTAGAGTAAAAAGCAGTCCTGGCTCTGTTCCCCACTTTGAGCCTACAGGAAAGCAATACAACTACAGCTTTCTCTGAAAAACAGACGGCAGTCGATTGCCTCTGCCTCTTCATAAGATCATTTCTTCCTTCGCTCAACAATTTATTTGCTGAATACCCACTGAAATTATAAAGGAAATAATGAAAGCATTATATTTTGAAATATTTACCAAAAAGGTTGTACATTATGTAAATTTATCACAAAAGTATCATTTAAGATTTATAAAAGCAGCCTATAATAATAGGCTTTTACAAAGATTTGATTTTGTTTCCACTCTGGCAAATCAATGACCAAAAAGGAGAAGAGAGAAGAAATTATACATGCACATATATCGCTATCTTTTTTTCAGTCCATTTATCAAATTTTTGAAGAGAAAAAGTTTTATTTTTTTTTTTGAGAAAAAGTTTTATTTATTTTGCTTTTTAGGGCAGCACCCACGGCATATGGAGGTTCCCAGGCTAAGGGTCTAATCAGAGCTACAGCCACCAGCCTACACCACAGCCACAGCAACTATGACCTACACCACAGCTCTCAGCAACACCGGATCTTTAACCCACTGAGCAAGGCCAGGGATCGAACCCACAACCTCATGGTTCCTAGTTGGATTCACTTCCGCTGTGGCACAATGGGAACGCCACGAAGAGAAAAAGTTTTATAGTTACTACCTAGTAATAAGAAAGATGAACCCAAAGTGCTAAAATTTTTAGCCAAGCTCTCTATTTTCTAGGCTAAGATAAACTTTAAACTAATACCTGTAATAATAATAATCTGACATAACATCCCTTTATCCCCAAAATTATAAAATGCTATGATTCTGAAATTATTAACCAGGGACATATTTCTTTAAAACAATAAAGACATGAGATGTCACAGAGAGGTTACTAACCCTACGAACTGCTGACTCCAGCACCCCCTAGTGTTTCTAATCCTAAAGTAGCACCCCAGGTTTCTTAGCAATTTTAGAACATTGGAGATAACCAACTATACCACCAGTGCCGCCTTTTCCTGAGCACCTGCTATGGAATCACTGGACCAGGCGCTTTACATACACTGTCAAATGTTATTCCACAGCAACTCTGAGAGGGAATATAAACCTTGCTTCACTATTGAAAAGAAGATAAAGAACTAGTCATCTGACCGAGGTTACTGTAAGTGGCAGAGACAGAGTCTGTATCTGGCTGGAGCTCCAAGGTCTGTGCTTATTGTCACTGTATTAGAAATAATCCCAACACTTTTACAGTAGATCTTGCCCCCTCCTGCCTACTTAAAAAAAAAAAAATACTTCAGTACGTCTACCTCCATCCCCTGCATTGTCAGTTTTGTGCTCTCTACTGAGCCCCATTAACATATAAACATGTTTTACTTATATCTCAAAAAAAAAAACCCCAAGAACAAAAAACCCCAACCTCTTCCTAATTCCGTCTTTCCTACCAGCTACTACACGATTTCTGTGCTCCCTTTAGTAGCCAAGCTTGCTGCCTCCAATTCCTTTCCTTCCAGTCTCCCTTACAGCAGCTCTGCTGAGATTTTGCCCCACACGACACCACACCTGCTCTTTGTCAAGTCATCAAGATGATTCCAGATGAATCAACAGTCTCTTTGAGTACTGATCTTACCTGTCCCATCACCAACAATTCAGAACTAATCTTTCCATCCTCCACAACAGACATTCTTCTCCTGGCTTCCAGAATACCATTCTTTTTCCCCCCCATTCCTTACCAGTATTGCCTGAGAGCCCTTAGCTAGTTTCTCCTTTTCTCCCTAAACTTACACTGCTGCTCCCAGAACTCAGTCCTTAGTCCTCTTCTATTTCTACATATTCTTCCTTGGTAATTGTATCCAGTCTCATAGCTTTAAATACTATCTATATGCCAACGGCAACAAAATTTATACCTCTAGCCCAGGCCTCTCTCCTGCATTCCAGATTGATATATCCAACCAGCTGATCAGGATCTCTGTTTGGATGTCCCACAGACACTTTAAAACTAAGAGGTCCCACACTGTACTCTGATCTCCCCCTCCAAATCTCTAATACCGCTTTCCCACCCTACTGCCCCATTCTAACAGGTGCTCAGGGCAAAAACTCTGGGAGTGTTTCTCAAACCTTCTTTATCCTTCTATCAGGAAATCTTGATGGCTCCACCTTCAAAATATATTCACAAAATCTGGCATCTTCTCACCACCTTCACTGCTACGCCTTGGTTTGAGCCACCTTTATTCTCCGGACTGCTGCTGTAGCCTCTCCAATGGTATCCCTGCTTTTCCCTTTGTCCCACACAACCTATTTTCGACATAATAACCTGAAAGATTCCTTTTAAACAGAAATCAGATTGTCACTACCCTCTCATGCCCCTCTATGCATTCAAAGTCCTAAGCAGCCATCGATGACCCGAACCCTGCTACCTCTTGGACTCCATCTCCTACCACGCATCCCCTTGCTCTGCTCCAGCCACCCTGCCTCCTTGCTATTAACTCCGAGCACGTTCCCACCTAATAGGCCTTTCCACAGTCTTGCTTCTGCCTGGAAAACTCTTTGCTCCCAGATACCTGCATTCCTTAGTTCCTTCAATTCCTTCAAGCTTTTGCTCAAAAGTCCACCTCAGAGGCTTGCCAGGACCTCTGTGTTCAGAACTACAAGTTGCCCCATCCGTGACACTCTTGCCCCACTGCTCTTTTCTTTTCTGATGTATTTTCAGAACTACAAGTTGCCCCATCCGTGACACTCTTGCCCCACTGCTCTTTTCTTTTTGATGTATTTTTGAACATACTATACATTTTAGTGATTATGTTTATTGCATGTCTCCCCACTAGAATGTAAGCTGCAAGAGGACATGGATCTCTGCCTTTCATTCTCTAATGCATTCCACTTACTGAGTACAGTGCTTGACACATAGCAGGTGCTCAATTAGTATTTGTTTAAAAAATATACACTTGTGATGGAACACGACGGAGGATAATGTGAGAAAAAGAATGTATATACATATGTATGACTGGGTCACTTTGCTGTACAGCAGAAATTGACAGGACATTATAATCAACTATAACAGAAAAAATAAAAACCGCATCAAAAATATATCGATGGTATACTGTTCTACTAATAAAAATGTCAAAAGGTAGCCTTTCCTCCAAGCTGTCAATACCCCATAAGACTAGAAACAAAGCAGACCTAGGTCTCCTGGTAGGGAATGTCAGTTGAGAGCCCTCATATTCTTAAATATTATTTAAAGTTGAAGATATCTGTGCCTATACCTCTAGCTAGAGTACCATGTTTGGGACTGTCTGAGCGCTAAATCCAAGGAAAACACGCTGAGGGTGGGGGAGTAGACGTAGGGGAGGAAATTTCAGCTCCAGGAGACAAGTAGCACACTAAATCCTTCAGTAAGGACTAAACCTCGAAGACCCCTCCACAAAGATTTTTTTTCTCCTAGGATCCAGTGAAAGATTAGAAGTAGTAACTGGAGTTCCCGTTGAGGCACAGTGGGTTAAGAACTCAAAACAGTCTCCATCATGATGCAGGTTCAATCTCTGGCCTCACTCAGGGGGTTGAGGATCTGGCGATGCCACAAGCTGTGGTATAGGTCGAGCAGATCCAGCTAAGATTCGGTGTGGCTGTGGCTGTGGCATAGGCCAGTAGCTGCAGCTCCAATTCGACCCCTAGCCTGGGAACTTCCATATGCCACAGGTGTGGCCAGAAAAACAAGAAAGGAAAATAAAAAAAACCCAGCAGCAAAGACACTGGACTTAGGATCCGAGATCAATGTGTATCTCTTGGAAGTGGGTGAGATGCATTTTTCCCATTTTTGGTGTTTCCTTGTAGGTGGAAGGGTTTCCCCTAGCAAAAACTCCTGGGCTCGGAGTTTCCTAGTGGCCCGGCAGTTAACGGCCCAGCACTGTCACTGCTGTGGCTCAGGTCAATGCTATGGTGCAGGTTTGATCCCTGCTGGGGAACTTCTATATGCCATGGGTGTAGCCAAAACAAACAAACAAACTCCTGGTCTTACTCCACTCTTATATTCATTCCTTCCTGGAGGATGCATACATTCTGCTCTGTTTCTCCACACTAAAAATGTTTACAAGCACAGGCGCCCCAGTAAGAAAACTTGAAATAGCGAAATAGCCCAGCACTGTCTGAGTGTGTTAAGTTTGTCCAATTCTGAGTTTCGGTATTAAGAAGCTTGCTTGCCCATAGAAAAAATCCTTATCAGTAATGAAGATGGTATCCTGGCTTCCATATGTTGTGTTCTTCCTTGTGTATCACTTCACTGGTTTAAATCAGGTACGATGAGGGGAGCTTTTGATGCTCCTCTAAAATTCTGTCACTCTTATGACCCTGAGCTCACTCTGAAACCACCATTAGATGGTTAAATTTTTGAACGCCATCGCTCTAGCACAGTGCCTCACACATGGCATACAGTCATTGTTTAACTAACTGGTGCACATACTGAATTCTTAAAATACACCATTTACCTACCCTGTGTTGAAAAAAGGATGGATCAAGATATTTGTCGAATCGATCTTCAAATTTTACATCTGACTTCTTCCATTTTACCTGAAAAAAATTTTTTCATTTGAAAACCAAGGACAGTAAACAATAATCTGATATGAAAACTCTAAGCGAAATTTGAAAAGATTTACACACTTGGAATAAGAAACTAGAGAAATGGTAGAAAGTTATGACCAATTTGAAAAGCTGAAATACATGATAAAAAACTAACCAACTTTCCTCTCAGTGTGTTAACAAAACTTAACGGGATCATTTCAGTTTTCAAGGACTATTAACTGTTACTGACTTATATATATACTCTGACCTGATAAATGGGATAGAACTCAATGAATTAAACTAATTAAAATAAGAGTCTGTATATTTTTGTCTTTGGATTGCATTAGTTTTATTACAATGATCATGTTCTTTACGTTATGCAATATTATTTGCACTGGGTACATATGCACAAATCTTGAAAAATTTACACAACTGGCTACCAGCAATGGACTCATTCCAGTTACCAGGAAAAAAACTGGCAAAGAGAGAGGCTACCTACATTGGATTTCTCTTCTTTCCTCTATTTTTAATCCTAACAGAACAGAATTAACTTGATAGTTGCAAGGGGCTTTGACAAGCTCTTGCTCTGCAGTATCTTATTCCAACTGATAAAGCAAAATACGGTAAACTACACTCTTTCCGCAATTTTCAATGTAGCACCAATTCTTAATCTGCAATAGTAATGAGGAAAGAGAAAGAAGAAGTACTACAATCTAAAAAGTAACCATGAAATTGGACTTGGAGAACAGACTGTGGTTGCCAAGGGGGAGGGGAGGGAGTGGGATGGACTGGAAGTTTGGGGCTAATAGATGTAAACTATTGCATCTGGAGTGGGTAAGCAATGAGATCCTGCTGTAGAGCACAGGGAACTATATTTAGTCACTTCTGATGGAACAAGATGGAGGATAATGTGAGAAAAAGAATATACTTAAATGTATGGGCCAACTTTGCTGTACAGTAGAAATTGACAGAACACTGTAAATCAACTATAATAGAAAAAATAACAATCATAAAAAAATAAATAAAAAGTAACCATGAAAACACATGGCTGGGTTAACTAACTAACTGCCCAGTTATAATGGTAAACTTTGCTGAAGCAAATGGTAGGCCCTGCAAATGCATAACAGGTATCTAATATTATAGACCTGAAGTACATCCCCTGCTTTCAGGAGGCTTACTAACATACACTGAGGAAATACATTCTAATAATATTCTGTTGCATCCCATCTCAAGATACATTTTCATTTACTAAAGTTGTAAAACACACTTAATTGTTGATATCAGGCCACAAACACGTCTTCCTGTATACAATTACTTTAATACTTACTGAATATGACATCTGGATTTTAGTATTGGGAACTAGTTTCACCTTTCCTTCACTAGTTAGATTAACATCAACAATTCGATTTCCATTAAAACCTATTTCAAGTTTTTTATAGGTCCAAAGATAGTAATCTTCTCCATTTTCATCTGCTTCACCAACAATACCTACAAAACAAATAACACTTCAGACAATGTATGTAATATCACTTAATATTTAAAATAATTAGAAGCTAAAAGCTCATTTAAAATGTTTTTACAGGAGGAGTTCCCGTCGTGGCGCAGTGGTTAACAAATCCGACTAGGAACCATGAGGTTGCGGGTTCGGTCCCTGCCCTTGCTCAGGGGGTTAACGATCCGGCGTTGCCGTGAGCTGTGGTGTAGGTTGCAGACGCGGCTCGGATCCCGTGTTGCTGTGGCTCTGGCGTAGGCCGGTGGCTACAGCTCTGATTCAACCCCTAGCCTGGGAACCTCCATATGCCGCGGGAGCGGCCCAAGAAATAGCAACAACAACAACAACAACAACAATAAAAATAGAATGTTTTTACAGAGTTCCCATTGTGGCACAGCAGAAACTAATCTGACTAGGAACCATGAGGTTGCGGGTTCGATCCCCGGCCTTGCTCAGTGGGGGTTAAGGATCCAGTGTTGCCATGAGCTGTGGTGTAGGTCGCAGACGTGGCTCAGATCCTATGTTGCTATGACTGTGGTGTAGGCCGCCAGCTATAGCTCTGATTTGACCCCTAGCCTGGGAATCTCCATGTGCCGTGGGTGCAGCCCTAAAAAATAAAATAAAATGTTTTTATAAAAAAGCAGTATTACCAACATTCTTCATGGTTAGAACAAGGAAAAGGTGCAGGCTGGACTTCTATGCTTTGTTAACTACTTGGCAAACACAAACCATTTTCATACCATGATAAAAACAAGTGATGAATAGTTTAGCATAACCTATCACTAATTTGATCCTCAAAGTTCATGCTTTGTATTTATTATAACCTCCACTGTAATAATCACGGCCATATAGGTTTATGTTCCCTAATATCTTAAAATCTCAGGGAAGTGCTATATCACTATCTGGCAAGGTCCTCAGCTTAGTGGTCAAACTAAAATTAAAAGCAAGTTCTCCAGAAGCCCAGTGCAGTACTTTCTCCAATAATCTATGATCAATCCATTCCTAATAAGCTGCACATATGTGTGTAGGGGGTACCAAAATTTAAAATGCTTCTTCTTTATACCTTTATTGGACTTACCCCTAGGAAGTCAACAAAATAAAAGAATGTTGAAGATAAATGGTGATGAGGCAACAGTTTAAATGATCATTTTGATCATAATTTGGGATACTGGCAGGAGAAGACCCAAACAGGGGAATAGTAGTAGTAGAGGATCTGTCTCTTGTGCCCTCATTCTGTCAGCTATTTATCCAATGTTCCCTACCCAAGCCTCTATGTTCTCTAGAGCCTTAGATGCTACAAGTTCCCCCTTGGGCCTTCCTTCTACGGTCAATGCAACTGATTAAAGCATTAGGGGGGGAAATGATCATTTCTTATTAAGAATTATTTGCTTATTAACCAAAGCTGTTCTAATTGGTACAAGTGCAAGGAATACAGTTTCATTTTGTTTGAGGTTGTAGAGGGATAATAAACTTCTAATAAATAATTTCGCTGAAGTTTTTTTACCTATCTACTCTAAAACTCTGAGCATGGAAACACAATTGAACCAAATAGGATGGTATTCTCTAAGGGAATTTTAAAAGACTCTGAAAGCTTTAACCCAAGAAAAGCCAGATAAGGATTTTTTTCTGACAAGATTTCCCATGGTTCAGACATTCTAGGATACCCAAAAGCATCTGCCCTAAACATGGCAGACGCCCAGAGCGAAAAACGACTCACGTTAAGACAGGAAAGCACAGCTGCCATGCTGCTAGGTCAGACAAGAAACCCATAAGCAAATACAAAAGAACAGGAGAGGAACCTGCTCTCTCACCAAAAAAAAAGAGGAAACCCAGAGTAATGAGTTCTCCTGAACTACAGGCTTAGAAATATTCAGCATATCTTCCTGCTACCCTCAGAACTGATCACAGAAATGTCTATTATACTAATTACAGTAATTCATATGAAATGCTTACTATTTATACTTAACATGCAATAGAGTAATGATGATGCATACAATTATATCTTGAGATTAACTTTCTTATAAATTTCACCTTAGGAGTTCCCGTCGTGGCGCAGTGGTTAACGAATCCGACTAGGAACCATGAGGTTGCAAGTTCGGTCCCTGCCCTTGCTCAGGGGGTTAACGATCCGGCGTTGCCGTGAGCTGTGGTGTAGGTTGCAGACGCGGCTCGGATCCCGCGTTGCTGTGGCTCTGGCGTAGGCCGGTGGCTACAGCTCCGATTCAACCCCTAGCCTGGAACCTCCATATGCCGCGGGAGCAGCCCAAGAAATAGCAACAACAACAACAACAAAAAAAAAAGACAAAAAAGACAAAAAAAAATTAAATTCCACCTTAGGACCACATTAAATTCTGAGCAAACTGAGTCTTTCAGTTTGCTGCTCATGAATAGAGTAGTCTGCTAATAATTTCAAAGATTAGAATATTAATTATATATAAGAACAAACATCCAAAGACCAAAAAAAAAAAAACCCAAACAACAACAAAAAGCCACCAAGAGAAAAATGTGATCACATATGCTGGCTATGAAAGCTGGCCATGCACTGCACATTAAATAATTTAATCAAGTCCAGCACAAACAATGTTCTCCATTAATACAAATGAACAGGAGCATAAAAAATAAAACATAATTTTTAAAAAAAATCTTAAATATAATAGAGTTTGGGAAAATAACATAGGCACTAGCAAAACAAGTCATTCAGGAGACTGTTATATCTAAAAACCATACTACCACAGTTCCACATGAGAGATAGCCAAAATAAAATTTTAAAATCCTATTCAGTCCCTTTGATTGTATTTGACAAAATAAGTCAAAAAAGATATGAGCAAAATGGGTGGAGGGGGATATTTCAGATTGCTCAAAGCACCTTTTAATCTTTTAAATCTAAAAAGTTATATTTTGAAGGATTTTCATGTAAGGATTGACAACATCAAAATCCTTCAAGTAATAGGCAACAATAAAATCTGTGTTGAAATCACTCTGTGGAAAATAGGGTACACACATTTATTGACTCAATGCACAGTCACCCTAACAGAGTCATTACATAAATCTTGCTTATTATGCAAAAACATTCCCCAAACTTTAAATATAACATACAATGCTTACCCCATATTGGTAAGTCATCTATGTACATCTGGTACCAGTAGTGATTTTTGATAGCATACACAAAAGCATCTCTCTTTTCTTTATCTAAGTCAATTTCACAGTAAGTTGCTGGCATCACGTCATCTGCATAAAATAAAAATTGCAAATTAGTACACTGGTTTGCAAACAGTTACAGAAAAAATAACACACAAAAAAAGGCAACATTTCCTGAAGTTAAAATTTCCACTCGTAATCGCTGAATCTGGGTGATAAATACATGGGGATTCAATATACAAGTCTTTCTTTTTTTGTGTATGTTTAGGATTTTTTCACAATAAAAGAATTTTAATATCTTTATTTTCAAAGATTTCTTACTAAGTGAAGAACACATTCCTTATATAAAGAAAATTATACAAGAACATTTACAAAATGACTTTAAAATGAATAAAGTGATTTAAAAAACAAAAATGGAAAAGCTTAAAACACATAGGAAAGTTTCCACTTTATAAAAAAACGCAATAATATGATACTAGGTAGAACTAACAATTTCTAGCTACAAGATCTCTGCGATAAATATTCATTTTGAACATTCTTGGAAACGCAAGTCACTAGAGGCACAAATTCTATGAGGAATCCCAGTGACTCTTCATACATTGTAAGATTAAAAGCAAGCCTCTATTTAGCAGGTGCCACTGTTTATAAATTACCCAAAAGTTCCCTGGAGATGAATCATTTCCACTCTTGACTGCTTTTAAATATACTGCTACCTGAAAATACTGTTCAGATGGACTCTAACTTATAAATCTTCCAGAAATGTGCTTAAGGATCATTAGTTTCTAAACAAAACAAAACCAAACCCAAAAAACCTGTAAATGCCCCAGATGTCTATCAGAAGGATGCAATGTTTTTACATATTACTTAAGCAATCAGAGAAAAGAGAAATCAATCTTAACAAAACAAAAAGCAGAGCTGTTTGATTTTAAGTTCTCCTGTACTATAATATTGGTTTTTTAAAACATGAAATACAACTTCCCGCAAGAAACGACGTTAAATTTCTTAAATGTAAATTAGACCTAAATTGCAGCCAAACCATAATTAATAACCTATGTTATTTATATAAGTTTATAATATATTTCTATATGTTATTTATATAAGTTTATAATATGTATAAGTTTATATATATTTCTATTAGAAATAACAATCTGAGTTGTAACTCCAGATACCAGAGACATGCCTCCTCAATCCTCAACAGTGAGAATTAGCTTCCCCTTATTAGAGCTCATGGAGTAGGTACCCCCAAATTGGAAAACCAAATTTGGCAGTAACCACTGAAGTCCCATGAAAGAGGGGCAGGGAAATACTCTTATTCTCAAAGTGGGAGAAGAAAACTGCTTTGCATCCAACAACAAGGAATATCTCACACAGATATTCCTTCTACTCAGGCCCTTTTTAGGCAGAAAGAAATTTAGGATCTTCACAATGGCGAAACTGAGGCTGAGGAGAGAAGGAAGGGAGAGTTAGGACGGGATTACCACAAAGGGTTCCCAGAGCAGGAGCTAGGGGAACTGGCAGAGGTCCCCAAGTGGGATTTCTGTGGATTGTGCGAATGCGCCAAGGGCAGCAGGCAACTGCAACCACAGAGGGGAGATGGAGAACCAAAGCAAGGTCCAGGATGAGAAGCAACAAACAGCTGCAGCGGCCCTGTGGCTCCACTGCTGCAAAGCCACCGAGTCCCTTGCTGTTACAATCAGACATCTGCTCCCGTATAAGGTTCTGAGATACCCAATAAGACTCCCCACAGTCTGAACTCTCTCTTTACAACTATCTGCCATTCTCTCTCCCTATACTCTAGTCGAACTCAACCGCCCGCAGTTCTCACACACCATGTGCTGTCTTGGCCTCTGGATTCTTTTTGTTTGTGTGGTAAACTCCGTCTTACACGTCCAACCTAAAAATCTCATTCCTCTACCCTGTTCCCCACAGAGGAATCCCTGATTCCCCAACTATCGCACTTCTCAAATCCCACAGCCTGAAGAACCATGGCTTTCCCTCCATCCTTCCTATGGCACCTAGGCCTACACCTCTTATAATACCTCATACCAGTATCTTAGTGCCTCGAAAAGACCATCAGGTCTGGAGAGCTATGTCTATAATTGATTATAACCTTTTTAGCTCCAGCTGGACCTGTTTCAGTACCCTGCACAGAGCAGGCACTAAACAAACAAAAAATCCTAACAATTTTTTTTGGTCTTTTTAGGGCCGCACCCACAGCATATGGAAGTTCCCAAGCTAGGGGATGAATCGGAGCCTACATCACAGCTGGCCTACATCACAGCTCACAGCAACGCCAGATCCGAGCCTCGTCTGCAATGTACACCACAGCTCACACCAATGTCGGATCCTTAACCCACTGAAGGAGGCCAGGGATCAAACCTGCGTCCTCATGGATACTAGTCCGGTTCATTACTACTGAGCCACAACGGGAACTTCTAACAAATTTTAAGGGCATGATTTTTCCTCTATTTGGCAAAGTATGTTAGAGTATACACGTGTACTTGCATCTGTGAGTGAAAAGGATGTGTGTGTATAAGTGTGAGGAGAAAATGCCAAATAGAAACAAATGAAATATTTGAGCAGAGTATCTCAGAAGGACTGACAAAGAAAAATCTTGAAGAGTATCTTTCACTGATATAAAATCTAGGAAAGACATATTGTGGTAAGAGAGAAAACATCCTTATGGCAGGCTATATTAAGGGCCCAGGGTGGTCATATTTTAATGAAATTCCTCTTGCAGGCATGTAAGCAAATACAAACATCACAAATTACTGAAGAGCCTGGTTGCTCCATTCAAACAGCACTCTCTCAGGAGGGAGCCGTTTTGAAGATAACAAATGTAATGTGCCTGAATACGCCAGATCACTATTCAGCACTCTACGCGGCTGGAAAACAATCTGAAAAATCTTATCAACACAAATCACTCCTTTAAAATTACAACAGAGTATACTTTTCATATGAAATACACACCTATGAATCCTGAAAGAGGAGGCAATTAAGATCTTACCAATGCAAATACTTTTTATGGCGGAAAAAGAAGAAAACCAAGTGGCAAATGTCAATACTGATTTTTCAAACAGAAAGCAAAGAGATTCTCGAAACTACATACTAATAATTCTCAACAACATTCCAGACCAATAAATGAATAGACAGTGAAAACAATGAAAAAAGAACGTGACAATTATTCATGAGCTCTCTAAGAACATCTCATGCCTTACTTTTTTTTTTTTTGGTCTTTTTGCCTTTTCTAGGGCCGCCTTCCCATGGCATATGGAGATTCCCAGGCTAGGGGTCTAATCAGAGATGTAGCTGCCAGCCTGCACTAGAGCCACAGCAACGCAGGATCCAAGCCACGTCTGTGACCTACACCACAGCTCACAGCAACGCCAGATCCTTAACCCACTGAGCAAGGCCAGGGATCGAACCAGCAACCCCATGGTTCCTAGTCAGATTCGTTAATTAACCACTGAGCCACGACGGGAACTCCTACTTTGTTTACCTTCTCTTCAGATAGCATTGCTAAATTGGAAAATCAGAAGTACTCTACTTCAAATTCAGCAGCACTTAGCAAAGTTTCTCATGAAGTCACTATAGACAAACTGATAGAAAAATGGGCACAAATTTGGGTTTTAGTCTGGGTTCCACTACTTACTAGCTTTGTGAATAAAAGCAAGTCACTTAACCTCTGTGAACCTCAGATCCCTTACCTGTAAAACAGAAAACATCCATGCTATCTCCCTCTCAGAATTGTTTTAAGGACGAAAAGTATATATTCTCAGACAGTGTTAAGTTTTCTTGGACCACACATCCCTTCAAGAATCCAATGAAAGAGGATTCCCACTTTCTCCCTTGCCCCCTCAAAATGCACATTCACTCAAAATTAAGTATACAATTCCAGAGGGTTCACAGACCCCTGAAGCCAGAGCTTCTGGCTCAACTTTGCATACCTAGAGCCTACCACAGGGCTCTGGAATACAGTAAGCGCCCAGAAACTGAACTTTTTAAAAAAGGAGAAAAACCGGTATATTCACTGTTAATTAATCACCCTTTTATATACACAGTATTGATTACTGACTAACCTGACTGGCAGTATAAACTATACAATTTTTTTAGATGGCTATTTGGCAACATGTATCAAGAATTGCCTTAAAAATATTTATGCCCCTTGATTCAGTAATTCCACCTCTACGAATTTAAGCTAATGAAAGATTCAGAGATGCATTAAAATATTTAGGTACCAGGGTAGTCAAATGCAGTACTATTTCTAACAGAAAAAAAAAAAGCAAAAGCAAGGAAGGAAGGGAGGAAAGAAGGAAAGAAAATGAGTATCTTGTAATTGAGAAATGGGTGGAAATTACAATATCAAGTAATAGAATACTATATAAACACATTTTAAACAGAGTAACAATATGAGCACAAGCCTACAGGATGTTAAGAAAAAAGAAGAGCAAAAACTAATTTACACGTAACTTATTAAATGAACTAGCAAATGCTTAGAACAGTATCTGGAACATAATAAACACTATATAATTGTTCACAAAATACATTAAAAAAGTCATATATATAACCTGAACCCAATTTAAAAATTTTTAAATTATAGGGATGAATGTAAAGATGGTCAGAAAGAAAAGATGGAGACAATGTTACGGGTATTTATATGCAGGCGATTTTTTTTTTTTTTTTTTGTCTTTATAGGGCCGCACTTGTGGCATATGGAGGTTCCCAGGCTAGGGGTCCAATCGGAGCTACAGCTGCCGGCCTACGCCACAGCCAGAGCCACAGCCACACGGGATCCAAGCCGCGTCTGCAACCTACACCACAGCTCACGGCAACGCTGGATCCTTAACCCACTGAGCGAGGCCAGGGATCGAACCCGCAACCTCACGGTTCCTAGATGGATTCATTTCTGCTGCGCCCACTGACGGGAACTCCTATGCAGGTGATTTTTATATTCTTTACATTTCTCTGTGGTTTCTGTGTTTCAAATTCCTTTGAAAACAAAATAAGACAGATGTTAATCTGAGGAGAACAATGTCATCAATGGTTTGAATAAGAACTTACAGAAAGACCATGCTTATCAAAGTTGCTGTTAGCACAAAGTTTAAGGAATTGCTAATACCAAGAATTCAAAGTATCTACAGTCGAAATTCAACACATGATTTAAATTACTTGGCCTGGCTAAAACGCTTTGGTAGAAACCAATAGGACAAAATACTGCATCAAGTTCCCAGACTATCCAATTAAACGAGGCAGACTAACCACAAGTGTGTTTTACTTCCTGAAACTCCATTAAGATGTCAATAAAGGAATAAAAAGGATGAAGGCGCACAAGGACAAAAGAGGAGAAGACAGTAAGAAAAACATTTCAACAAATTTTGGGGAAATGGAAAACAAATGGAAGATGGGAAATGACTAATAAGAGGGAGAAAGCCCTAACAGAAAAGACAGGACTGTTGTCACAAAACACAGGAGACACTTGGGACTTGGAGGCACCACAGATGTCGAAAGGTAGAGGACAGGTAGATGTGAGGCTGAACACATAGGGAAACTGCATACAAATACGTTTATAGAGGGGCTGGAGGCCCAGGCCCCCTCCTGCGCCTATCACGCGACGAGACAGATACCCTCTCCTTCCCTCCAGATGCACTTTCCCTTAGAGAACTTCAGCAGAGAGCCTCCAGAATCAGGAAGAGCAAAACAGTAGAATCCAGGGACTGGAAACATGGTCAGGGTTACCTTAAGTAAAAATCTTCAGGCTGAATGAAAGGAACTGCCACTCCCCAAGCCCTTTCCCCACCCACTGGCAATCAGGCTTTACCACCTAGAGGGAAGTACTACAGGGTGGTTAAAAGCTCAACTCTAGCACTAGGCCGCCTGGATTCAAAAATCCTCACTCTGCCACTTTCCATCTGTGAATCCTGAATAATTAATTAGCCTCTGGGCCCTAACTTCCTCATTTGAAAGACAGGTATAATATACTTCATAAACTTATTCAGAAAATAAAACAGGCAAGATTGAAAAGCATTGAGCCAGAACATGTAAGGCTCTCAGCAGCCCTTGCTTGGCATATCCCCATATCTGCAGTACTCTCAACTTGCCACTTGACTCTAGAGAAGTAGAAGAAATACTGATAAAATAATTGCATCCCTCTGTTAAGTTGGAATATTCGAGGAAGAGAAAATTCAAGGGAAGTTCAATAAAATAAATGGGAGGAAGGAATCCTCTAGAAGTCGTCAACTTGTCAACAATTAATCTCCTTCATTATATTGTAAGAATTCTCAAATGAGAGGGAAGAGAGTGGGTAGTGACCTCTCCTGCTTAGGAATTACTATTACAGAACATCTAATGATCATAATGAAACAACTGTCATAAAGAACAAGGAGGCACAAACCAGGTGCTAGACAATTTATTAAGAGCTCAATATGCCTTAATAGCTAAAGATGCAACAGGGAACAAGAATGCAACTGTCTTTGCCTCAGTGGAATTAACTAAACTACCCAGCTAGTATAGCAGCTTGAAGATAAATCAAATCCTATAGTCAATAAACTAATTTAATGGTTCATAAGTGCTAATACAAAATCAAGTTGCAAGTACAGACATACACTATGTGTTGTCTGTAATCATAATGATGACTATCTCTTGAATGTAAGTGATCTACATGCGTTATCTCATTTAAATCTGACAGCGATTTTGTCTAGTGGATATTATTTCCCGATTTCATAGATGGAAATGGAAAATGAGATCAAAGACGATGAATAATTTGTCCCTGACTACACAGGGAGGCAGAGGCAGAGCTGAGAGGTATCAAGTCTCTCTGACTCTTAATCACATGTTCTTTCTACTCTATAATGGCAAGACTCCGAAAAGTTACAGGGTAATGAATTCAGGTCTGGTTCAAAGATACCTAAGTCTGCCCTCCTTTTAACTTTCTCTAAATGTTCTCAATATAGGATTTGGTCTAGTAGTAGTATAAACGCTATTATGAAGGGGGAAAAAAGCTATGCATAAAATCTGAAAAGAGAGCAACTTACATTAGCCTTAAAAACTATCATTAGTTCCCTAGTTTATTTCATGAACTTCACTTTAGCCTGAGAGAATAAACTAGGGTAAAAAAAAAAAATTGTGCGTTTCTGTGTATGCACATATAAATGTGTATGTGTATATACACAGTTTTTTTCTAGTTTCGCAATATTTCCGAAATTTTACTTTTTTTATTTGAAGATGCCTTCAGAAGAAGCTTTAAAAGTCAAATACTTACAGGATAAAAGATATAAATGTAAGTATCTCTACAGTTTATGTAGGGGCAGAAGGTTCAAGTTTCCATGACAGTATTAATATCTGTGATACACCTTTGAGCCTCCCTAAGAGGAAATCAGATGACACAATCTCTGAGGTCATCTGACAAAATCCTACCTTTAAAATTCTATGATATGATAACCAGGAGACCTCATAAAACACTTTTTCAAAGCATGCTCAACTATCTCTGAACAAGGCAAGCAAGGAGCTACGACAGAAAGCAAAATCTACTCAGCATTTACTGTTTCATCTGGACCACTTAATGTGGCAGCTCCTTTAGCAGCATAGCCACGCTGGAGCGCAGAGCTAACAAGACTCCAAGGAACCACTAATTCTTAGGAGTAACACCTGGCCAGTTCTGATTCTTTTCATCTAAAGGTGTTTAATCTGAAAGGAAAATAAATCCCACTTTTATAGCCCATGAAAACCATTCCTTCCTATCTAAATAATCTTTCCATCTGAGCCTCAAGAAACTTATAAAAGAAGAGAGGTTAAGACAGCTGAATGAGAACTCTACTCTAGCAAATAAGAGTGAGGAGTTCAAAAAGTGATGAAATCGGTCCACAGAAGCAAGGTAGGACTTTTGTCGATTCTCTCCCTCTGGTTCCTTTTTAATAAACTAGCCATGTGTACTAAATACGGAGAAGGAAAGTGTGAATAACTGTAGTTCTGAGGTTCTCAAAGATCACATGTTCTAGTCGGTTTTCTCCTTATTTGTAATTAAATATTTAAATTACCTCATTAAAGTAAAACAAGCCTCAGGGCATGTTTTACAATAATTCATAAAGTTATAGACCATGCCACTGTGGTTTAAATTTAGAACTTAATTTTTTTTTTTTTGGCTTTTTGCCTTTTCTAGGGCCGCTTCCTGTGGCATATGAAGGTTCCCAGGCCAGGGGTCTAATTTGAGCTGTAGCCGTCAGCCTACGCCAGAGCCACAGCAACTCAGGATTCGAGCTGCATCTGCAACCTACACCACAGCTCATGGCAACGCCGGATCCTTAACCCACTGAGCCAGGCCAGGGATCGAACCTGCAACCTCATGGTTCCTAGTCGGATTCATTAACCACTGAGCCACAACGGGAACTTCTAGAGCTTAATTTTAAAATTAAGCCCCAAGGAATAATATAGGGGGAAAAAAGAATATAAAAATGTATAGCTACTTTCAACAACAGTAAGGAAAAAAATCCTAAAACAAGAATAAAATTTAGCAAATTAAAATTACACATTATCTTCAACAAAATATTATCTTTGAAATATTTCATTTCATATTCGCCTCCCAAAAGGCTAAAAGTATCAGAGGTCAGTTACTGTTTATTTTATACATGTAGACAATGAAGTCAAAACTGGAGTAAAAACTTTACTAAAATCAATACAGTAAAAGAAATAAGATTAAAATTTACAGCTTCCGATTATAAGATCCTTCCTCTATTAAAGAAAATCAAGACACCTAATCAAACATCCTGCAAAAATTCAGTTACTCAAGCTGTTGCTCTCCAGGTTAAAAATGTCTAAGCAGGAAATACACTCTCTTACAAATTTTACAGAGAAAAATAAAAAGTATAAACATATTCATAAACTGATAAAACAGTACCTGCATAATAAACAGATAAGGAGGATTCCCCCTCCCCCAGTTTTAACAAGTCTCTGACTTAAAATTTTAAACCACACCATCCTACAAGTATTGAGAGGATAAATCCACACAACAATGATAAATACACTGAGCCAATGGTACAAGCTTGAATTTGAGACTTTACACATAATTTTAAAATGTATCTATATACCATATTACATCTCTGCACCTCCAGAAATTACTTCATTAGAAATCTATGAAGGCTTTCCCCTGACCACATTATGACCAAAGGGTTTACTAGAAAACACTTTTCAGAAATAAATTTGTTAAGGAAATATAATTTAATTTACAATTATTTTATTATTTTATAAATATTCAAAATAAATCTTTGTCAGTTTCTAATACACTTTTCTAAACGTAATACATGTGGCTTAGAGATTAGAGTCTAGTTTGGAGTCTAGAGCAGCAGTTCTCAACCAAGGATGATCAGCAATGTTTGAAGAATTCTTTGGTTGTGAAACTAGAGAATGCTACTGGCATCTAGTGGATAGAGGTCAGAGACTCTGCTGAACATCCCACCATGGAAAGGACGCCCCCCGCAAAAGAATTATGTGGCCCCAATGTCAACAGTACGAAAACTGAAAAACCCTAGCCTGTATCTAACTTTTATCATAAAGAATATTAAGGTTTACATACCTTTGAATTTAATATCCAGACCACTAAATTCCAATTCAACTCCTTGAAGCGCTTCTCCCAGAGTTTCATGGTAATGACTGATACTTTTTTTTGACCCTACACAGAATGGAAGTGAAAGTACTTATATGTCTCTTGGCGATTATGGTAGGGACCAACAGTATTCATCCATAAGACAACTTCCTCTTTATCTTGATACTGAAACAAACAAACAGAAAAGCAAGTAAGAATATGTCTTTTTAAAAGAAATCTAATCCAAATTAAGGGAATATTTGTTATTTATTCTAAACAAAATGTACTGTCTCAGTTTGGGAAGCTATAAAAGAAAATACTGAAAACGTGTTCCAAAATGATGGTCAGGAGTTCTGCCATGGCTCAGTGGGTTAAGAACCTGACTAGTATCCATGAGGATGTGGGTTGGATCCCTGGCCTCGCTCAGTGGGTTAAGGACCCGGTGCTGCCATGAGCTATGGTGTAGGTTGCAGACTTAGCTCAGATCTGGCGTTGCTGTGGCTTGTGGCATAGACCAGCAGCTGCAGCTCTAATTCGACCCCCAGCCTGGGAACTTCCACACGCTGTAGGTTCGGCCCTTAAAAAAAAAAAAAAAAAAGGGATGATTGATGTCCACACATCAAAAATGAAATTCAGTGAATTTTAAAATTATATCTTCTGATTATAGTCTCAGGTAGTAGATTCACCTTTTCCAAACTATGTTCTACAAAAGATACTGTTTAAACAAAATCCAATAATCCATAAGAGTATGTTTATAATTAATATTTACACTATCAAATGGTAAACCTAGAACCAACATGATTCACCATACTAACATGGACAGGGCAGGAGGAATCAGAGTCAACAGCTCATCCAGAACCTGATGTTAATCACGAAAAAGTCCAAAAATCTAATGTTGCCAGCAAGCACAAACAAAATTTCATCTCTCCTCTTTTCCACAGCCATTGATGGAAATACTAGAGAAGAGATAAATGACTAAACAAGAGAAAGAGAAAGTCATACTATGAAATCTCTACAGGCTATTCAAGTCATCAGTCGATCTTTCCCTCTATCAGCCTGAAAGACAGGTACTGTATACAAATTTCTTTGAATAAAAAGTTTGGGCTTTACCCATCAGTGAATACTATATGTAGCTAAATCTGGAGTGTGGTCCAATGACTTTGGGTAGGTGACTGCATCTTTCCAGGGTCCAATTATAGGACCTGCTAAAGTCCTATAATTTCTAAGATCTCAAGTTTAAAATTCCAATGATTCTATGAAAAGCAACTACCTGAGTAATTTTAAAAATAGCAATCTTAAGCAGCAACATAAACTGAAGACAATGTAGGATGCAGCTTAAGTCAACTGATAAGAGAAGGCAAATCACTAAACGATTATTTACGGAGTGCCTACCCTGTGCCAATAATTACGTTTGTAACTGAGGATACACCTTTGAACAAGACACATTCCCTGCCTACGGAGCTCAGAGTCTAAAGGGAAAGATGGACACTGAACAAGCAATTACAATAAAGCAGGGTGCTATGGAGCATATAACAAAGGAAGCTATCCACCTGGCCCAACTCCAAACATGACCTCCAACCCTCCATCTAAAACTAATAAACATTGTCAACCAAAATCCAACATCTCCAGGAATTCCCTTATGATGCAGTGGGAATTGCAGCTTGGGTTGCTACCAAAGCACAAGCCCCGGAACTTCCATATGCCATGGGTGCGGCAAAACAAAAACAAAAACAAAAACAAAATCCAACATTTCCAAATCCAAACTCACCCCCACCCAACCCACCCCCCAAACTTTGTTTTTCTAATGGCACTAAACTCTCAGACATGGAGCTTCAAACCCCAAGTCCCTCTGCATTCCAAAAAACCATGACTTGTCTAACTCTTACCCAGAGCATCTGCCTCCTTTGATTCATGCCACCTCCATCCTAGGACTTAGATCTCACCTCACCTTCAAACATAATAAATGTTTCACTCTTCATAAGACATCATCCAAGTACCCTCACCAAGGAAAGAAGAAACTGCCTGATGTTTTGAATACGTGAGACATGTAACCAAGGATATTAGGTGTCAAGGCTATACAAATACATAAAATACGGTCTTTTCTTGTAAGTAGTTCACAACCCATGGTGGAACCAGACAAGTAAATGATTAAAAATGAAGAAATGAGTGTTACACTTAAGGTAATAAAGGGCTATTGCAGCAAGAATAAAAGAATGATTAATTCTGTTTTGGTAGAGAAGGGTCAGGGAGAATAACGATACAGAAAATCATCAGCTGTTTAAAGTGAATCCAGGGAAAGCATAGATAATCTTCATATATGAAAAAGCCAATAAAAGGTCTGAATGTGTCCATAGATTCCCCATTCATAACTGCTCTTGTCATTTTAGGGGGTTAACAAATATATGTAGGCTTCTAGCCAATGCTCAAGGTCACACCACACTAATCAATCAAGGAATCTCTTTCTGCATCAGTATAGATATAGATACAGATATAGCGTAAGAGTTCTCAAAACAGTTCTCTAAACCAATCACTATCCACTGAACAGAGCTGGTATTAGAACTGACATCTGTTCACAGAGTAGAAAGCTCTCTGCATAGGATCCTGTACGCAAAAAGTACTTAAATATGATGAAAAAACACTGAAGAAATGCTGAAATGTAAGACTCATTAGCAATTTAGTAAAAGAATTTTGAAATTCATGCATTGATTACAATAACATTCTTTTAGAGAAATAAGAGGAGGTAACCAAATGTATCCATTTAGGATTAGAACAGGAGAGAGAAGACCTATTCTTGTCATTAATCTTGATGAGAGTCTACAGAAATTTTATACATGTAACTTATAAATGAAAATAAATACTTTCTCTGTAAACCCTAATATTCATAATCCTTTAAAAATATAGACCAGGAGCTCCCATTGTGCCTCACTGGGTTAAGAACCGGTATAGGGTCTGAGGATTCAGGCTGTATCCCTGGCCTCGCTCAGTGGGTTAAGGATCCAGTGTTGCTGCAAGCTGCAGCGTAGGGCACAGATTCGAACCCTAACCGGGAAACCTCCCTATGCTGCAGGTGTGGCCATAAAAAAAAAAAAAAAAATTAGAGAGACCAAAAACTTGAACATAAATACTTGTTAAAACAGAGCATTTGTTTATTTTATGTAAACTGAAACACAGGACTAAAATAATTTAAGGGACACATTCTGAAGTCTCTCATTTTATTCATTCATGAAACCTAAATGGGGTGGTAGAGTTGTGATGACATGATGCAAACTGTACTACAACAAAACGTGTACCATTCTGTAGGAATGGTAGGAATCCTAGGATTCCTCCTGGAAAGAGGACTGAAATAGTAACTAGGAAAAAAAAAAAAATATATATATATATATAGATATGCAATATATACACAAACATTCACATGTGCACAAACACACACACACAGACAGTGGTTACGGTGACTATTAAGGTGAAAATGTTTCTTTTTTTTACGTTGCTCCTTATGCAGACCACAGTCAGATTTCATGAACTTAAAATGTTTACTTTTCATTATTGTCCCTTTTTTTTAATCATTATTGTTCTTGACTACCCCTGAGAATAAGTGTTCCCAAGACAAAGTCAAGAGGTTTGCTTTTTTTTTTTTCAAGAAAGAAAATGTGTCTTAAAATATCCCGAAATTAGAAAACACTAAAAGGAAGACCTCGCACAACTTTTTAAAGAGGAAAATCTTTCCTTTCCTTTAGCTGCAGGGAGAGGCCCTGGGCTTTCAACTCTATGTGAAAACAGCAACAGGTTAGGCTCTTTCCTCCACCCTTGGCCAAAAGGCTAATCTAATTTGCTTTCAAAAACATTCCAGGACGGCCTAGCAAGCTCTTTTTAAATACTTTCCTCGGAAAAACTCTTGAGTTGCCAATGACAAAAGATGGAGTTTTTATTAACTCACTGCAGAGAGTAATCAGAAGGGGAGAGAGAGTCAAGAACAGCAGTGGCTCAAGGGACCCCTGGGCACGGGGGCCACGCCTTCCACGAGGCCTCCCTGGGCAGCAACCAAAGGACAGGAGGCCAATTCAGATCACCTGCAGTCTTCACCTCACCGTTCCTTTCATTGTCCCGCTCTCAGAAGTTTTACTGTTATCCTCAACTTCTGTGCTGGCCACCCTACAGCCAAAATGGCTTCGAATGTTGTCTTCCTTTCCTCTCCTGCTTCGCCTTGTTCCTTTCATCACACCCCCAGGTCTATAATGCCCTCCCTGTACCCACCTAGTCAATTTCTACTTATCTTGAGACCTGCCCGAATCCTCCTCTCTCGAACCCCCCAATCCTCAGGTAAAGCTTTAACTGACCAACCCCTAAAAGGCACATGCTGCCCATCTTTTGTGATCGTGTTATCAGCTAGCACTTAACATAAGCACATACCAAGTGCCGAGCATAGCTCTTACGGTCTCCACATAAACATTTAATCCCTCAAAACTTTCTAAATCCTATTATTTTCCCCATTTTACAGATTCAAACAAACTAAAAAGAGATGTTAATCTGCCCAAGATTTTTCTAGCTAATTACTATCATGTTTACAAGTTTAGGACTACGCTTTTGCTAATCCCTAGTCAGCTTCATTAACCGAAGAGCAAAAGCTAAGTGAAGAAAACACGGGAAAAGTACAGTTGCACAAAGCACCTAAGCAAGTGAATACTGAACGACTTTTCCATTTGAGCCTTTAATCTGTCCTAAGAAAAACCCTTCCTAAGAAGCCACCTGTGTTTAATCTCAAAAGGAATGAACTTTATTCTCAAGTCACCAATGTTGAGTCTCTCATTTATTTTTCTTTTTTCTTTTTTGTCTTTTTCTAGGGCCGCACTCACGGCATATGGAGGTTCCCAGGCTAGGGGGTCTAATTTAAGCTGTAGCCGCCGGCCTACGCCAGAGCCACAGTAACACGGGATCCGAGCCACGTCTGCAACCTACACCACAGTTCACAGCAACGCCAGATCCTTAACCCACTGAGCAAGGCCAGGGATCGAACCCACAACCTCATGGTTCCTAGTCGGATTCGTTAACCACTGCACCACGACGGGAACTCCGAGTCTCTCATTTAAATACTGTTTACATGCTGGGAAAGTATAGGTACAGAAGTTTCCCTCCTTGATAGAGACCATAAGCTATTTTTTCTCAGGAGGGACACTGCAAGCTATAATGTCACTGATGTAGTCATGTACAATCTGAATAAAGAAATCAGAATTTATATAGACAGGCAAGGGACTGAAACTCAGAATAAGCACCCAAATGCCATCATTTTTATGGGATGAGGGAAAAGATATGTATTTACTTTAAAATGCAAATCTGAGAAAGCAAAATCCAGTTCTGAAAATGTTTCAGAAATCATCATTTCAATGCCTTTTAATTATTTAAAACATACACATCAAAACTCTAATACAAATGAATTAGAAGTGTATTTTCTGGATAGTCTCCTGAGATAACTCCTCTCTCAAAATAGCATTGTACCTAAATAAACTTTTAGTCTACCACGGATAGAGTACAGCTGAAAATAGGACAATGAATTATGGCACTTCCTAAAACTAGATCTATATTAAAGCACTCACAGATTCACTTGGAGTAAACAGTTTATTCTCTTCATAAATCTTCAAATATGTTTTTAAGAGTTCCTATACTTCCAACAGAGACAAAGCATTTGCCTAAAAGATTTCTGCAATCACCCAGTAGTGTGATAATGCTTACGGGAGAGGCTGAGAGCAGGCTCTCCTAGGCACAGATAGGGTCATTCCAACATTACCTACCAGAGGTACAATGGGCCACAAAGAAATGGGATTTTAACCTAGGAGGTCCCTAAGTCACAACAGGCACCCCCAAGACTGCATCTTAAATGAACATGGTCTGGGTGTGTTCACTGCTTTAAGCAATAGAGTTTCATGCTTCCAACATTGCACAGTCTTATCCCTAGTAGCTTCCTAATTACTCAAGTCACTCAAGTACTGATAAAATAACACGTGTGCCAAGCACAGAGCCTAGTATGGAACAGACCCAGAAAAAAAAAAATTGACTTTGTGATCTTGAAGAAACACAACGCAGAAGAATTCAAGGCTCTGGTGCAAACCATAAAATGCTATTAAGATTTCTGTGCTCTTGATTACTCATTTTTTTTTGGTGCTGACATTTTTTCATAGTATTACTATGGAAATTGTATATACAAGACAGGCAGAAAAACAAGGACTAGAAATCAAGTAGCTCAGATTCCTTTTGTGGCCCTAGACCAGTCGCTGGGCCTTTCAGGCGTTTCGGAAAATGAATGTGTTGAACTCAAAGGTCTCAAGTGCTTCCATTTTAAAATTCTATGATTCTCAATTTGCAATCTTTTTAATGTAGCCCTTTGGAATTTCAGAAGACATGATAATCTAACTCTAGATATTTCCAAGAGCTCTGAGTTTCAGAAAACAAAATAAGCATAAGCCATACCCTATAAATATCACTCACTCTCAAATCACTTATTAAGAAACTGTCTTTCATGAAAGTGAGTTTTGTTTTGTGTTGCTTTTTAGGGCCAAACACATAGCTTATGGAAGTTCCCAGGCTAGGGGTCAAATCGGAGCTACAGCTACCAGCCTCCGCCACAGCCACAGTCACAGCAACTCGGGATCCAAGCCTCATCTGTGACCTACAACAGCTCAGGGCAATGCTGGATCTTTAACCCACTGATTGAGGCCAGGGATCGAACCTGCATCCTCACAGTTGCTAGGGGGATTCGTTTCCACTGAGCCACAGTGGGCACTCCTCAAGAAAGTATTCTTTAAGTTTTCTTTAAAAGAGTACGTTCTATAATTCATACATGAATCAACTTTTAAAAACTACAAGGAACTCATCTGTATATATTCTACGAGTGCATCTACTCTCGAAGTCAGCAACACATTTCCTTCTCATTATTCTTCAGAGAATATTAAGAGCTTTAGATAAATAAGCATATAAAAAAATGCTGCATGAGTCAAATGGTCAGCTGAACCCTAATTCAGTAGGTAAAGTAAGAGAAATCAGGGCTTTGTGGAACTGCATAAAGTAGTTAGTTGCCCCTTCTTAGGACCAGCTACATAATTTGCGGGACCCAGCACAAAATAAAAAAAAGTAGGACTCCTTGTTCAAAAAGTATTAAGAATTTCAGGACGGTGACAGCAGAGGATTAAACCATGCACAGTCTCTACGTGCCTGCACCCATTAAGTGACTGCATGGGTCACAGGCCCCTTAAGTCAGCCTTGTCCCTCTTTAATACCAACCCAAACACATTCTCAGCAACAACCCACTATGGAGCTAGACTTACTAAAACATTTCTTTTAAGCACTTAAAAATACTATCAATACAGAGAATTAATTAAATACCAAATGTTTTACTGGCCATTTTGGGAGAAAAGGCATATTCTATGAGTACAGAAGGGTATTAATTCAGTTGGCCTGAGTTCAAATCCTACCTCTACCTGTACCGGTTGTGTGGCCTCAGGCAAGTAACTTCTTTGGCATCCGTTTCCTCAACTATTAAAAGGACCTAATATCACCCACATCACAAGATTATCAATATATGTTTAAAATAAAATACACATAAAGTACTTAGAAGAGTGCCTACCACATATTGCTATAAAAGCCCTATTAATTATTATGTCTATCTGAAAACTGTCCTCACAGAAAGTAAACTAAAGAGCAACTTTAACTTCTGAAGATGGTTCTCTAATTAATAATCCAGTTCCACGAGTATTTATCAAACACTCAGCAACCTTCCCTCAGCAATTTTTCCCTGCCTTCAGTATCACTGTTTCTTCTTGGTGGAAAAAAAATTCACTTGACTATAGCCATTGCACTATTATCATCTGCTTGAGGTGAATCCTCGTTTTCAAGAAACTTAAGTAAAATATTTTGGCTAATAGCCAAAAAATATATGCATGCCATTTAAAATTTTTTAGTTATATCTTAATGCTATTCTTCCTATTTTTAAAATAGGTGTTAATAACAGTAACCAAGTGAGAGCAATTCAAATGTAAATATGAACAAAATAAAATGGATTCTAAATTTTTTCTGTCCAGCAGTTTCGTCCTATAGACCATATACCTCAAAAACCTTTTATCAAATCGTTTATATTCAATTTCTGGCTTTAGACATTTAAATGTTCCTGGCAACAAAATTTCAATGAAATTGGTGTTTATAATTTAAATCTGTAAATTAATCTAAGACCTTTTTATTCACCTCCAATTTGTGAAATTTTAATGTGTATTTTCCCTATTTATAACCGTTTATATAAAACACATGATAAAAAAGTAAAACACAACTCTTCAGCTTATATGACTGTATGGTGGAACCATACTGTCTCTCAAGACAGTACTGAGTTTTACCGGGTAACTTTCCCTGAGTGTTCAAAATTTGGAAAAATATTAGGAATCACTGATTAAAAGGATGCTCATCGGAAATGAACACTTCTTAAAATCTGAGACAAGTTACCCGAAGGAAGAAACAATAGGAAAGTATTTTTAAACTGTTTAACCTGTGAACAAAATTATCTTCAGGTGAAAAGTCACAAATACAGCACGAAAACATGTCACCGACTCGGGACTGTGCTCCGTTAAAAAATGTACAGGTGCGAAGTTTCTGGCTGTGATTGAAGGTCACAGCAAACCAAACGTTTAGAACTTTTTTTTGTCTTTTGTCGTTGTTGTTGCTATTTCTTGGGCCGCTCCCGCGGCATATGGAGGTTCCCAGGCTAGGGGTTGAATCGGAGCTGTAGCCACCGGCCTACGCCAGAGCCACAGCCACGCGGGATCCGAGCCGCGTCTGCAACCTACACCACAGCTCAAGGCAACGCCGGATCGTTAACCCACTGAGCAAGGGCAGGGACCGAACCCGCAACCTCATGGTTCCTAGTCGGATTCGTTAACCACTGCGCCACGACGGGAACTCCCGTTTAGAACTTTTATTAGCTAAAATATGAGCTTCGCTAACCTAGGAACTAGAGAAAAGAAGTCTGATTGCTTCATTTCCTCACTTGTCAGGAATGACAGAAGACTTTCAGATTTAGTACTACACAACCTCTTATGCAAAATAATATCATTAATGAGTTAAGGTCTAAAACACACAACTACTCACAAGCAATCTCTAAGTTACACGATTTTACTGCCCTGCTCGGCGCTACCATTCAGATAACCACTGAGTTACATCCCTAAGTGAAAGGCACTAGAAGAGTCATTAACATCTAAAAGCGTTGACGTGGAAAATGCCAATTAAATAAACAGCCAAGCAATTTTAGGCCAAATGCAAAACGGGCTGCTCCTAGCCAGACCAGAACACCGAGAAACTCAAGACCCCGTCACTCAGAAGCCGCCTGATTAGAGACCACTGGGATGGGAGCCTGGCCTAGGGGCCAGAAGAGGGTGAAGAAAAAGTCACAAGAAAAGGCCTCGCAGGGGGGTACGTGTGGTGGAGTGCCTGTACGCGTGTAGTGTTCTTCACCCCAAGTTTATCAAGGCTGATCCCACGCCAGGGTTTTAATCCGGCTTGGGGAAGAAGGGAAAATAAAGGCGGTGAGGACCATAACGTGGATATTTCCTGGTTAGTGTATGACGGGTAATACGTGGTGCATCCATCTTCCGCCGCGTCGTAGCCCCCAGCAGCCCGAGCGCAGCTCCACCAGCCCCGAGCCTGGCTGCCTGCGGCCCGGTGAGCACCGACCCTCAGACCCCGCATCTTTCCCGGCTCCCAGGAACCTCAGACACAGGGGTGCGGCGCCATTTAGGTCCGGGTCGGGGAAGGAGGCCCAGGCGTTCAGGGAGCAGAGTCCCGTCCCGGGAGCTCACGGAAATGCCTCCTCCCAGCTCCCGGGGTTCCTGCTCCGCCAGGCCCAACCGGAAGGCGCCCCCGGGAGGCCTCGGGGCTCGGCCCCGGCCGCCGGGGACTCCAGGCCGCGCCGAGCCTGCCAGGGCGGCGGTGCAGGCGGAGGCTGCCGCGCCGGCCGGGGGCGCTTCTCACCGTGTGCTCGTGCTCGTCCGCCCGGGCCCTGGGCAGCAGCAGCAGCAACAGCGCGGCGGCCGCCGCCACGCCGGGAGCGCCCGGCAGCGGCCTCATCCTCCGCACTCCCACCGGCCCGGCGCCGGCCCACCGACTCCTCCTCCGCCGCCGCCGCCGCCGCCGCCTCCGCCGCGGCCGATTCGCATCCACGGGGCGCGGACAGACACACGGGGCCCGGGCCCAGCCGCTGGCTCCTCCGCGCCGCCGCCGTCACCGCCCGCTCCGGAGCCTCCCCCGCCCCCTGGCGCCTCCCTGCCTCTTCCTCTGACTCAGCCACGTCATCCCGCCACCCCGGCACACGCCGGAAGTGCCTCGCGACGCCGGGCTGCAACCGCCGCCGGCCGCCCCGCCCGGGAGGCGTGAGCCTGCGGCCGCTGAGGACCGCGTGAGGGCTCGAGTGAAGGTCCGAGTGGCTCGCCCGCCGGTTCCCCCCCATCCTCCGGTTCGGTAGCCGCGACGCTCACCCTCGGCCCTGGCCTGGCCCCGTTAGCGGGGGCCTGGCCCGTCTCGTAAGGCCGAAGCCGCTTCCTTCGGAGTTGGGCGACCTCGGTCAAAACGCTTAACTCTTCCTGTCCTCGTTTTTCCTAGGCCGCGAAGTGGGGTAATGGGCCGATCTGCTGCCTCTCGCTTCGGCGTTCAGATCAAATAACCCTTACAGGCGCTCGGCTCCCGCTGGGAATGGATCACCAGCTCTGTAGTCATCAGGAAGGGAGTTGTTTTGTCTTTCTGCCTTTTCCAGGGCCACTCCCGCGGCATATGGAGGTTCCCAGGCTAGGGGTCTAATTTGAGCTGTGGCCGCCGGCCTATGCCAGGGCCACAGCAACACCAGATCCGAGACGCCTCTGCAACCTACCCCACAGCTCACGGCTGGATCCAAGGCCGGAGCAAGGCCAGGGATCGAACCCGCAACTCATGGTTCCTAGTTGGATTCGTTAACCACTGTGCCATGATGGGAACTCCAGGAAGGGAGATTTTTAAACTGGTATCAGGTTGGAGAGTGTCTTAAAGTCACCGAATATTTATTGAACCCCTACTATTAGGTTTTGAAATTCTTGTTGATTTATTTATTGTTTTTGGGTTTCCCGTCCATAAATAGAAATACCTCCTAGAACTAAGCATCTCTCCTAAGAAGAGATCCTGTTCACTGTGCCTAGAACAGTGCCAAGCCCATAGTGGGAACTCAAAAGATATCTGTCCAATAAATACTTGAATATGGCACCACCATATACACAGTTCTGTAAGCCAAAAATCTGAAACTTGTGGTAGTCAGATTGTCTCTATCTCTCAGCCATCAGCAGTCAACAAGTTCTAGCATTTGTTATGTTAGAAATGTCTCAAGAATGTATTTTTCCTCTTACTCCTCTGCCAATAACAGCCGATCTTCTACTCCTCACTATGTGTTGGAGCAGACGCCTAACAGAATCCCTGCCACCAAACTTCCTTCCCTGTTTATCCTCCTCACAGGTGCAGAGTGATCTTTCTAAAAAGAAACCTGATTATATCTCTCTCTTATTTAAAACACTCCTTGAATATTGTTTAAAGACACCCAAGGAATCACATTCACATCTAAGATTTTCCTTCGCCGGGCACTATTCTTTTTTTTTTTTTTTAAGGGCTGCATCAGCATCAAGAAGCTAGGGATCAAATCCACCACTGGCATACACCACAGCTACACCAGATCCTCGCCACGGCTGCGACCTACACCGTACGTAGCTCAAGGCAATGCGGGATCCTTAACCCGGTGAGCGAGGCCAAGGATGGAACCCCCATCCTCATGGATACTAGTCAGGTTTGAACCACAAAGGGAATCCTGGCCCGGGAACTGAGCATTTTATATGTATTGACTCAATCCTTAATACAACAGGCACTATGAGTATGTTCATTTCACAGATATGATAACTGAAGCACAGAGGGATTAAGGGGTTACTGAAGGATCTGGTCCAAGCATCTGGTTCCAGAATCAGTCTTTCTTTCTACTAACGGACTACCATCCATTCAGTCATTTTAAGAAATAAATAGACTTGTACCTACTGGTATGGAATGGTAGCCAAGATATAATTTTAAGTGAAAAAAAAAAAACTGGAAAATATAGAGTATAATTCCATTTTCAGTGACATTAGTTTCCCATAGAAAACAATCCAAAAGATTAGGATCCAAAATGTTAATAGCAAATATTTGGACTTTTTTTTTTTACAATGAAAATGTGCTACATGTGTAATCAGAAAAATAAAAAGTTCCTTGCTACTTTGCAGTTAGCATGCAGCTGCAAAGTCAGATCCCAGTTTATCTCCTCAACTTCACCTCTCACCTCTATGCTCAGGCTACATCCCTATGTTTACACTGGGTTCTTTTATGCCTCTGTGCCTTTTTTTTTTTTTTGTCTTTTAGGGCTGCACTCTCAGCATATGGAGGTTCCCAGGCTAGCGGTTGAATCAGAGCTGTAGCCGCTGGTCTATGACAGCCCAGCAATGCCAGATCTGAGCCGCGTCTGCGACCTCCACCACAGCTCATGGCAACGCTGGATCCTTAACCCACTGAGCAAGGCCAGGGATGGAACCTGCGGCCTCATGGATACTAGTCAGATTCGTTTCCAGTGAGCCACGATGGGAACTCCCATGTGCCTTTGTTCTTGATGTTCTTTTTGTCCGGAATGGAAATGAATGGACAATCTTTATTTACTTGTTCTCTAGGCCTAAATGAATTGCAATTTCTTCAGTGAAACCTTTCATGACACCCTTAGGAAGTTGAGCATCCTTTCTTCAGGATTCCAGTTGCATTTATGCAGTAATTACGTTGTCCCATTTCCTCTACTACATTCTAAACTTTTTTGATGGCAAGCCCTATCATTTGTTTATATGTGTCCCAGATGCTGGGATATTGCTTATCACATCATAGATGTTCGATAACTATTTGCTGAATGAAGACATTCATAAGTGAAAAGTCAAATAGCATAGAAGGATTTAAAGAACACTTTCTAGATAGTCTCAAAGACATCATAAGGCAGTCCATGATTAATTGCTGAATGAATCATACACCAGTAATTGCAAGAGAAATCAGAGGAGGCGCATCTCATACATCTTTGTATATTCCCCAGAGCCCCTAGCAAACTGACTTGCTCATAGTGGAAGCTCAGTAAATGCTCTGTGAATGAACAATCACAGTTTTTGAATCAAGTGATGATGGGCAATTGAAGAACAAGCAGTGTAAGTGCTGAATTAAGATGGATGGAGTAGTTTTTTGCTTAGACATCCAACACCAGCCTCCACAGATTTGAGGCAGTAAGCATTTGCTAGGTGATGTCAGGAGCACTAGGTTGGCGATTGCTTTGAGGTGGGGAGGACATAAGAAAAAGTGTAAAGTATTCGTTTGGGGAGTGTAGACTTAAAACAAGAAAACTTTGTAACCAAGACAGAGAACAGGCATAACTGTACAAAAAAAGAGCTACCAACTGTGCAAAATGTTTGACAGCAATAAGAGCCATGCACAAGAAGAGAAGAGCAGACCCTCTTTTGATGGAGTATTTGGGAAAGTTTAAGGGAGGGAAGAGCATGTAGGGCCAAATGAGCATCTACTATGTGCCAGGGAATCCAGTAGGTACTAAGAAATGATGATAAAGGGCTTTAGATGATAAAAGTCCAATAACAGTAGGCTTAGAATAGGAGATAAAGTAACTGATTAGAGGAAAAGGAATATGGTTTCAAAGATTCTTAGAGCCTGATGACCCCAGGCTCAAGAATAGGACTCGGGGCTACCATCAAAATCAGGGTTGTTCTGCCAGACTATGGAGCGAAAAACATTGATATATCTTATTTCATCCATTTCTTCGTGTAGGTTAATGACCTTATTTCCTGACACCAACAAAGGTTGAGGGGGAAAATGCCAGTGAAAGGAAAACCCTCCCAAATGGATGTTATATCTTCTTTTTCATAGTAGTTCCAATAAAAAACTCAATTGGTTAAAGAGTTTATAACCAGTAACTGATCCAGAAAACTAAATTTAAATCTTTTATTCTTACTCTTTTTTTTTTGTCTTTTGTCTTTTTAGAGCCGCAGCCACGGCATATGGAGGTTCCCAGGCTAGGGGTCTAGTCAGAGCTACAGCTGTCGGCCTACACCTCAGCCACAGCAACGCCAGACCTAAGCCGAATCTTCGACCTACACCACAGCTCACAGCCACGCGAGGTCCTTAGGCCACTGAGCAAGGCTAGGGATCAAACCCACAACCTCATGGTTCCTAGTCAGGTTCACTTCTGCTGCACCACAACGGGAACTCCTAAATCTTTTATTCTTATTCTTGATAAACATGATCATCAAAAGTCCTCATCTATAGATGACAACATATCTTCTGATTTCCATCCTCTGCTACCTTTTCTTTGAAATTCTATTCCTTCTACTTTGTTATGTGTGTCTTGCTGGAATGAACAGCCCTTCTATTGCTATTTACCACCTTCTACCTCCTGCTTCTCTGTCTAGCTGAAGTGTTCTAGATAGTGAAGAACTTTATAATTGTTCTGCATTCTTTCTTTAGGAACCAGTCACTTAAAACATCTGCTTCTTAGACTGAAGAGCAACTAAAGCTATTAATTTTTTCGTACAGTTCTCATTCTCACGCATTTTTTTTTTTAAACTGATCTAACAATGATACAGAGCAAGGAACATAATAAGATCCCTTGCCAATTAGGAACTCCAGTAAGGTTGTCTCCCTCCTTCTTCAGATTGAGGGATTCCCCACCCCTTGCCTTAGCCCCAAACTTAGAGTTGAAAGTGTCTGGGTTATTACTAAACACAAAACACTTCACTTCATAGATGATGAACAGTCAAGTTAGGTGAACTCAGCAAGTCAGTAGCAGACCAAAATAAAATCCGGGTTTCCTGACTTCTAAGCCATTGTTCTCTTCCTACATTGTGCTAACTCTTACTGCATAGCTAGTAAGATGTTTTCTCTTATGTTGTGGGTTAAATGGGTTTTGGTGGGCTAGCCTGGGAACCTACTATTTATTACAGTTTCTATGAGAAAACGAATTCTAAGTTGTGCCTCAGAATTCAGAACACATCTTTCAACCTCCTACTCACCCTCTCACTGCTCTGGGGACGTAATATCAGGCTGGCCATCAGGAATGAATGAGGAAGGGCATTTTATATTCTTAATAACGCACTTGGAAATGAATAGAACACCATTTATTTATTAAACCAAAGCGAATATTTATACAGGCAGATTCCTCAAAACTGAGGATTGATTTTTAGGACGAATCTTCTGGTTGCCCAAATTAGCTACGTGTCTTTGTTAGAAATAAATCTGTTACTAATGCTTTCTCAGCCAACCAGCAGCAAAACCACACACTATTCTTTGAAGACAAGCACAGAAAACCAACTTACTTCCTGGGGCGTGTGGGAGAGGGATCTAAAAATCCCTGCCATTGAGGTGCTATTGGATGGACAAAGATCTCTCTTTTTTCAATAACAAAGCAAGACAAAGGTGGGGGGGAGAGGGTAACTTAGCTTGACTCGTAAAAATATTCATTGAAGTCATTTACATACTATTGCTTTGCCTAATTATGGCAAAGCATTAGGGATTAGTCACATCATTAGATATGTCAAATTAAATTATTTGATTGCAACACAAACCTGCTTATAGTCTCTCAGCATTTGTACTTTCTTGCTCATATAGTTGAGTTATCTGCTCACAGGTGTTAATATAAGATGAAGGAAGAGTGCTGGCCTAGGAGCTGGAAGACAGTGGAGCTTGTAGAGTTAGAGGCAAAGACAATGGCAATGAATATGACCAATAACTTCATTGTCTATTGAGCCAGTTTGCAAAATCTCAGGGAAGGTTGATGGGGGCAGAGCTGTCTCCTGAGGCATCATATAAAGAACTTTTTAACAGTCTCTTTGGACGCCTAGCTACAATTTAGTTTCTGATTCTCATTGTATTGAAATCTGTGGTTTTGTTACATAATGGATTCCTTAAAATGTATATAAAAGTTGAATAAATTTACATTATAATGGGTGGTTCTGTTTCTAGAGAATGAAAAATTTCAGCCCATCATTAGAGATATTCTTTGATAACATGATCACAGTGTTTCATCCACATTTTTAATCTTTTTCCTTTACTTTTATAAGCAACCAGTCATTTTGGATGTTCAATGAACATTGGGTGAGGATTTAAGACTCGCTTTTTTTTTTTTTTTTTGGTCTTTTAGGGCCACACCTGCGGCATACGGAGGTTCCCAGGCTCGGGGTCAAATTGGAGCTGTAGCCGCCAGCCTACACCACAGCCACAGCAATGCCAGATCTGAGCCGCGTCTGCAACCTACACCACAGCTCACGGCAACACCGGATACAACCCACTGAGCAAGGCCAGGGATCGAACCTGTGTCCTCATGGATGCTAGTCAGATTCATTTCCACTGAGCCACAATGACAGGAACTCCAAGACTTGCCATTTTTGACTTGGCCCTCCTGATCATTTCCATCCGTGTCTCAAATGTGTCACATTTATGAAACCCAAGTATCTCATGAGTACTTTCAATTTGATATTTTCCACTTATTTTCATATAAGAATAAAAATGCAATAAAATATTCCAATATTGCACAAACGGTGACATGTATACAAAGAGGTAACACCATTGACTAGTAGTAGATTTTGTCATGTTATTGATAAATGCTTGTTAATCAAAGAATGTTTTAAAAAGGATCTAAATTTGGCATCCAAAAAGAGGCTTAGAGGTATTGAATATTTTTTAAGTATAGCTTCTTATCAAAATCACATGTGCTTAACATAGAGACTGTCTATAAGTAACAGGAAGGATAATCATACCAATCGCATATTTCTCCTTTTCTCTCACATTAACCTATTTCTCCCAAATAGGTGACAGGAAGAGTAAAGGAACCAGAGCAAAATGGCTATGATGTGCCACATCCTTTGCATAAATACTCTCTTAATGGCCATGGCCAATAGTGTATTTTATGTCAAACAAACAACAACAAACAAACAAACGAACAAAAACACAGAAAAACAAACCCCCAAGACTCCAGAAGCTATTAACTTCACTAAGTCCCTATTTGCTGGGCTGAGAGATGCAAGTGGAAAAAGAACCATTAATCATTAGAAAAGGACCTAATAAAACTGTACTTAAATGGATCTTCGATAGTATGGCTTTTCTATATTTGTGTGGGATGGAGAATAATTGCATGGAGAATCACCAGATTTCTAATCATTTTTAAAAAATAGGTCTGATACTAATCTTATTGTATGTTTAAGCATCAAATTAAGGACCTGTGCTTTGAAAGTAGATTTATGTGCTAGGGACTCAAAATGAATGATATATTTAATCTTCCCATTCTCTGCACGGATTTCCCAAGTCAGGAGTAATATCAGGTGTACAAGGCAATAGATAACTACTTCTATTTCAGGTTCTTCCTTCTTCTGACGATTCAGCAGAGGAAAAGCCAAGGGTTCTCCTCTCTCCTGTGGCCAGAATGAAGATCTATAACATCTGGAGAGCAGTAAGTGGGCTCCTTGGTACCCCAAGCTTCTGGTCCTCAACCATTTTTCAGATGTTCCTTGGTAGCATCACTGTTTTGAAGGCACACTGGATTATCCATGCCCCGTATACTTGACAGTCTCATACCTGGGAGCCATGGAAGGAAACTTTTGGAAGGCCAGGACTCAGTCACTGACCAAACTTCTACATCTGGGCATTTCTTGAGGGAGAGAGCTTGGCTATTTGGAGACAGAAAGTGTGGTGACTTGACAGGTCCTAATTCTAGACACACCTCTTCCTGTAACAAACTGAGTGCTCGGTACCAGACTTTTGTGAAGCCTTGGATTTGCCTTCTATATAAGAGGAGTTAGGACTAGTCCCTCTCTAAAGTCTTTTTGAGTTTGCTGTATGTGACCAGCCCAGGCATTTTTAAACACCCTCCTGAATCTACAGAAAAGCTGAAGAATCATTTAAAAATTAGGACATATCTTACTTGAATACTGTTAAGTCTTAAGTCACAACCACTTCTAGACTAGCATATAACTATGGCCTAATACAAGTGCATTTCAGTAAAATCACTTGGAAAGTACATTTCTGACCAATCTTTTCAGGTTTCTGACATGCCAAATTAGAGTTAAGTATTCCAAGTAAGTCTTCATCCTCTTGGCAAACAAGAATAGGGCAGTTTACTTGATGACGGTGAATGAAGTCTCTAGGTTTTCACTTCTTTGTGCCTTAATAATATCTTCTTCAAGGAAAGCCCAAACCAGCAGGGCCACAACAACATCAGCAGTCAGAGTGGGTCTTAAGGTCAGCAGTCATGCCATAATGCTCAACACCAAGACATCATGAACAGGCTAAAAAACCGCACGTCTCAAAGTCCTGAAGTAGGCAGGTTTTCAGAGGTGGAATCAGCGACCTCTGGGTGGAACAGGTGGAGGAGGATGGAAGGTTTCCCTGACTGGAGGCCTGAAATGAAAGATAAAGCAATTATTTTAAGGCAAATTTGAGTAACTAGTTATAAGGCATCCATGATTTGTTGCAAACCTGGTATACTCTGCGAAGGACATGTGCTTCAGTCCCCTCAGCAGCATATGTGCTAGGCTGTGGCTCGCAATCCTAGCTGCACATGAAAATCACCAGTGGAGCTCTGAAAAATACCAATTTCCAGGCTCCATCCCAGACCTATTCCATCATAATCTCTGGAGGAAGGGGCTCAAACATCACAACTTTTAAAGAATGTCCCCCCTTCAACCGGCTGTATTAATCATGTCTTTTATTTTCTGAGGCTTTGATATCTGGGTCCTCGCTGATCCCGGGAGGTAAGCGAATTCCTAGAGATGTCAAACACCCTGTGGTGAGCACACCTTTCATATACAAACTAGCCAATCCAGAGCCCATTCTCCAACCACCTCCCTTAGGGTTTTCACATCCAGGGGCCACTATCCACCTGCCCTCATCACCCCAGGACCAGGTGCCAGACAACTAAAGACAGCCCCGTTCCCCAGAGCCTGCTGAAATTATTCAAACGAGCCAATCCTAAATCTGCCTGGCCTGCCTCACTTGTCCCTTCCTGCAGGAACCACACCAAAGGCTCTTGCCTGTGTTTCTTCCCTCCCTGCCCTTTCTCCTAACTCAACCTGGTGCTTCTCTGTGTGCCCCATCCCAGCATAAATGGGCCACCCTCGACTTGGGATCTATGAGTATAACAAACTCTCTGTGCAATGGCAGCCATCTCCTGATGTGTTAACCTTGCCATACCTAAATAATAATAAAACCCATATTTTAAAACTCTCGTGTTTCAAATATGCAGCCAGGCAGGAGAAACAGTGTTGTAGAGAGATCCCTTGAAAGACGACTTAAGAATTTCTGCAGTTTGCTTCTTACAGCTACTTCCACCTGGGATCACTAAGTACCTTGTCCCAACTCCACGTCTGCTTTCCTAGAAGTTCCGTAGTTTTGATGGTTTTTGAACAGTCCTAAATGACACTCCAGGTAGACTTGGGTGAGTGTATTTACAGAAAGGTCCAATGATTGCAGATGGTATTTCCACGTGTGTGCTGTAAAACCAATATTTAATTCCCTTGGAAGCAAGTCAATAAGTCAAGAAAGAGAGCTTTGTCAGATGCTGTAATTGAACTGTGCTACCCTGGAATTGCATGCTTGAGGATTGAATGAATCAATGAATAAATATTTACTAAATATCTCTTGAATGCAAGTTTTGTGTAGATCAAGGAAATGACAAAAGAGCTGGGAAAAGACAGGCTATCCTAGGAACCGGAGAGGGAGACGGAAGTCGAGAAAAATAACAAGAGACATCCTCAGGAGGTCCTGCTGTGGTCCCTGGGAGTAGATGGTTGTGCAGTTGTCTCTTTATCCAGAGAAACTAATGGACAGTCTCCTTTCGTCTCCCCTACCTGCCATGAACCTTGGGCTTAAAGGAGAAAGTCGGGTGATACCGCTTACCACCTGATTAAGCTTAGGCTTCCTTCCTTCCTCTCAACAAATGTTTATCTACTATTCATCTACTCCTGGGTGTGGGGTATAACAGCAAGTAAAATGGGTGTGGATCCCACCCTCAGGTGGTGAGAATGTGATGGATGAGACAGACGATAGGGAAAATCAGGACCCTGCACTGCAGGGGACGGACGTTCAGAGCCTATGAGAACACGCAGCCAAGGCACACCTCAAAGACAAGTTCAGAACCTGGTTCTCATCTGCCAAGCCCAGGAAAAGACACCTACACTGGACTGTTGTACAAGGCTTGGAGATGAGAGTTGGAAAGTGAAGAGCAGGGTTCCTGGCTGGGAGTAGGCACTCAGGAGGAAAAGCTAATAATTTTATTAATATGGGCAAAGATCTATTCTCAGATCCTTTCCCCTGCATGTGCTATGAGCCTCTTCCATCACAAAGAGAGTCATGGCTCCCTCCTGGCCCCTCTTCCTCTGCTGCCCTCCTCTGCAGATGGCATGGGTCTACAGGCAAACTATCCCCACATTTCATTCTGATGAACAACCCAGCTAAGGATTGAAAGCCTCACCTCAGGAAAATGGATTTGTGATTATAGACGTATCAGAACCATGGAAATAAAGGTATTAAATCAGAATCAAGGGTGATTGGTGGAGACACAGTCTCTCTAGGACACTGGGAACCTGGAGGTGGAGGCAGGATTGTCCAGTTCAGAGACAACTGGCCTTTGGCCACTTTCCCCTCCTGTTGAGGATGAGGTCTTACTGATGATAAGCTGCGTTCAAGAACCCAGCAATCCTAAGGTTGGTTAACATTCTCTTAAAGCAGGTCTGTTATTTATTTAGATGGTATGCTATTGTATGGTCAGAATGTTTTTGAGTTTCCCTATTAGTAAATAGCCTCAGGCCCAAGTTCCCTTGCTCTCTGACGGCTCTGGCCCCTTCTAGGGACTCCATAAATCTCTCTACAAGTCAGCATCTAAGGGATTGACCCTTGGTCCTCCAGGAGGCCTTCAGAAGTATGTTCTGATTTGGCAGTCCCTAGGCTATGCCTTAAAGGGAAGCGCATAGATTGTTCCTGATTGGCAAATCACCAGTAAATGGCAAAATATATACAAAAAACACCGGGGCGATGTCTCAGCGAGATTTTGGCTTTTTTTCTCTACTGGCAGGACTTTACTTGTGAAGAGTATGACATGGTCAGCTGCTCACTCTATAGGGACTGATACCCTGCAAGGGAAAGGCCATACAAAAATGTAAAGCATCTCCGGTTCTTGTCACCATCTGCCTTCCCTAACTTTGAAGAATATTGGGAACTTACAACAGCTACGATTGTGAAGCTTCTTTCCACTAATCTGTAACCTACCTGCCCTGTGGTATGTGACCTGATGGTTAGCTGTCAACCCAATCTATCTATCCACCCACTCATTCACTTGAATGATAAATATTTGCCAAGTTCCTAGTATGAGCCAATTACTAAGTTAACTCCACACTGTGCCGCAGAGAGTAGAGAAAAAAATTTTTAAATCAAAAACAATCTCTATTCTGAGAGTTCCCTGGTGGCCCAGTGGTTAAGGATCTGGTGTTGTCACTCCTGTGGCGCAGGTTCGATCCTTGACCTGGGAACTTCCACATGGTATGGATGCGGCCAAAAAAAAATCTCTATTCGTATGAGGTTCACCATCTACTTGAAGAGACAGATACATATGCAAAGAGCCATAATGTGCAGTGAATTATAAGAGAGGTATGTGGGGAACCACAAGAAGGAATATCAGGGAAGGCGTCACAGAAGAGGTGGTGTTTGGACTGAGTCCTAAAGGATGCCTAGGAATTTGCAAGGGAGGAGGAAGACAGCCAAAGGAGCCAAGGAGCTCCAGGCCAAAGGAGCAGACTGAGTAAAGAGGGCACACAATGGCACGGCTCACTGGAAATGCCAAGGAGGGAGACATCAGCGCACGCAGGAGCGGGGTGGGGCCCAGGGGCCACAGCACGCTAAAAAATACAGAACTATACTTAAGACTTTTATGCCAGAAGTGACATCATCAGCTATTTCTGTTCTAGAAAGTCACTCTGGTTTCAGTGTGGAGGAGGGACTGAGTGGAGGCAGGGAGGTAAACGGGGCCTACGTGATGAACTTAGGCACTGGCAGATGGAAAGGAGGGGGAGGCTCTGAGAGCTGAAAGGGCGACAGAATGAACAGAGCCTGCGGAGCCGCAAGGGAGGCAGGGATGGAGGGTGACTTCTGGGTGAGGGGCTTGGGGAAGACAGAGAACAGGTGCCAGGTCTCAGGCTGGGAAATCATGAGAAGGAAGTGTGGGGCAGAGGACGGCAGGTGGGAAGATGAGTTCAGTGTTGCACAGGCTGTGTCTTGAGATCTCCCAGGGACATCTGGTAAGTCCCCCGTGAACAGTAGGAAATGGAAAGCCAGGGGAGAGATGGAGCTGGAGATCTGGAGTCTTTCTGGCAATTCAAGCCCTGGGGACAGCACGCAGAGTGAGGAGAGGAAGGGACCAGAACTGGAGAGAGTGATGAGCGGATGGAGACTGCGCCCACTATTGCTGATTGGGGCGGGGACACGGTGTTCAGGAGAACACGACTGGGGAAGAGCTGCTAATACCCAGACTTGGAGGTGGAATGGAGATCACCCAGGTCAGCCTCCCCTTCTCTCTGTCAGTGGGTCAAGCATTCAGGAAAGAGGCCCATTTTATTCTTCACTCAATCATCTCTGCATTTTATTATGAAAATTACATGCACACTTACAAAACAGTTGCATGTTTGCCAATCATCACACCCAAAATGCACCCAAACCCCAGATTCTATCCATTACAGACCTCTTTGCAAACACCTCTTCTTTAGCAAAATATGTTTTCCTCCTCTTCTCTGGCCATCTGTTTTTTTGGCTGCACCCATGGCATGTAGAAGTTCCCTGGGCCAGGGGTTGAACCTGCACAAGAGCAGCAACCAGAGCCACAGCAGGGACAATGCCAGATCTTTAACCTGCTGAGCCACCAGGTAACTCCTCTCTCCCCACCTTTATCACAAACATGCTTCCAGTCTCCTCCAAACAATTCATCTGCCATCTCCCTTTACACATTACATGAATCCCAGGTTCTAGTCTTTAATTTCTGGAACCTGTTTTCCTGGTTGGTCTCTTTCCTGTTGACAAAATTCCAGAGTCTTTGTAGCTCTAGACTGGCATTCTTTTAAATCTTGAGATGATTAGGTAACTGCCTCCAAAGCCTTTACCTTCAGGAATAAAAGGTCTGAGATCTTGGATCTCCTCCCATGACACCTAGACCTCCTTGGACAGGCGTCACAAAATGATGAAAAGACTGCACCCTGGAGTCAGGCACACCTAGATTTGCCACACAGCAAATCTCCACCCAGTCTCAAGCCTCAGTTTCTACATCTGCAAAATGAGATAACACTCTATTTCTGCCACTTAGAGTTGTGAAGAGAATTAAATGAGTTAATGCATTTAGTGTGTTTAATAGAATATCTGGCATATAGTACGTGGCCGATAAATATTAGCATTCGTTATCATGATTGCTCTTCATAAATACCCCTCCAATCACTAACTACATATCATTTTCAAGCAATAGAACATTATGCAACTTCAGGATACTGGGCTAGATTATCGCTAAGGCTCTTTCCAGGGCTAATGTTCTACTGTGTGACCTCTGGTCTCCACCAGGGAAACATGCCTGGTGAATGCGATACAGCTCGGGCCCGTGGGAAGTTTGTGTATAAACGAGTGTCAGCACGTGAACATTGCTGGGAGCACAAGGAAAAGTGGTAAATAGCAAAGGGAGAAAGAGAAAGATCCTTAGTGCAGAGGCAGCTGCTCTTTCCAGAAAAGCAGAAGAAAAGTCTCCTTGTTGCATTTTCTCAACAAATTCTACTGATGAGGTTCATGTGAGTTAAAAGTTTCAAGATGGAGGGAGTTCCCGTCATGGTGCAGTGGTTAACGAATCTGACTAGGAACCATGAGGTTGCGGGTTCGGTCCCTGCCCTTGCTCAGTGGGTTAACGATCCAGCGTTGCCGTGAGCTGTGGTGTAGGTCGCAGACGTGGCTCGGATCCCGCGTTGCTGTGGCTCTGGCGTAGGCCAGTGGCTACAGCTCCGATTAGACCCCTAGCCTGGGAACCTCCATATGCCACAGAAGCGGCCCAAGAAATAGCAAAAAGACAAAAAAAAAAAAAAAGTTTCAAGATGGAAAAAAAAAAAAATCCCGGTTGGGGAAAAAAAAATCTTTGTCCTCTGAGTCACTCCCCGCCCTCCACTCCTGACACTGTATTTTAAAGACATCAAAGATTTAAACTCCTAAGACAAGCCTAGGCTTTTATTCCCAAAGACTCTTTTCTACATTGGCAGACACACAGGCTAGTTCTGACCACTTTTACTGTGGCTCCCCAGGACCTTAAAAAGCTTCCTGCCAGAGGCCCAAGCCCTATTACAGACAAAGACATACGTCAGCCCTGTAAATCAGTCGCACGCTTTTGTCTAATGCCCATCTCCAAAGTTCCATAGGTTCATTCTTCTGCATTAAAAAAAAAAAAAAAAAAAACACTCAGACTGTTGAGCTCTTACTATGGGCCAGAAACACAATCCTTACAACTCTGTGAGGAAGTTCCATTATTATCCCCATTTTACAGACACGAAAGCCAAATAATTCATCCAAGTTCACAGTGGCTGCCGGAAACGTGACCCCAGGTAATGTGTCCCCAGATAGCTCCCCACCAGCACGTCATGCTTGCCTCTGATCATCTTTGTTTTCATTCCCAATTCCTTCTTATCTCCCGGTGCCAAAAAAAAGGCACTGTCCCCCCAGGACAGCCAATGGAATTAGTTACTAGCGGAACACTAACCAAACAGATAAAAAGTATGCAAAATGTTGACATTTACTAATGTATTTCACGGACAAAATACTGCATTTGTTCATTAGAGTACGTGCAACTGAATAAAGCATCACTTCCATTAAGAAAGAGCCCATATTGAAATGTGTCCAAAGTTTGCATTTCAGTGAGTTTAGCCCTGTGCTCATTCTTAGGTCATCTTAGATTCCCCAGATCCGACTCTGCCCTGGGACTCAGAGACTGAGGAAGAAATTTCCTGTCAGCTTCCATGTTACCTCTGTGAGGCTGCTCGGGGAGGCACCCTGGGGGGCCTCTCAAGGGGCATGGTGGGCATGCTGTCCACTTGCGGGGGGCCTGGACTCCGACTTCTGGTAACCTCAGGCACTTCATTATCCTACAGCAAAAAAGATGAGACAGAAGGGTGAAAATTACATTAAGCCACAGCACAGTTGGACACGGCAGCCCATAAGCTCCTCACCCGCCTCAGGCTTCGGCTGAAGGCTGGTCGCTGATAGTCAACCCAGCAACGCCAGGGTAGTTTTCCTCTGACTTTGATTCCCAGAGTCCCAGAGGAGACAGCTAGACCCAAATTATCACGAATGATCTGAATGCTGGTTCCCTGCTACTCAAACTGGGATGTGGGCCGTCAAGATCAGCATCCCTGGGGGTTTGTGAGAACTGCAGGGTCCCAGGCACCTCCTCAGACCTGCCCCATCAGACCTGCATGTTACCCCGGGCAACCCTTATGTATCTTAAAGTTTGAGAAGCTGGAGTTCCCTTCGTGGCTCAGTGGTTAATGAACCCAACTAGGATCCATGAGGATAAGGATTTGATCCCTGGCCTTGCTCAGTGGGTTAAGGATCCGGCATTGCCGTGAGCTGTGGTGTAGGTTGTAGACACAGCTTGGATCTGGCGTTGCTGTGGCTGTGATGTAGGCCTGCAGCTGTAGCTCTGATTAGACCCCTAGCGTAGGAACCTCCATAAGCGGTGGGCGCAGCCCTAAAAAAATAAATAAATAAAGTTTGAGAAGCATTGCTCTGTATAACCAGAGAGAGCTGAAGAAATTTTATTTTTGAACACAAGTCCTTTTGGGGGACCGTGGAAGAGTGAGTTACAGAGTAATACAAGTTGTGGGCTGGAAGGGTGGCCCACCCCAGGACCCTACCTCAAGGAGGCCCGTGAGTTGGTCACTACCCGTGTGACCTCTCCCACCCGTCCCAGCCACTGGTCACTGGTCAGGATACACATCCCGACCCAAATTGGGCCTCAGCCTAAGGCAGCAACTTTGTGCTCCGAGGCCTTGTGCTTCTCAGGGACTCTTTGCCACTATGCATGTGGAGAAGCAGAAGAGGCCAGAGCACAGGGAGAGAACAAGGCAGATGCGGATAGGGAAGAAGAGACAAAAGAGTGTGTGGCCTCAAGGGATAAACAAACAGGCCTCGCTGCTCCCGACCCAGAGGTCCCGAAGGTGACCCCGGCCCTGCCACTCAGCCAGGTCTGCTCACAGATTCCCCTTTTAGCTCAACCCTTCCTCTCTCCTTCTCTCCCTCCCTTCCTGCCCTCTTTCTTTTCTTCCTCCCTCTGTTTATATTGACATGAAATTCCCATCACATAAATTTAACCATTTTAAATTCAGTGGCATTTAGTACATTTGCAATATTGTGCAACCGCCATCTCTATCTAGTTACCAAACATTTTCGTGCCCCCCCCCAAAGGAAGCACTGTACCCACTAAGCAGTTTCTCATTGCTCCCCATCCCCTACCCTGGCAACTACTGACCTACGTTCTGTCTGCATGGATCAACCTGTTCTGGATGTTTCATATATGTGGGATACACCTACAATAGGTGACCTTTTGTGTCTGGCTTCTTTCACCTGGATTTCTATTTCCTGCAGTGAAACGACCCCCAGGATGAGATATGGGCGTGGGGGCCCTGGCTCTCACCTCATTATCTCCCTCCATCCCGCTGCTCACGCTGAGGAGGCTCCGGGTGCTGGATCGGTTACTCGTGCTGCCTGAAGGGTGCAAACAAAATCAGCCGGACTGTGGATTCCCTCTTAACTCACTTTTACTGATAGAAGCAATATGTAAACGGTGAATGCGGAATTCTTCAAAACGCTGCCATCTCCTAACATGGCATTAGAGTTCAGTTTTTCTTACAGCATAAAATGAAATGGCTCATCTTTTTATTACCATGTTTTGCTTTATAGCTACCCCTTACTGAAGGCTTCTCCCCTGTCATGTGCTTTAAGAACCTGACGGCCCTGTATTTTTAATCCCTATAAAAATCCCATCCGATGTCAGTGCTCCAATTTGACAGACAAGGAAGCAGAGATTCTCTTTCTCACATGTTCAGTGGGATTTCTAAAACCTGCAAACAAATTTTGTTGCTGAAGCTTTTAACTTATTTAGGGATTACAGCAAGCAGTGCAAGTATCACACATGTATACATAACTTCTAAAAAGGGGCCGGTGTGACACAAAACAAAACACTGAACACAGATTCAAAAGTATGATTTACAGGCATGGTAGGCATGACTATGTGGGTTTAGGTGCTCAAGGATGTAGCTGGGGATTTATCACCTGTATCATCAAAATGGCATTATCCAATAGAACTTTCTAGAAATGTTCTGTTATACGCTATCCAATTTGGTAGCTAGTGTGACGCATGGTTAGTGCAACTGAGGAACTAAATGTTAAATTTTATTTAGTTGTGATGAACTTAAAATTAAATAGCCATGTGTGGGCGAGGGGCTACCATATTGGACAGTGTGACATTAGAACAAGCTCTAGAACATGCTGAAAGAAGAAGGCGGGGGGTGGGGTGGGGGGGGGGAGAAGAAGAAGAAGGAAGAATAGCAGTCAGTCAACTAACACTCTGAGTTTGATTTACCAATAGTGCCATCAACAGTGTTGCCAGATCTTAGGTTTGCCAAATTTTCACTTAAAATAGCTCTTCATCATATTGGTTTATGGGTAAATTGTCTTAGTTTTGACTTCATTATGGTATCAACTTTGACCTATTAATTAGGTCAAATTGGGCCTAATTAGATGTTAGTTTGAAGAGGGCAGATTAAGAATATAATTTTGGATCACTTCTCTGGGGCAGAGTTTTAAACTTAAAAGAATGTGTCAAAATATTTCCAGAAACCAGGGGATTCAGAGTTTGTTTATTAAGGAGAATGTGATGCTGTCCCTTTCTATTCAGTTACCAACAGATAACACTGTTTGCTCAGCTAGAATGTCATTTTCTCCCGATTTCCCGAAGCCCACTTCTGTCTACAAGTCTAAAACCTCCTCCTCAGTTTCCAATGCTTAGGACAAATGCTATGAAAACTTCTTCAGGTTCCCCCAATGGAAGTAACCCCTCCCATCCATGGGCTCTCATCCCTGTGGGGCCAAGCTTCCCACATCATTCACTGTTCATCCCATTCCTTTGACAAACCAGACTCCTTCTGAAGGTTATCTGTTAGGAGGGAGCAAAAAGTTGTCCAGGCACTGCCTCCAGGATTCTAGAAATTCACACCCACCAACTACCATTTTCCCAACCCTTGATGCTCTTGATTTTTTACCCCCCAGCTTTTGACTTTGAACTTTTGCCCCTGGTTGATCTGCCCTGGCCCTTTCCACTTTTCAGGCTGATGACCTGCTTGGCTACAACTCCTCTGCTCTGGCCCCAGCCCCCCATCACTGCTGCTGGGGGAAGAGGGCAGTGCCCATTCCTTGCCAAGCTTCTGTCACCAGGGAAGAAGGCTCAGATAAGCCTCTAACATGTACTATTTTTATGTCTTCTTTCCTCCATTACAAGCTTCCTGAGGACAGGCTCTGTTTCTCTGTCACCTTTTTGTCTCTAGTATTCAGTCTAGCTCACAATGTTGTCCTTAATAGTTTAAGGAGCAATGAATGAGAAAAAAAAAAATGACCAAATATATCATCCTTAAGAGACCTGAACCAAACAACCAAGAAGGTCGATGGTCTTCTGTAATTAAACTTTTGTTCTCTTAAACATAACACTGATATTTTGTGCTTATAATTTTACTCACAATCAGATGTAACTGGCAACAGTTTTCCTGTAGTTCCCAGGAGATGACAGCTGTGCCATAATAATAAAATAATGCTGTTTTTAGGGTTTGACTGTAGGAGTTGAGGGGCTGTTGGTGGATCAGAGCCTGGGCCATCCTCTCTCTCTCTCTCCTTGCCCTGGGAACTGTTTCTTTTTGGACTGCAGTATGTTCCCATGGTTGAGGGCGCAGAACGATCTGGATGTGAATGCCAGAACTTCTGCCTAATTGCCAAGTGACCCAGAGCAAGATGCTTAATGTCCCTCAGTCTCTGTTTCCTTATCTCATGGCACTGTTGTATAGAATGAGATCATATGGTGATATGCTTGGCACGGGTCTTGCAAGAGTAAGCATTTAATTAATTATAGCAGCTATCATCCTCCTCCTCCTCCTAAGTTTCAAGATGGTAGATTACTCATCAGTGGCTCAAGGACCCTCACCTCCAGTGTACACACCTTTGTATAGCCTCCTCCTCACCTCCCTCTTGGTTCAGCCATGTGACTTACTTTGGCCAGTATGACCTTAGTGAGTTGATGCAAGCCAAGGTTTGATAAGTACTTTGCACACTGGAGCTCATCCTGCAATGTCCTCTTTATGGATCTGGTTGTCATCACAAGAAGTTCAGGCTATTGAATTAGAGGCCACAAGCAGAGAGGCCCTAAAGAGCGAGAGGCTCTTTGGGGCCTCTCGCAACTGAATACCGTTGCATGAGTGACCCCGCTTGACCACGTGGGGTGGAGGTGAACCATCCTGAGTCCTGGACAAGTCCAGAATCAGGCATAAATAAATGATTCTATTTCAAGCCACTGCATTGTGGGGTAGTTTGTGACATAGCAATAGATGACTGTATAACAGAGACTGCAGTAAAGCATTTAATAACATTTTCTAACCCAATGAGCCAGCCATACCTGGGCAGTAAACCACCATACAAGGTAAGAAAGCATGGTTTGTTTTTGTTTTTGTTTTTTTGCCACACCCATGGCATGTGGAAATTCCTGGGTCAGGGATCGAACCTGCAGTAACAGCGGTGGATCCTTAATATACTATGCCACAGGGAACTCCAAGAAGCTGACTTTAAGCTTTCCATTCTATTCTCATTCCAAGCTAACTCAAAGTAAAACCTATGCATAAGATGGTTTAAATTAATCTGAACCCTAAATGAGTACTCTGCATTTATTTTGCTAAATTCCCCCTCCTCCCAGAAAGCCCTGCCTTTACCCCAAGAGTGTCTATACCACTTCTCTCCTCCACGACACATCTGAGAGATGGGCCACCTGCCCCAGCTTCCTCTGCCACCTGTGATCACTGGGAGAACCTTTCCTATTTCTGAACTTGTCAAAAGTCCCTAAATTGTCTCAGGATGGGGGAGTTGGATATACATGATCCCCCCAATGTGTAAGGGAGGTTTTCTTCTCTGTCTGGTCCAGACTTCCCAAGTGGTTGTGCTATACACTTTAGATCTGTTTCAACAGGTGAGAGTGGCAGAGAGAGGGGTTGGGTTCTACTCCCACTTTGCCACTGACAGGCTACATACAGCACTTTGGGGAAAACACTTTCCCTTTCTGGGTTACAAACACTCCATTAATAAAGTAAGGAGGTTCTTGGAGTTCCCATTGTGGCTCAGCAGTTTTGAACCTGACTAGAACCCATGACGATGCAGGTTTGATCCCTGGCTACACTTGGTGGGTTAACGATCTGGCATTGCTGTGAGCTGTGGTGCAGGGTGCAGACTCGGCTTGGATGCAGAGTTGCTGTGGCTGTGGTGTAGGCCAGCAGCTGCAGCTCTCATCTGACCCTTAGCCTGGGAACCTCCATATGCTGCAGGTATGGCCCTAAAAAGAAAAATAAAAAACAAAACAAAGTAAGGAGGTTCTTGACCTGAGTCCATGGTTGGGCAAAATTCTGTGTGTGTGTGTGTGTTCATACACACATGCATTTTTATAGGAAGCACATCCAGAGCATATCAGAGTTTCAAATGGGTTTGTGATACAGAAAATTTTGACCTTTCTGTTCCTACAACCATTTGGGGGTGCTCCATCTGACATTTAAGGAGATGTGAGCCCTAAAATTCAGCTTGTCTCTTGCTCCTTTATTTCTCACCTAGCTGTTTTGATAAGACTAAAATGTATGAAAGAAGGGACACTTGATCTATTTGGCTGGTGAAGCTGGTGTGTCTGAAGTCAGCTAACACCGCCTTGGATCGGAAAACAAAGCCCCAGCTCCTGCCTGCACATCAGTGTGTATTGTCTGTTGCAATCAGATTCCTATTCAAGCTTTCAAGCCAAAAGGAAGACATTTGCAAATGAGAACCTCAACTTGCCTGTACAGTTGGAATTCGCAAATCTGAGTCCACTATTGCCTAATGTTTCCGACTTTGTGCCCTTCCCTTCCCCTGACCACAGCTGAAGCAGAGTCTTGGCCCTGAATCCAGTCTGCCTGAATTCAGATCCGAGCACCACCACTTATTAGCTATTTAACCTAGAGGAAGGGTAAATAGACGTGATAGGACCTATCCTGCAGAGTGATTATGAGAATTAAATCAGAGAATCTGTGGAAGAAGCTGAGCACACAGAAAATGCTCAATAAATGTTAACTTATACTATGATTAGATTTTTTTTCATTTATAAAAGTGACAGAGTAATAATTGTCATGCAATCTGACCTCCGGGGATGCTTGAGGACAGGATCTTGGCCCCCCTGAAAAAGGCACCCTCACAGGCTAAATGTCTTCCACTTCTTATACTTTCTAAGCCTAAATCAGGCTCTAGTTAAGATCTTTTGGGGAAAAAAAAAGAATAGAAAAAAATGGAGTTCCCTAGTGGCCTAGTGGTTAGGGATTCAGCAGTGTCATGGCTGTGCTGTAGCTCAGGTTTTATCTGCAAGCCGTGGGCACAGCCCCCCCGCCAAAAAGAAAAAAAAAAGTCTTCTGGGTTCACAATAGAGCAAGTTCCCAAAGCCCATAGTCTCCTGCTTACTTGCTGTGCTGGAGGTACTGTCTGTTTTCCAGTCTCCTCGTCTAAGCTCTGTCCTGGGGGGGAAGACGCTTTTCCTGGGGCCACTCTCATAGACTCCAATCTCCACTTTCCCGGGCAGGTGCTGTGAGTGCCGAATTGGGACCGTGATCTCCAAGTCTGGAATTAGAGGAAAGAGGGATAAGTTTTAAGGCTCCAGCATGCCATTTACCAAACTGCTGGGCTTCTCCCTCTCCACCTGCATCCTTCACTTGTGGGGGTGGGGGTGGGGGGGAGAAGCAGAAGGGGCAGTGCAAGGGGGGAGGAGGTGAGCATCCTGCCAATCCTGCCACTGAAACACCACAGAATCCTATGTGGCAATCGCTGACAGATGATTGAGATGGAGAAATGTGAGAGATGCAGAGAAATGCCCTTTTTCACATCAGGTAGTAGAAAGAACATGTGATTAGGGAGAGGTTTTGGGCCCCAGATCTGCCACTCACAGCTGTGGAGCCCTCTGAATTACTTCCCTTTCTGAAGAGGGGTTACAGACACCACTGATTGTAATAATAGGTTATTCTGTGCATCATGCAGAGTTCTAAGAGCTTCCATATTTTTAGCTCCTTGAATCCTCCCAACACCCAGGAAATAAATAGTATTGTCATTGTTCCCAACAGAAACTAAGGTACGGAGAAGTGAAGTAGCATGTCCCATGCCCCAGTTACACAGCTGGTAAGCGGGGACAGCCGGAATTTGAGCCAGATTCCGAAGTTTAGCTTCTTAATCGCTATGCAGACTGCCCCTAAATCCCTTAATAAATGATAGAGGATGGGCGGGTGGTCCATGACTGACAATAACAGTCCAGAGAGTTCATGAAATGATGTCCACCAGGCTTGTGAAAGATTTCGTAACTTGCAAAGCTGATCAGTGGTTTATACCCTACAGAATCAGAAAGACAGATTATTCCTTTGCCCAGCAAGGCGCTTTAACCTGATCTCTTTACTGGCTTAGACCTGCCCAGTCGTTAGTCTTTCTTCCTTCCTAGATTTCATGCCTTGGGTGCTCTGAGCAGAAAACAACTCCAGCTGATAAGTGGGACAAAATATCTGTGGGTGCCCGACCAGCTTACTCCCCAGGGAAGCATGAAAGCGACCCCTTGAGGCCCTGGACACCCCACAGCCCCAGGGCAGGGCCTCTGGGAAGTGGTGTAAGCTTGGGAAGGCTGGACTTTTTGGGATGTGTGCTCTTATTTTCAAGGAAGCACTTCCTCCTCTGCCTGTCCTCTTTCAGGGGACAGGTGTGGCAGGAAGTGGAGGGAGTGCAGTGGCAGAGGTGGCTCTGTTTACCAAAGCCTGAGGTCCGCCAAGACAGGTAAATGGGTAAACTTGCAGAGCATGAAAGAGCCGGTGCCAGGGCAGGGTAGACCAAGTGTGTGGGAAACATTCTGCAGAGAGAATATTAAAAAGGAGGCGGGGGGACTGCTGGTTTGCATGGGCTCACGTTTTCCTCTTTCTAGAGACTCTGGTGCCAAGTGTAGTGCCTGGTCCTAGTGGTAACCAGCTTTCCAGGTCTCTGTGTAACACAGATCTTTCTCAGGTCCTAGGGCTCTCTTGGTTACAACAGAGTGGTGGAAGCACCTGCCCAAGCTTGGAAGCACGTGGGCAGAGTCCAGCGGGTATATCTCATGTGGGTGTGAGCCTTTGGTGTCTCAGAGCCCAAACAGGTGACACCTACCCACCCCCTCGGCTTTGACCGAGCTTTTTTTTTTTTTTTTTGTCTTTTTGCTATTTCTTGGGCCGCTCCTGTGGCATATGGAGGCTCCCAGGCTAGGGGTCTAATCGGAGCTGTAGCCACCCGCCTACGCCAGAGCCACAGCAACGCGGGATCCGAGCCACATCTGCAACCTACACCACAACTCATGGCAACGCCGGATCCTTAACCCGCTGAGCAGGGGCAGGGATCGAACCCGAAACCTCATGGTCGGGTTCGTTAACCACTGCGCCACGACGGGAACTCCTGACCAAGCTTTTTAGCAACAGTCTTTTAAAGGGAGGTTCCTATCTGCTTAATTCACTTCAATGAGACAATTTTCAACTCTCGACCAGTTCTAGGAGGAAGGAAAGTAAAATATACAGGGAAAAAAGTTGAGAGTCAAAAGTTCAAAACGTCAAGTAGAGCCAGTCTAAATGTCTAAAAAATCCCGATATTCTTTGAATAGAGGAACACTGCCAGGAAAAATAATTATCATCATTATACTGCGCACTACTTTTCACAAAGTGTGTTCACATATGTTATTATTCCTCCTTTGAACTTCGCTACTCCATTAAGTAGATAAGCCAGGTGTAGCCACAGATGAGGAATCTGAGACACAAAGTGGTTAAAAGGAAAAGTACTGGACCATGAAATGACTCAGTGACAAAGCAGGAATCAGAGCCCAGGTTTCCCGGGACCCAGTCTACTCCTCCTGGTCCTGCCCTGCACTGGCCACAGACACACCCAGAGTATAAACATTGATACTCTTCTCCGTGCAGCTGGGGCGATCAGCAAAGCACAGGTCAGGCCAGCCCTCCTCTGATTTCCCACACCATCCGTGCTCTACACTCTCCCGGTGAGAGAAAAACAGCTCCCTGGGGCTGAAGGGAGACTGGCGAGTTATTATGAACAGATTCTTTTTTTTTTTTGTCTTTTTGCCTTTTCTAGGGCCGCTCCTGTGGCATATGGAGGTTCCCAGGCTAGGGGTCTAATCGGAGCTGTAGCCTCTGGCCTACACCACAGCCACAGCAACATGGGATCCAAGCCGCATCTTTGACCTACACTACAGTTCACGGCAACACTGGATCCTTAACCCACTGAGCGAGGCCAGGGATTGAACCCGCAACCTCATGGTTCCTAGTCGGATTTGTTAACCACTGCGCCATGACGGGAACTCCAGGAGCTGGTGTTTAAATGCCCCTGGAGAGGGATAACTTTTCCAGAGTGCTCCCCACTGACTCCCAGCGGCTCCAGGAAGATGAAGCTGCAGTCTCCACGATGCGAGCTGCATGCAGCCATGCCTTTCCTTCCCCTATGCTGCCCGGATCACCTCCCACATCAGCCACTTGCACTCAAATCATTGTCAGGGAAGAAAAGGCTCGAGAGATGGATAGTGTTCATGGCTGCTCAATACTTTGAATGTACTTAATGCCATTGAATTGTACATTTAACTCCAAATAATATATTTTATGTTATGTGTATTTTACCACAGGAAAAAATAAAAACGGAGACTCTTAGTGCTGATGGTGGAACATTCTCCCCATGAGAACTGTTTGTGGTCCTCAGCCACTCTTGCTCAGAGTCAAATTATACATAGTTTAATCTTTTATAGTTAGGGCATCAATTAAAGCCCTTGATGTAAAAAGTAAAAGTACTTAACCCTTCCGCTTCTCCAAAAAAAAAAAAATCCTAGTCAGGGGGTCTGCCTCACAAGGAGTATGGGGGTGGAGACAGAAGAGCATCTAAACCATGTTTCTTTGGAAAAATTTAGACATTGACATTTTAATTTAGACTAGAGCCACTGGTGGGTATCATTTATTTGGAGCCTGATTAGCCATGGGGGAACTTGTATACTGTGTCAAAAGCCATGATTCTGGCCTGGCCCCTGGATGGTGAGTCCCAGCCCAAGGCACTCTTCCTGAGAATCCCTGGCTGAGATGCCACCAGCTGGCGTGCAGGTGGTTTTGAGAGTGCCTCCCTGCTGCCACGGGCCACACACTGGGCTAGACCCCAGTTACACCCTATTTCACTGAATCCTTGCGGCAACTCTCCTGGGTGGGCACTTTTATTTGTGCCATTTTTCAGACAAGGACTGAGGCTCAGGCAGGTGAAGTATCTTGGCCATGGCTCCCAGCTAGTGAGGGGTGAACAGTGAGCAGAAATGACCTCAACCTTGCTGGCCCCAGGGCCCAGGCCTGTACCCCTCTACTCCTTGGCAAGTGTGTCTGTCTTGCTTCAATATCTCCAGGGGCTCCAGGGGGGGAGCTGTGGTGTGTGGTACAGGTGTGATGACACAGGTAGCTTGGTTCTGGAGTCAGGCTGCTGAGCACATGTGACTCCAACTATGACTCACCAGCCTTCAGACACCGCATGTAGCATCAAATCACAGCTTTCCTCATTCTACCTTTATTTATTTATTTAGTCTTTTTAGGGCCGTACCCACAGCACATGGAGGTTCCCAGGCTAGGGGTTGATTTGGAACTGTAGCCGCCGGCCTACACCACAGCCATAGCAACATAGGATCCGAGCTGTGTCTGTGACCTACACCACAGCTCACAGCAACGAGAGAGGCCAGGGATTAAACCCACATCCTCCTGGATGCTAGTTAGATTCGCTTCCACTGAGCCACGATGGGAACCCATTCTGCCTATATTTAAAAGCTTGAAATGCTTCATTTAAACAAGGCTTCTATCTTTGGGTTTATGTGCTCTAGCTTTAAAAAGCAACTCAGCCCTTTTACCACCTAGAGCCCTATTGTCTGACTCTAGGATGCCTGCAGTTCTTGAAACAGATTTTCTGCCTTCTCACCTTTCTCCGTCTCTCAGCCAGAAGGCAGACAAGTAAGAGTGTGGCTAGTGGCAGCATACATTTAGAACTTAGTCCTTAAGCATTTGTCTGAGGAAGACTTCTCAGACCTTCTGCCGTGATGACAGCCTCTTTACCCCTCTTCTTCCAAGTAGTCAAAATCATTACTATTCACTAGGCTCATAATTGTATGCAAAATACAGTGCTATGCATTGTGGGACAGGCTCTAGCTGGGAGAACCAGACCTACATAAATAAAAGACTAGCTCGTAAGCTACCAGATGGTGAAGATCATGTCCTGTAGGTCTCTGTTGTCAGCTGGGTGCCTGGTGGCTCAGTAAGTATTTGTGGAATGAATGAATGGTGTCACCAAACATTTTACTCAAATCAACCATGCCAGCAGAGATTTCTCGAGCTCCACCAATGCACTGTGCTACACACTGGGGATTCAGCAGAACACAAGACAGACAAGTTCTTGCCCTTACGGAGCTTACACAGATGGTGGTGACAGGGGTGCAAGTAGAAAGGGAGTGGAAAATAACCATGAGAATAGAAACAAAGAGTAAGGCCAGCTGTGATTTGTGAGGAGGGTGAGCAATGGCACAGGGAGTGAGTTGTGGAGGTCTACTCTGAAAGAATGGCAGAGAAGACCTTTCTGAGCAGGAAAGCTTACAGCCTATCTCTGAAGGATGAAAAAGAGCCAACAGGGAAAGATGTGGGGAGAGAAGTGGAAGGGGGACAGCAAGTGCAAAGGCCCTGGGGAAAATGCTCTTGGCTTGACAGAGCAACAAGTAGTCTGTTGCAACCAGGACACAAGGTGTGGGGGAAAGTGGAGAATGAGCTCAGGGGTCAGATCATGGAGAGCTTCGTAAGGCCACAGTGAGGAGTGTGATTTTTACTCTGGGTGGGACAAGAGCCCCTGAGAGTTTTGAGCAAGGGAGTAGCATCATCTGATTTTTATTTTTGAAAGGCTGTTGGTTCTAGATTGTAGGATTAACTGTAGGAGAATAAGAATGGATATAGGGAGACAATTGAAGTGGCTCCTGCATTAATCCAGGAAGAGATGATGGTTGCTTGGATGCAGTTGTCCCGTGGAAGGTGGTCGGAAATGATAACACGCACTTTGGAGACAGAACTTCTGGGAATTGCTGATGGTTTGAAGGAATGAAGTAATAACAATCAGAGGCAGCAAAAGAGAGGTGCCAGATGAATGGACAGGATAGTAGGTTCTACAGATGCTCCAATGGGGAAGAAGTACAATGGCCAGGAGGGGTCTAGGAAGGCTTCACTGAGAAGGGGCTGCCAAGACTGGGTCCTGCAGTCTGGTAGTTTCACATAAATGAGGAGGAAGAGGCATGAGCAAGGGGCCTGTGGCAGAAAAATGTCCAGTTTGAAGACTACGGTATTACTAGCCTGACCAAGCTCATGGGAAGTTTGGGCTGTTGAGGGCAACTGGAGACAGACCACAGAAGTTATGTACTAACTTAGTTCTTTATGTAATGGAGCTCCATTCGAGATCTGAGTGTCTCTGAAACCCTTTTCTTGCCAGCAGTTCTTGGTATAAGGCTGGCCAGTGTAAATCCTAGAGACCCACTATGCCAGAGGCTCTCAGCAGGGATGTGCAGTGTAGGCAAATGCCCACTCCTCGCTCAGGGATGGCAGTGCCACATGGGAAGCAGCTGGGGAGGACAGTCAAGGGCAGCAGAGGGGCCTGGTCCTCAGTGTGCACAACTGGAATCCATGGCCCTGCTATTGGACTGCTGCTGCACATGGCAGGAGCCCTGCTGCACCTGAGACCTGGGCTCCCAAAGCAGGGTGTGGTGTGGACACCAATGACACAGTTCCCTGCTTGAATCAGAAACACACACTATGAGAAGGGGAGAGTCTCCTCTCTCTGCTCAAAGAAAAAAAAAAAAAAACAACATGTGTCTTCCTAAATGCCAAGGAGAGAGTCAGGTGAAAGCATTATCATCCTCTTTGGTGGAGGATGGAAGGATGCAGAGTTCAAGCCATTCATTCATTCGTTGGATGACATGCCCTATGTTCCAGGTGCTAGATATACAAAATTGACACGACAAAGCTGATGCCCAAAAGGAGCCGTTTTACCCGCCTTATAGCCTAGTGGGAGACCCACATCTGTAAACAGGGTGACAGGTGTTGAGCACGCAGCCTACCCACTCAGTCCCTAGCAGAAAGGAGAGTCAAGGACAAGAGACCACAGCAAAGTCCCCCACCATGCGGCACTCCCAGGAAGCCACGTACCTGTCTGCTTTCCTGATTTTTGCTTCTCTCTTTGTCTGCGGGTGATGCTTTCTCTTAGCCGTTTAAGATTTTCCTGGAAAAAAATTTATTTTATTTTTAAAGTACATATCAGAATTACATCCTCTGGGCATTAGAGTTTCTTTCTGATTTTAAACTATTGCAAAATATATATCACATTGCAATAACATGTCTAACATGCAAATGAGGCTGAGTGCATTTGCAATCGGCCCCCAGAGAAATCCAAGATCCTTTAGAAATTGTGCCTGAAGAGAAGACATCTGGTCCACAAGAAAATGTCTCCCCTTCTCTCTGGTTCCCAACCTTATAACCCACTACCCTCCCTGATGCCTCTTAGCCAAGCCAGTCTCCTATGTGCTCAAACTTTCCACCCACATTCCTACCTCTGAGACTGTGTTCTCACACCATTCCCTTGACCTTGAGGGACACTGATTCCATGATAAAGTTCCACGCCTGGGTCAAGGCCCACCTTCCAAGCTGCTCCCCACCCTAGTTGCTTCAATCTTTAGTGCTGGCCATGCCATCTGGCACTGGGCTATGCTGTCTTGTACTGTGTGTGTGTGTGTGTGTGTGTGTGTGTGTGTGTGTGTGTGTGTGTGTGTGGTGTTGTCACCTCAGAGGTACTGTAAGCTCTCAAAGAGCAAGAAACCAGGTCTTGTACTTTCCTGTATTCCTGCAGTCAGGTCTATCACGTCATTCAATAAATGTTAAACAGACATGTGAGTGTCAAAATTTATTGCTATTTTAGGCCTATAAACAACAACCATCTCCAAATTGAGTGTCTGAGCATTCTAGGGAAATGCCCCAGGGACTAACATCCAGACCCTGGCTGGAGCAGAAGGTTCCTGTGAGGGAGCCGTGGAGGCGGGACTAAAAGGTTGGTTGGGTTGCAACAGCAGCTGGGAGACTGAGCTTGGTCCAGGAAGCATCAGGAAAACACTGAAAGTTGTGGGCTTTAAGGTCTGGCAGAGAGGAGGCGAAGGAGTTGGAGGCAGGGAGACCCACTGGAGATGATGTGATAGGACAGATGTAGGTGATAGAAGCCAGCACTGGGAGGTGGCTGGGGGAAGGCAAAGAAAGGAGCAGAGGCAAGAGGAAGAACGTGATGGAGCAAGGCCAAGCAAGATAGATATGCAGCTGGCTGGATGTGGGGGAGAGTGGAAGGAGAGCCCAAGAGACTCTCAAGCCTGAAGCTCAGTGTCTGGAAGATAACACTGTAGAGAACAGACACAGAGAGTTAGGCAAGGGGAGCAGACTGGAGGACGGTTTGTTGTTGGATGTGCTACAGGTCTTGGGCAGCTTGGGAGACATGGCCAGACCGTGGCTGGAAAGGTGTTCCTGGAGACATAGACTCAAGAGTCACCTGCACAGAGAAGGAGCTGAAGGGAACTTGGGAAGTTCCTCCTCATGGGAGGGGAAGTGAAAGAGACTGAGGAGTGGACAGAGGGGTGGAGGGAAAGGATGAAAGGGCAGCCCAGGAATGTCCTCACAGCCTGCAGTCCTTGGATGGGGGTGCTCTGAAGTACCAGGAGGCTGTCAGAAGACAGAGCAGTCTCAACTCCCCTGGATTGGGATTCTCTGGCATGTTGAACATGAATCCCCGTTGTCTGCTCCACCCAAGAGTTTGGGCAAGTTCACGGGAAAGGTAGATATACAAAGAGAGCTGATGTTTGTTATACATTTACTATGCGCCAGACATGCTAAGGCTTTCTAAGGTTTACATCGTCTAACCCTCTGCTGTCACATTTCAGAGATGGGAAAGAAGAGTTACAAAGAGGCCAAGGTCATTTAGCCTGAAGAAGCAGGATAAGGCTGAACTCAGGCTGCCTGGCTCTGGAGCCCTGGCTTCTCCTAACTATTCTGCTACATGGCGCCAACTTGGCACAGGGAAAGAAAATCAGTGTTTGGCCAGGATCAGCCTGTTCCCAGCAGCACTTCAGCCTCTCTCGGTCTCCTGAGGGAGGAAGGCCCTGGCTTCCTGCATTCGGACCCCCAGAGAGAGGGAAGCAGGCTGGCATAGCAAGTGACCCTGTTTTAGGGACTCAGCAGGCAGAAGGTAAGAATGAAGGAAGCACAAGCTCCAGAGTAAGAAAGGGCTCGTTTGAATCCAGTTTCTGCCTCCTCACCTCTCTGCCTTCCTGGTCTATAAAGTGGGAGCAATGACACTGATTTCACATGCACGCCGCGAGGGGTGGAAGACATCAGGCCCATTCAACATAGCACAGTGCCCTAGACTGTTGTCAGAGCTGGACAAGTGCTGCTTTTGTGTCCCCACTTCTCACTGTGTGGAGTTCTACATCGTCAGGTAAATAGCAAGTCTCCTCTGACAGCCCAGCCCTCCAGTCAGTCTCCTTCTGAGTGGTAACTGCTGGGGTAGGTGTCTTTGCAGGTCTTTGTCTTTGCATTTGCATGCAGACCTATGGAGACTGCATGTGTGTGTGTGTGTGTGTGTGTGTGTGTGTGGAGTGTGAGTGGGTGTGTATGTATGTGAGTGTGGGGTCTTTTTGGGTTTTGTTTCTGTTTTTTTGCTTTTTGGGGCCATACTTGCGGCATATGGAAGTTTGCAGGCCAGGGGTCAAAGTGGAGCTTCAGCTGCCGGCCTACACCACAGCCATAGCAACACGATATCTGAGCCAGATCTGTGACCTACACCACAGCTTGTGGCAATACCGGATCCTTAACCCAGTGAGTGAGGACAGGGACTGAACCTGCATACTCACGGTTACTAGTCATCTGTAACAAGCTGAGCCACAGTGGGAACTCCATTCATGTGTTTTAACTTGAGTAGTTTTATGTCTGTGACTGGTTTGGTTCATTTAATCATCATTCTTGGGAACTGTCCAAGTTCTCTTTAGTTCTAAAGTGTGATAGTTCTGTGGGAGTGTTGACATGAAGTGTAGATAGAGGAAAACGCTGGAAAGCAGATGTATATAGGGCCGCATGCAGAGAGACGTGGCAGACGCATTATTAGGGTTTACTGTTGAGTCTCAGTCCTTGATCTCTAGCCTCATGACAACAAGAAAAGCCATCCAGCTCTCAGCCGGGGAGCCACGTGGTTACAGACTACAGGTGACAGGTACACATGTGCGCTGACTCACCATGACACGCAAACAAATGTGCTCAGGCCCAGCCACAGGTGTGTGGTTACAATGACATATAAGCCAGCTGTGGACCTAGCTCTCTCTACTGTCTGGCAGAGAAACAGACATGAGACAAATTCCATCCAGAGCCCGTTACCTGCTGGAAGCGAAAAGATTCAGACCGCTTCTTCTGGTTGAGCTGCCACTCTTTGAAATGGAGCACGGCCTCATCCACGTTGACGATGCCCAGCTTCACCTGCTCCTGGAGGGTAATAAGCTGCCGCTGGCCTGGCGTCTTCATCCCAGCAAAAGGGTCATATATGCTCGACTGAGGCCTGTCCCTCCATGGTCTGACAGGTGGCTCTGGAAAGGACGGTGACTTAGCTTGACAGCCCCCCACACCGGGGGGATTGCTGACTGGATGAGTGGGGTTAACGAGGCTGGTGGTGGGCTCAAGAGGGTGTGTGGAACCAAGAAAGGGGAGGTGTGACATGGAATCAGAAAGAGGGCTGCAGTTAATAATTTCAATGCCTGTTACACTAAAGTAGACAAGGCCACAACATTTTAGAAAGATATGGCATCCCCTGGGTGGGCCCACAGAATCCACTAAGCCTCAATTACTGAGAAGTCTTCAGACCGGCCTTTCTCATCCTTGGCACTATTGACATCTTGGACTGCAGGATTCTTTGTGCTTGGGGGAGAGGCTGTCTTGTGCGCTGTAAGATGAGGCCTTATCCTTGGCCTCTACCCATTTGATGCTAATAATACCTCCTTCCTCAGCTGTGACAACAAAAAGTGCCCCAGACATTGCCAAGTGTCCTCTGGTAGGAATGGAAGCGGGGAGGAGAAATCACCTCCAACTGAAAACCACTGATTCAGACTAAAATACACTCCCAAAAGAGAACACACAGGGAAGTCTAACCAGGATGCTTCTCCCAGCACCACTTCTAGCCCTTGCCATCCTCCTGCCTCCAGGCAGCATAGGGGACAATGGTTATGGACCCAAGGGCATGAAATCCTCAAGAAGGTTGACATACTAATGGAATCGTGACCTAGATCCAGTGTCACCAGGCATAAATTAGGTGCTGGGTCCCAACTGGCTCTCCTTGGGTTGTTCCTGTGCCAGACCCTCCTCCACATTAAAAATTTATAGTTCTCTGCTTTGGAGATTCTAGGGAAATATGAAGCCAACCCGTCTCTCTCTCCAGACTGTGACTCCACTAAGTTCTGTGGGGAACGAGCTACTTGCAGAGGTGATGGGGCCACTGGAGCATGTGAAAATGACCTGACATTTTACTGATCATTTCCTGTAGGGCTATCTTTGATTCAAAATTCTTCCAGCAGGACTCCACTTGGGCATCTCCCATTCAGGGAGATGGCATGAAGGAAAAAAAGAGACAATTTCACCGGTGGGTAATGAAAAAGCTTCAGAGAAGCTTACCTATCATTCTTATCAACCATTGGACTACATACACTCACATACTTTTCTCCCAGGTTTGCCCTCTTCAAGGCTGTCTTTACTTGTACTGGGAGATAGCGTATGCGGGGCAAATGCACAAGCCAACCAGTTTCAATCTCCTACTACCAAAGTCCTTAGGGCTGCTTTCGAATGTTTAGATGGTGTCATGGCTCCTTTTCAAACGAATCATCAGTGGAATAATACTGAATGCCTCTGTTTAGCACAAGGAAATTAATCAAGAACAAAAGGGCACTTATTTCCTCAAACTTCCTTAAATGGTCTTCCAAAAAAAAAAAAAAAGGAAGAAAAGTGTTACCTATTGGCTAGCAAAGTGTCACTCAAATACAAGGTGAATTAAAGCATAGTTTAGTTAATACAGATAGGGTAGGTAAATAGCACGGTGGGGTTATATCATTAGGTAAAGACGGGGTGCTGGGCTGCCTACTTTCATCCTGTTGGCATCAGTCTCAATGTTTAAATTGGGCTTTTGTGTGCTGTTGCAGACACCTTTTGGTGTATTAATGCTGTTGGTGTGATCAATTTGTACAATGTTTGAAGGCACTCCAACCTCCCGTCTCCCTTACTACCAGTACAGCTCCGGGGCATCCCTTGGACCTATGTTTTTCAATGCTAAGGAGCTGATACACCTGGAAATCACTGAAATACCAACACTTCTACTACCTGGAAGTTCAGGTCATACAAAAGGAAGCTGAGGACATTTGGCTTACCTTTCCTGATGCTCTCTGAGGAAACATAGAGATTCCCAGGCCGCTCTTGACTTTTTTCTGCAAAAACTGTGAGATAAAAATTATTCTAAGTAAAGCCAAATCAGATCTCATTCTAAAAGGCTTTGTAATATTTGACACATTTACCAAAAAAAAAAAAAGTACAAAAAAAAAGGATCACATCTTGGGCCATCGTATACAGTTCTATAAATCAAAACTCTAGCTAGGAATTGACTAATAAGCAGAAGCTGTAGAGATTACGACATGAAGAGAGACCAAACAGACAAAGTCTCAAACTGGAAAGACAAAGCCAGCCAGAGGATGTGCTTGGCATTTATGAGATCATTAAAGAGAAGAGTAATGTAAAAAACAAACAAACAAAAAAACGGAGTTCCCGTCATGGCTCATTGGTTAACAAACCCGACTAGTAAACATGAGGTTGCAGGTTCGATCCCTGGCCTCGTTTCGTGGGTTAAGGATCCAGCCTTGCCATGAGCTGTAGTGTAGGTCACAGACACAGTTCGGATCCTGCGTTGCAGTGGCTCTGGTGTAGGCCGGCGGCTACAGCTCTGATTAGACCCCTAGCCTGGGAACCTCCATATGCCATTGGTGCAGCCCTAAAAAGACAAAGACAAAAAAAAAAAAGGGGTAATGTGCGCAAAGACATGTGCTAGATCCTTGAACATCTGTAGCGAGCCATAGAACATTTTGATGTTTCAGAGTAAAAGAAGTGTCACTTACCATTTCAACAAGTGCTGTAAGACAGACAGGGCAGTGGAAAGGTTAAAATGCATGCAAGGCTTCAAAGGGACTTAGATGTACATCAAACCCATAAAGGCTCACAGAGAAAAGTGGGAAGTGACACATGTTCTCTCAGTGGTAGGACGGTATAGTGGTTACGGTTCTCTGGGCTCTGCACAGATTCCCTGGGTTCAAATCCTGGCTCTGCTATTTATAAGCCACATGATCTAGGATGAGAGACTTGACTTCTTGCCTCAGTTTTCTGATCTGTAGAATGAGGATGATAACTGTACCTTCTCCTCATTGGGTTGTTGTGGTGATTACGTTAGTTAGTACATGGGAAGTGCTTAGAACGGAGCCTAGCACATGTAAGCCCTCATGTTAGCTTTTATTGTCATTATTCAATCTACACCTTGAAACTGATGCCAATAGGACAGCAATACCTTGGCAAGATAGTTAATACAAGGAATGTGTATGCACTACTTTATAGTTTATAAAGTAGTTCCCCATGTATTATTTCATCTGACCCTCACAATAAGGGTCTCCCAGAGTATTATTATGCATCAATGTATACATTTATTATTATGATACCCGTTTTACAGATGAGGTAACCAAAGCTACAGAGGGGCAAATGATTTACCCAATGTACCATACTATACGGGTGAAGAATGCAAGAGCTGGGAATTGAACCCACAGTGTTTTGGTCTCCAAACCACTGCCCCTTTTGTCATCTCCTGACTCTCTCCTTTTATTTGCTTCCCTACAGTTTCCTAGCAAGTCCATCAGGGCTCTTTAGGAATCACCTGTGTCCCTGTCCCAACTACCACCCCCATAATGAGCCAGGCCAACAACACCCTCTCCCTGCCCCTGCCAGTTAGGCATTATTAATAGACATTTGCATGCTTCTACATTTGGGTCCCCTTAGAAGCAGACCTTGGGACAAGGATGGAAAGACAAGTGGTCTACGTGAGAGGTGATGGAGGCAAGACAGGGAAGTGGATAAAGCAATAAGCGGTGGGTTATCCAGTAAGCCACCACGATGAGCAAGCCAGGGAGCTCTGGAAGGCAACATAGAACATGCACCTCAGAGTTCTCCCGGTAGAGAAGCAAGCAATTTAGGTTCTTAGCCACCAACCCGACTCAGTCAGTGGCTGAGGGCTGCATCCAGGGGTGATATGATCTTCCAACTCTTCCAGCCTGACATGCCAGGGAAAGCTACCAGGCTAAGAAACACAGGGTTTGTCCAGTGGGCACAGAAATATAAAGAGCTGGGGGATGTGAACAGGGCACCAATAGTGTCTGCTACACATGCCAAAGGGATGGCAAACCCCTGAGCACTGAGGGCACTTGGCAATACGTAATATCCCTCCACTGTATTTCTACCCAACTTTAGGGTTTCCAGATGTAACAAGCCAATACCAAAACTGAAAAGAGAGTACAACATGTGGGGACAATTTACTCTAAAAAATTATTCACTATTTATCTGAAATTCATACTTAACTAGGCGTGCACTACTTTATTTGACAACCCCAGCCCAATTGCCTGCGGCTCTGGTTGAGGGCTATGTTCCTCAGATTACGACTTTTTGCCATACTTTCTACAACCTGCTTATGCTATTAAAATTGGAATGGAGGTCAGGTGCACAAATCTGGTAATTCTTATACTCTACAGTCTAGCTCCAGGATCTGCCCCAAGCTCTGACTCCATCTCCTGGGGCTGGCTGGAGACCTTTCTGAAGGGGATAGCATCCAAGCAATGGTTCAGAAGGTAAAAGATCCAGGGAATTCCTGCTGAGAGGCTCTGAAGACCCCCCTGGGCATCATTCCCTGCCACACTTGCCTTTAGAAATGTATGGTTCATTGTCAGAAAACTGGTGAGTGCTGGAAGCACTGGCCTCTGGCCTTGGCACTGGGACAGGGGGCCTGCTGGCTAGGTCCACGGAAAAGGCCTCATCATCATCCACTGTGTGATAAACATCTTCTTCCTGGCCAAGATGGTGCGCATCCCTCTCCAGACTGGCCACTCCCACGCTGTTGCCTAGAAACACAGAGAAGGGCAATTGAAAGCAAGTGTCAAATCCTGGGACACCTGAGCCCTATGGCCCACCTCCATGGGATCCAGTCCTATCCATCAGCAAGCTGGCAGACTCCACATCCGACAGGGCCCATCAGTCAACCAGCTAGGGGCCAGCCCCACCTACTACCACACCCACGGTCATCAGCCCTGCACAACAGAAAGGCCCATGTACCCCCATGTAGGGGGCACCACTCTAGCTCTGGTAGCCAGAGGGGAATATGCTACTGGGCCCACAGGACATCTCCTACATAAGGCCACTTCTCCAAGACTGGGAGATATAACAAAGCTACCAAACACATAGAAATTGAAACAGAGAATTAGGCAAAATGAAAGAGAGAGAGAAATCTATTCCAAACAAAGGAACAAGAAAAACTCCAGAAGAACTGAGTAAAGTGGACATACGCAATCTACCTGATAGAGTTCAAGGTAATGATCACAAAGATGCTCAGGGAACTCAGGAGAAGAACAGACGGACACGGCAAGAGGTTTAACAATGAGTTAAAAAATAGAAAGAAGAAAGAAGTAGATTCGAAGAATATAATAACCGAAAGGTTAACGCCCACTCGAAGGAATCAACAGTAGACGAGATGATAACAGAGAAACAGATCGATGAACCGGAAGACAGAGTAATAAAAATCACTCCAGCTGAACAGAAAAAAAAAAAAAGAATTTTAAAAAGTAAGGACACTTGGGAGTTCCCGTCGTGGCGCAGTGGTTAACGAATCCGACTAGGAACCATGAGGTTGCTAGTTCGATCCCTGGCCTTGCTCAGTGGGTTAACGATCCGGCATTGCCGTGAGCTGTGGTGTAGGTTGCAGATGCGGCTCGGATCCAGCGTTGCTGTGGCCCTGGTGTAGGCCAGCGGCTTCAGCTCCGATTAGACCCCTAGCCTGGGAACTTCCATATGCCGTGGGAGCGGCCCAAGAAATGGCAAAAAGACAAAAAAAAAAAAAAAAGTAAGGACAGTTTAGGAGATCTCTGAGACAACAACGAGCAGACTAATGTTCATATTATTGGGGTCCAAGAAGGAGAAAAAGGAACAAAGGGACAGAGAACATATTTGAAGAATTAATAGTTGAAAAGTTCCTTCACCTGGGAAAGGAAGCAAATATCCAGGCCTAGGAAGCATAGAATCCCAAACAAGACCAACACAAAGAGGTCCACACCAAGATGCATTGTAATTAAAAGGGTAAAAATTAAAGATATAGAGAGAATATTAAAAGCAGCAAGGGAAAGCAACTAGTCATCAAAAAGGCAATAAAAAACAAGTGTTGGCAAGGAAGTGAGGAAATGAAAACTTTAGCACTGTTAGTGGGAATGAAATGAGTGCAGTTACTTTGGAAAAGAGTATGGAGGCGCCTTAAAAAATTAAAAATAGAACTACCATATGATCCAGCAGTTTCACTTTTGGGTATTTATCAGAAAAAAACCCCACAATACTAATTCAGAAACATACATGCACTCCAATATTCATTGCAGTACTATAAACAATAGCCAAGATATGGAAGCAACTTAAATGTCCATCAGTGGGTGAAAAGATAAAGAAGATGTGGCATATACATACAATGGAATATTACCAAGTCATAAAAAAGAATGAAATCTTACTCTTTGTGATAACATGGATGGACCTAGCAAGTATTATGCTAAGTGAAATAAGTCAGATAGAGAAAGACAAATACCGTATGATTTCACTTACATGTGGAATCTGAAAAACAAAACAAATGAACAAACATAATAAAACAGAAACACACTCATAGATACAGAGAACAAACACGTGGTTGTCAGAGGGGAGATGGGTAGGGGAGAAAAAGAGGAAAAAAAAGGTAACTATGTGAGGTAATAAATGCTAATTAGCTTGACTGTGGTGATCCTTTTACAATGTATAGTCATATGAAGCCATCACATTGTATTCCTTAAATATATACAATTTTTGTTAAGTTTACCTCAATAAAACTGACAAAAGTTTTTTTTTTTTAAAGAAAGCAGTGGTCAAATGAACTGGGTTATTGCCAGTCATCAAGCAGAGAGGGTGACCACACCTTATTTGCATAGTCCTGCCTTTTGGCAAAGGGCTTTTCCCTTTTCTTCTGTACCATCTGCTGAGAACTCCATGCAAAGCAACTGAGAAAACATTGATGTCACCTTCATTTGCCACCCATCGGTGCAGGAAAAGAAAGTGAGCACTAGGCTCTATCATCTCAGTTTTACAGTCGGGATTCAGTTGTTCATCCCACTAGAAGTAGTGAAAAGACAGCTCAGTCCCCAAAGCCAAAGGATGCTTGGCGCCACCCTCTGGTGCCTGGGCTACAGGGTGAGAGTGGACTGGAACCCTCACCCGCAACGACTCCTCACCCTCATCCTCAGCATCAAAATGACTATAGCAAATCCTCCCTGAGGGATTTGCCAAGTGCTCTTCCAAGTGTATTATCCGCATCATTTCCTTTGATCGTATAATGCAGTGGAGTAACTACAATCATTAATCTCATTTTGCAGATGAAGAAACCGGGGGCTTGCACATTTAAGTAACTTGCCCAAAGTCACTTAGAGCCAGACGGGGGAAGCTGGCTCCAACGCCTGTGCTCTTTGCTTCCTTGATCTACTGCTTCTTTTGCAACTTTTGACCCATTCTGCTCCCCGCTGACCAAAAAGACTTAGGACAGAAGCTTGTCTCCCACCCTCTATCCCTAGAGTCCCATAGCCCTCAGATCTGCACTGCCTCCTTCCTGGTTACAGGCTGCAATGCTCTGTGCTGGGACCTGACCACACTATCCCTGTGGCTTCAAGACCTGCCTTTGTACACACACATACACACAAACACACACATGCATACACACACGTGTCCACACACACACACACAAAAGCTGTGTGACCTTGGGTATGTTATATAACCTCTCTGAATCTGATTTCCTTCTGAGAGCTACTCACAGGAGTACTGTGAGGACAAAATGAAATAATAGAGGAATAGCTCAGTGCCTGCAAATAGTAGGTGCTTTCCTCTGCCCCCTTCTTCTCTTTAGCACCAGGCAGTCAACGAATCTTTATTAAACGACTATTTAAGACACAGGAATGAAGAAAGCTTGGGCCTTCTTTCTATGAGACTTCCAAACCAATAGTTTATTGGGAGTTTTTTCATTGCATCTTTTCTGAGCTGTAAAAAGAATGCTCTTGGCTTCCCTGTGTCCTGGGTTGAGATGCCTGACCAAGGGGGTCCCAACTCATCAAACGGCTCTGAGTTCCAAGGCTCTGCCCCCAAAGAAGTTTCCATTTCGTAGGAAAGCCCCATTATGTCCATCTTTGAACATCCTGTACAGGGCATGAAGAAATTCTGGCAAGGTATTTCTGACGTTAACAAAACGAAGTGTCCTGGGAGTGCTGGCTACCCTACAGGATGACGGGGATCCCGGCACCTCCTGTCTCACATGCACAAAAGTACTGAATTCTGCCCTTCAAGTACAAAAGCAGCCACAGGCAATGTGAAAGGAACAGGCACAATGTGTTGCAATAAAAGTTTATCTACAAAAACAGTCAGCTGGCCAGGCTGTTGTTACCTATCGCTGCTGAGAACTTCTCTTTCCTCTTTACCGTCAAAACTACTTTTCCCATCCTCTTGTCACCCTGCTTTACCAACAGCCCCGCCCATAAAGTGTAAATGACTGGACAGAGTTAAGGAATTACCCATACAATTTAACACTCTCTACCTGTGAAAGCTTCATTGATAATAACAATAACAGTAAGGAATGTTTATATCTTGTTACATACCTGGTCCTGTTCTGATGCCTAATGTACAAGAAATGACATGATTCTCACAATATTCATCTCATCTTACAACTGAGGCAACTAAGACCCAGAGGAATGACTTGAGTGACTTGTCCAAGGTTTTCCAGGGAACTGAAGTGGGAACTGGGTACTTACCAGAGTCTGTGTTCTTAATCACTATGTAATACAGCCTCAACTTAATAATACCTGTGTATGCCGCCTGCTCCCACATTTTATCTTCCTTCGCCAGAAAGGAAAGTCGCTTTAGGGTACTGATTATATCTTATTTTCCTTTGTGTCCCCCAGCCCAACATCCAAAATAGCGCTTGGCTCATAGGAGGTACTCATTAAAATTTGATCAAATAAAAATAAACAGGTGCATTTAAAACGGGATCTTGCTGAAGGCAACTTGTTTACCCAAAGGAGTGGCTCCAAGGGTGGGAACTTCTGGCCCACTTGTAATAGTCTGATGGAGGGGCTCATGGGAGTAGAATACCTTCAATCACGCCATTTGCCATGTATGCAGAGGGAGCAACCCTCATACGGAACCAGGCAATGTCTTACATTTGTTTCCCCTCTTCTCTGTTTCTCTGCCCACTGCTACAACTTACCTTCTAAAAACTTGCGGATCATAGAGTCCTTAGTGGTCCGAGAGTAACTGTCTCCAGCCATTGGATTAGATGTACTGGCCTGAAGCATTTCAACATCTAGAAGGAAAAGGAGACTGAGTGTGTATGTCGTTCTTGTACACAGGCAAGGATATTTTACAGATGGAGATACAAGGTTTGACAAATCAAGAGATCTTGAATCAAGAGATTCAAAAATTCATTAAAACCATCCATCTACTCACCCACACATCTAACTATCTATGCATCCATACATAGATCCACGTGTCCACCCATCCAATTAGCTATCTGCTCAATAAGGACACTCAGTAAGCGTGTGGTATAAAGGAGAGCAACATTCACAACCTTCGGTCTCTTTCCTGGACCACAAGACTCGAAAGGTACAGATGTGCTTATCTGCGTTTGAAAGATGGGGCTTAATTTTTTTTTTGGTCTTTTTTTTTTGCCGTTTCCTGGGCCACTCCCTCGGCATATGGAGGTTCCCAGGCTAGAGGTTGAATTGGAGTTGTAGCCACCGGCCTACACCAGAGCCACAGCAACGCAGGATCCGAGCCACGTCTGCGACCTACACCACAGCTCAAGGCAACACCGGATCGTTAACCCACTGAGCAAGGGCAGGGATCGAACCCGCAACCTCATGGTTCCTAGTCGGATTCATCAACCACTGCGCCACGACGGGAACTCCCAGATGGGGCTTAATTTTTAAATCCATATATATGCAGCCTTCTTCATATCATCAACAAGAAAAAAATAATTGGAAACAGGGACAAAAAGAATAAGCTGTAATTTATTTAAACCATGAGCAATTTTGCAACAGATAAAAAGAATGCATTGAAACTACTCTATCAACATAGCACCATCTCAAAAAACATAACAACTAGAACTCCATTTTTAGGTCATCCATGTAATTGGTCATTTACAAGGAAGAAGCACACAGACCTGGGTTTTCACTAATAAGCATAAACCCATGGAGACCAAAACTGTGTTTGAAAACCATTTAATCACCACAGCAGATTCTATTCAAACCTGAGTAACCAACAGTGACTATTACTTTATGGCTCCGAAGCACTTTGGGAGCAAAATTTCAGTCTTGTGTTAAAAGAACAGCTTCAATGTTATCAAGAGGTAGCATTCAGTGAGTCATATCATGTAATTACTGGGGACTTGTTTGCTTCGGCCAAATATGTAGTTTGAAGTCAAATAGTATACTTTGGGGAAAAAATCATTTGCATTTAATCAGTATACACAGATACACTATTTTCTTACTACTTTGATCTTTGGGGACCAGTTAAATAGAATCTGGTGAATTCGTCTGCAGAGTTTATGTTTATACCTCACTTCTCAAGAATATCGGTTGAAAAGAGGTCATGGTCATAAAGTTATGTTAATGAAGTTCACATGATATAATCCTAATTTTGAAACAAACTATTTGTGTGTACATAGAAAAAAAGGTCTGGAAAGAAATACAACAAAATGCATATAGTCACTATTTCTGAAGCCATACAGATAGATTGTAGACATTTCAGATCATAGACATTTTATTTTCTATTTTCTACTTTTGTCTTCCAAATCATCTACAGTGGCTTGTGCTGCATTCATATATGAAAAAAACCCTACTGACATTTTTTTTAAGGCCTAAGTAATTATGATCAAGTATGTACAATTAGACTCCAAAAGCAAAAATAATTTCAGGTTACGACAAAGTGATTGTTACTGCTGTGGTGATTAAATGGTTTTCACACAGAGTTTTGGTCTCCATGGGTTTATGCTTATGCTCACCTGTCATGACCAGATTGATTGAGTTTTTTAATTATAAAAAATTCTGATTTTTAAACTTTCCAGTGACCAGATATTACTTATTACACAGGCTAGCTCTTACTGGACTTTGTTTTAAACTTTGATAATCCTTTGATACTCAAAATATAAATTTTGCGACCATTAAAAAAATACATAATGTTGTTTATGAAAGTTGCCCACTGGTGTTTGCACCATGAAATAGTTTATATGAGTTTTAAGGCCTAGAAAATCATACTACATTTTGTTTATAAATTCATAAATACATAGTAAACATATGAAAACATGCTGATATACTGGGAAGAGTAAATGTTGAATTCATGGTTGTGGTTAGCTCTGGGGAGGGAGGGAGGATAATTAGATTCCAGAGGGGATTCACAGGTGGCTATAACATGTTATTAAAAAAAAAAAAGATATGAAGCAAAATAAAAAAGAAATATTCTTTTTGAATCATAATCTACAAGAAATATACTTTCAAAAATTAATGTGCTATCTTTGTCCTCGAAGAGAGAAAAATAAGATTATATTTTTTGTATTCTTATACCGTGTAAAAAGAAACTCGAAGGAGATATACGAAATTAAGATCAGTGGTTTCCAAGGAGCTAGAAAGATGCTGGACAAGGACTGGAGAAAGGTTTTTTTCACTGTTTGTCTCTTTAGATTTCAATTTTTTAGCCTATTGAAAAAATAATGGAAAGAAATCCAGGGCTATGATCATGTTTGTGTCACCTTAACTATTATCCACCCCCCCCCAAAAAAAAGAAAGAAAAAACAATTTCTTTTTTCTACCTGTTCAGTTTAATGTTTCTTGAAACAGTGGAGACTTTGCATTGAATATAACGTACCCTGATCCCCTCTGGTCCAAAGCCCTCTGATTTCAAATGATGAAACTGTTGATTCAGTGAACCTCTCTTATCAACACTGAAGTCTGTAAACTTCGGAGATTTGCGTGATTTACTGACCTTGAAACATACCTAGAGGTGTTTCACTTTTAAAAATAAATTTCTGGTAAGAATTCACACTTAATTCATTCCTTAAGAATTCTAGACCAGAAAAATTCCACTTATTTGAAATTTTCTATTTAGATTGCTTAATTGTGGTTTTATGGAACATTTTGCCCCTGGAGCTAGAAAACTGAGGAGAAAGATGTATGCTACAGGGGTGCCCTGCTGGGAGCAGGACCCTCCTCATCCCGTCTGGGATCAGTATCTAGACTCCTACCTACAAACAGAAAAAGAACCTTAGGGGGGAAACTAGTGAATCTGAACAAAGTCTGGAGGTCAGTTAGTGGGACTGCACCAATGTTTATTTCTCGGCTTTAGTATTTGTATCACGGTTATGTAAGATAACTGGAACCTGGGTGAAAGGTATACAGAAAGGTTAGCATTTTTGGAACTTTTCTCTAAGTCTAAAAATAGTTCAAAAGGTTTTGGTGGTGGTGGTGGTGGTGGTTTTTTTTTTTTTTCCTTTTGTTTAATTTTTCTTGTTTAAGAAGAAGAAGGGGAAGGAAGGGAAGGAGATAAGAAAAGGAGAGAAAGAACAGCAACAGCAAAACAAAAGAAGCATAACCCTGGGAATGACTTAATGCTGAGCCTTTCCTGTCCACCTACACTATCGAGTCACCTTCCAGTGACACTATTGAGCCATGCGCCATGTATGATGATGAAGACAGGGCAAATGAGACACCTGCGACAAACAGCTCCTTTGACTCTATAGTCACACCTTAACTGGTGTCGAAATGCATGATTTTGGAAATGAACAAACTAGGATCTGCTAAATGTCAGTCCTGTGACCTTTGTAGAATTTCTTTTCCTCCTTGAGGCACCCTAGAAGGATAGTGGGAGGCTTGGGCACTAGGGTCAAAATGCATAGGTTCCAATTATGATTCTTCTCCTTCTGACTGTAGGACTGCCACACTCACCTGTCCAACCGGCTTTTTTTTTTTTTTTTTTGGCTGCAATCACACATATGGAAGTTCTAGGGCCAGGGATCCAATCTGAGCCAACAGCTGCAGCAATGCCAGATCCTTAACCTGCTGTGCCACAGCAGGAATGCCCCAACTGATTTTCAGATCCAATTTTTTAGATCCAATTGATCATTCAGCCTTGCAAGATGACTATGGGCCATGATGGTCTACTCAGAAGGATGGAGAATACAGGCCAAAAGGACAGTGCCAAGCGGCCTTCCTCACCTAGGGCAGCCTGCATGCAGTCCTGCAGCTCTCATGCAAGGAGATCAGCTCCATATCATGCAGGTGGAGGCGCTGCCTTGGTGCCTCACAGGAGCAGCACTTCTCAACTCTAGAGTTCTGTTTGCAACTCCTGAGGCATAGGTTCCAGGGTCCCCGTAAGAGGCATCCAGAGTTATTGCCCTCAGGGAAGCCCACAGTATGGTGTCCCTTTCAGGTATCTGTAGTTTATATACAGCTCCTCCCAGTTTCAAATGCAATTTAGCAACCAATTAAGAGCCATTTTTATCATAGGCAATGTTGCCTAGAGACATAGTTGACTATGGCTCTTATCAGGTAACCAGGGTAACAGAGAGGAAGTCAACAAAGGTCAAATTCTCCTGCAGAAAGGGGAAATGATGGCTGTTATATTAACTCTTTGCCCATAGTTTATCTTGGGCCAAGTTGTTTACATCCACTCAGCTTCTGTTTTCCTGTCTGTAAAATGGTAATAATAACAGTATGTATTGCATGGGTTTCTCCTGAGTATTGAATGAGAAGCACAGCAGCTAGCACATAGGAAGTGCTAATGAATGTTAGCTGCTACTATTACTATTATTGTTATCCCTATTAACTTTATTATTAAATTCTATAGCCAGCCTAATGTCTAAAACAGAGGAAATTTTTTTTTTTTTTAGGGCCACACTTGGGGCATGTGCAAATTGCCAGGTAGTTTTGGAAGTGAATTGGAGCTACAGCTGCCGACCTACGCCACAACAGCAACATGGGATCCAAGCCATGTCTGCAACCTACACCATAGCTCACTGAGTGAGGCCCGGGATTGAACCTACATCCTCATAGATACTAGTCAGATTTGTTTCCACTGAGCCATGATGGGAACTCTAAGAACAATTTTATTTATTATTATTATTTTTTTTGTCCTTTAGTTTTTCCTAGGGCTGCACCCATGGCATATGGAGGTTCCCAGGCTAGGGGTCCAATCGGAGCTGTAGCCACCAGCCTGCACCACAGCCACAGCAATGCCAGATCCAAGCCACGTCTGCGACTTCAACCACAGTCCATGGCAACACCAGATCCTTAACCCACTGAGCAAGGCCAGGGATCGAACCCACAACCTCATGGTTCCTAGTTGCATTCGCTAACAACTGAGCCATGACGGGAACTCCAAGAACATCTTTACAAAGAGGACTCCAAGTATACCTTTTTAGCAGTAACTTTATTTGTTTGAATTCAAGTCTCCTTTTCAGAGTAGTAAATGCCTATGGGTTAATTCTAATAGCTGGATACCTACACATATTTTCAAATAACATATGTATTACATTTCCTAATAAAGAATTACACCCAATCAATATTCTTATATTTGAATATACTTAAAGCACAGGGCTGGGGGATCTTAAGATAATAAATGCTAATTCTTTACCATAGAATTATGTGTGGAAATCTGACTTACAAACAAGGTTTGCCAGACAATTTCTTGGTCATGGCTCCTGAACACTAAGTGCTAGCTGGACAGAGCTGCAGGCTTCTTTCTTCCTCGGACAAGGTCTGCCGATGCAGTCCAGACCTGACCTGGAGGTCTCATGCCTGTTACTTTGTGCTTACCTGAGGCCCATCACATTCTTTATTAGAGGGCTCAGCAATGAGCACCAAGGGGAAATTCTAGACGCCCTCAATCCCTTCTGCCCCTACCTGGTACCATCGGGATCATAGGTAGAGGCTGATTGCAGGGACACAGCCTAAAGCCAGAGGAGCTGAGGCTTGGCTGGAAGAGCATGATGGGGGCAGGGGCACTGGGAAGGGGAGGGGGGCCTGTAGACACAGGAGAAAGCCTGGAAGTCAGTGGTAAAGGCCCTGACAAGGGCTGGAGCCAAGTGAATGGTATGCATTCAAGTGACAAACTTAAGTCAGAGAAACATGTCAACTGAGACTAGGTAAGCTATACAGATCTAGGATAACAGCTAGGATACCGGCTGCTGAGCATGATGGTTACTAACACGGACTTTAGTATAGAGACCTGGGTTCAAGCCGTGGCTCTGATTCTTAGTGGTTCTGTGTCCTTGGGCAAGTTACTTGCTATCACTAAGCTTCCATACCTCCATCTGTAAAATGGGTCTAGATAACAGTACCTACCTTAGAGGAAGACTATATGAACCAACTGAGATAATTAATGCTTTTAAATGTTTAGCAACAAGGAACTATTTCAATATCTTTCAATAACCTACAATGGAAAAGAATATTAAAAAGAACATATATTTATACACACACATAACTGAACCACTTTGCTGTACACCTGAAACAAACACAACATTGTAAATCAACTATGTTTCAAAAAAATTTTAAAAACAAGAAAAAAATGTCTAGTAACAGTGCCAGGTACTAAATATCAGTGATGACCATTATCATTATATTGGGGCAACTTAGATAGAATGTTAGTTTTCTACTGCTGTTGTAACAAATTACCACAAACTTAGTGACTTAAAGCAACATAAACTTATTTTACAGTTCTATAGTTCAGAAGTCTGATTTGGGTCCCACTAGGCTGAAATCAAGGTTACAGCAGGACTGAACTCCTTTCCAGGAGCTCTAAGGGAGGGAGGTTCTGTCTCCTCTCCCTTTCTAGCTTCTAGGGACCACCTGCATTCCTTGCCATGAGGCCCTCTTCTTCCATCTTCAAAGCCAGCAACGTCAGGCAGAAAGCTTAGCTGAACGAAGTCCTTCTCATGATGCCATCTCTGGCCTATCTTCTGATTCCTTCTTCTACTTTTAAGACCTTTGTGGTGGTATTGGACCCACCCCGATAAGCCAGGATATTCCCGTGACTTTAAGGCCAACTGATTAGCAACCTTAATTACATTGGCAACTTTATTTCCCCTTTGCCATGTAATCTAGGATATTCACAGGCTCAGGAGCATTGGTCTGCCTAAAGCAGATAAAACTAAAGGTCAGCACAGTCAGGCTGCCATGAATTTCCTTCCCATACGGGTCTGGCAAGGGGAGTAGGGCACAAGGGTCAGGGTGCACTCAAGTGAATCCATCATATCATTCCACACATGGACTCAGCAGCCCATGTAGGCTCAGGCCTCTATTGAGTCTCTAGATGTGCACGGCCTTAAATGAAAAAAATTTTTTCTTTCCATTTATATTTTAAATAAAATGATTATTTTTATACTGAATTGAACATAAATATCTTTGAATTAGACCAGGAGCAGTAGATACATACATTGGCCTCTATGTCCCTATTCATACTCAAGGCAAACATCACCAGTCAATCATGGCATTCTTTGTGGCCTCAGAATCCTTCTCAACACAGCTCTCCAGGCACACAATTACCAGCTGACTGACACTGGCACGTGAAATTATTTTTAAAACACTGGGTGCCATTGGTATATTAGTAAGTCCTAATAGTAGCAGATATTACTAATATTACTAATAATAAAGAAGAGAAAAGAAGGTGTACCTAGGTTGTTTGGAGTTAATGAGAGATAAAACCATCAAACTACATTTGATAACCCATGTGTACACAAATCCAGGCATAGTGGGAGTAACCTGTGAGTGACTGAAATACATAGAAAATTCGGGAGGTAGAGTCAGTTTCGGACAAAGAATATTTTGTAAAGGAAAGCAGAACAACAGGTCCCTGCATCCCTGGATGCTCAGGGTTTGTACCTCAGATTCTAAGCACTTAACCTTCACCTCGTCAGTTAAAAATAAATTGAAATGTGCTGGGGTTCCCGTCGTGGCGCAGTGGTTAACGAATCCGACTAGGAACCATGAGGTTGCAGGTTCGGTCCCTGCCCTTGCTCAGTGGGTTAACGATCTGGCGTTGCCGCGAGCTGTGGTGTAGGTTGCAGACGCGGCTCGGATCCCGCGTTGCTGTGGCTCTGGCGTAGGCTGGTGGCTACAGCTCCGATTCAACCCCTGGCCTGGGAACCTCCATATGCCGCGGGAGCGGCCCAAGAAATAGCAACAACAACAAAAAAGACAAAAGACAAAAAAAAAAAAGAAATGTGCTGAAACCTGTTGGTCTAAGGAAATAGTGAAAAGTTCTTTCATTTCATTGGAAAAAAAAAACAGAACAAAATAATAACAAGGAGACTCTGAGGCCAAAGTCTCCTTCTGGGAAAAGCCAGCTGCAGAGTTACACGGTGCTTTTTAACGGAGTCAATCCAAATGAAACCATTCCTGGGAAGAAAGAAGCCTGAACAGATGAGAGAAGGCAGGCAGGCACTTAATTAAAGGAAGGAGTCAAGAGCTATAATGAATTTTCAAAGGAGCTCATATGATACTCCCTATGGGACATGAATTGAGATCACAGGGGAATCTCCATCCAGATTATGTGTTGTTAATTTAATAGAAAACCTAATCTGAGTACATAATACAGTAAAATGTCAGATACTGAGAGACTATTCTGGAAAGGCTCTCAAAGCCTGAAAGCAACCCCAAAGAATTTTTCTCAGCAAGTGCTTTTGTGGCCAAAAAAAGAGCCTTAGAGCAAGGAGCAGGAGGGTAAAATGTTTGAAGAAAAGCTGAAACCTGATTGGTTCCATTTGCATGCAGGTGGAATGGAGTGCTTTGATTGATCATGTCAATAAGAAAGTCCACCCTTCGCATATCCTCATGGAGAGGTGATGAGAAGGAGAGAGAGACACATAGAGACAGAGAGGCAGAGACAGAGACATAGAGAAAGTCACACACATACAGAGGTTGTGGGGGGAGGGAGAAGGGGGAAGAAGGAGAGAGAGAATGAGAGAGAAAGACAGAGGGAGTTGGAGGAGGGGAAAGACAGAGCCATGGAGATAGAGAGAGGAGAGTGGCATCTGAAATTAGAGGGGCCAAGGAGGGACTGGCATTGGAAAAGAGAGTCTAAGCATGGAAGGGTTAGGAGAAGCCGCATGTTAAGGTTTGTGAATTTCTTAGCATTGCCTCAATGCGGTGCTCCTGGTAAGCACACAGACCGTCCGCCTTGCAGGAATCAGTCCATGGAATGAGTTCCTGGTAGGGTGCAGTGGGTACCAGGACTTGTTAAGTCACACCCCCCCCCAAACCTTTCTCCACTAGCTGCCCTCTTGAGAGCACTACATCCTTTTCCTCCACTGCACTGTCACAGTTTGTGGTTATATACTCAGTTTTGCAGTATCTTTGTTTACTCTCCAGCTGTCCCACTAGAAGGGAAGCTCTGGAAGGCAGAGATCATGCCCGCTTACGTACTGACTCCTTGTCACCTGACACAGTGACTTAAACACTCGAGGGAGTCAATAAATGTTGCTGAATGAATGAGTGACTGTGTGAATGAACAAACCAATGAGGAATAAGTAAATGATCACATGGATATGGAGGTCTTTGGGCTTTGTTAAAGAATCTGGGCATTTCCCCAGCTGAGAAAAGAGAAGAGCAATTCAGGAAGCATGAACAGCATGAGCAAACATGTGGACACAAAGACAAGGCAGTGAGAAGGGGCCAAAGATGTCCCACCCTCAGGGACATCTAACAGGTCTATCACCTATCGGGGAAGTAAAGTCTTTGCCTTGGAATGTCAACAAATGATTCTATACCACACATCTAAGATGACTTTTTTTTTTGTCTTTTCTGTCTTTTTAGGGCTGCACCCACGGCATATGGAGGTTCCCAGGCTAGGGGTCTAATCAGAGCTGTTGCTGCCGGCCTACAGCAAAGCCACAGCAATGCCAGATCCGAGCTGCGTCTGTGACCGCAGCTGCGTCTGCGTGGTTGACAGCTCATGGCAACCATGATCCTTAACCCATTGAGCGAGGCCAGGGATCGAACCCCCAACCTCATGGTTCCTAGTCGGATTCGTTTCCGCTGCACCACGACGGGGACTCCTAGGATGACTTCTTATCTTCTGGTAACACTCAAGTTCAAGAAATAATGGAGCACCTGCTGTCCAGCGTGTGGATGATACATACTTCCTAACTGAAGCAGGAGCAGGTAACCAGAGAAGCAGGTGCACAGCCGGAGTGCAAAGTGATGATGTGCATGCAGAGCCCTGAGGAAGGCATGACCTGCAGCTACGCAGGTGCAGAAGGGAGCAAGGTCTTTGCTGGTGGTGAGGATTTGATCTTACTAACTTGAGAATATTCAATCCAGCATGCTTTCACTAAGTGCCAATGTCCATAACACAGTTCTTTACATCTGGAGGAGGGAAAAGCTACAAAAATCAAGAAGTGCCTTGAGACTCCTTTTGCTTCACTGGGTCAGTTTCAGCCCAAGACAAGAGAGGAACAGCCCTGCCTCAGAGTGAGTTCCTTGCTATAAGACCTTGTGCCTTGCACCCAGCCCATAAGGCACTTTTTGGCCCCCAAGATGGACAGCAGGAGGATGGCACAGCCTCAGAGGCTGTGCAGGAAGAAAGACTCATGAGAGAAGAGCGTGCAGATGGGGAAGGCAGCATGTTCCAGAAGCAAATCAGTAACATGACAATTTTGCTTACAAATGGTCCCTCAGGTGAACTCAGACCTTACGTGGCTGGGCTATGAGGCCCTTTCCCGTGTGTGCCCAGCTATGCTCCCAGCTCAGGGGCGACCGAGCTTGCAGAGAGGGGCTGTAACTAGAGAGCTCAGGTAAAGAAAACACTGCGGGAGGTGATCTGTTACAAAGATGCCAGTTACCAAGGAGGTTGCTAAGGGAAGCCATCGAGTTAGCTGGGGCTAAGTGGGCTCTCCAATGTACACAAACTTGAGCCGCGGAACTGGGTGGAAGGAGCAGGGGCACGTTCAGCTCGAGGAGGTGGGATGGATTAGAGCGATAGGTGTGAGTTTAGTTTCTAGTAGTGAGTCCTCATACCTTTCTCCTTGTACTCCTCTCTCCTGATAGAGAAAGACGAGCCGCTGAGATACTGAAGCAGTGCTAAATCCACAAGAGGATCACCTTGGAAACAGCTGGACCAGGGCCACCCAGAAATGACTCCCAAGACCTGAGTACTCAGAGCCTCAGGAAGTGACCAATCACTGGTGAGGTTCTACACACAAAATGTATTACCTAAATCAAAGGCCCACCAGGCCCACCGTATCATTCTCCGAAGGCCAGGATTGAAGCAAAAGAAGGAAATGATAAAAAGACCAGGAGAGTGAAAACACCCAAAGAAAAGTGTGCCATGATTTTCATTTAGTGTTTGTATAAGCTTATCCTTAATAACATTTATTTCCTATATAGCAGAAAATGATGGTTTAAATCTGTAGGGGTCTGGAACAAAAAATTCTCAAGAGAATTGGGAGCAAAGTTGAAAGTCTGATTACAAAGACATGTAATTACCACCTGGTGGCAGCATATCTAAACTAAAGATTGTGAGTGTGAGAAGTGCGTGTGTGTGTGTGTGTGTGTGTGTGTGTGTGTGTGTGTGTGAAGTTCAAGGGAAGGACCATAAATTCTCAGGGTCAGAACCCAATGCTGCCCCCAGCCCCCTTTATTCAATCCAGGGAGTTCCCCTGACAACCTCCTACTAACTGATTGTTTGGGTTCCCTTTGGAGAAGGGAATCTCATTATTGTCCCTTTTTAAAAACTCAAGTCAGAAGGAGGCAGATTTGTCCCAACACAGTTAGATGACCTCCAAAGCAATGCTGAGGGGCTGGCCTAGAGTTTGTACTGTGTAATGTTTGTCCGGTGAGCAAACGAAGGAATGAGCGAGCGAGGAAGTTGGTGAGTGAACAAACATAGCTTAGTTTCCTTAATATGTTTACTTTCAGCCTCCAGGGTTGAATGGTAACAAAAGTGGGGCACTGATAACCTCGGATATTCAGATTTAGAAATAGCCCCCCTGTAAGTATCCATCCCAGGGCTGTCCAGGAAGGTCCTCTATCTCTGTGGGCAGTGGACAGATTTGACCCCTGGGAGTCTTCCAACTCGGATTCCTGATCCAGTTCTCTCTTGACAGGACTCAAGTAAGTTACTAAATCTTGGAACCTTAGCGATCTCCTTTCTAAAATGAAGATAACTCTAGGCACCAAGCCTCAGGATGATCGGATGAGATCACAGAGATGAAAGCAGTCTGCTGACCAGGAAGGGGCGGCAGATGTTCCCAGCGATTACTCTGCTGGATGGTGTTACAAATATGCATCTTAGGTATACCAGTTTGCCCTACTTATTTATGACCTAAACTGCCTTCTCCCCCAGAGAGTCACTGGTAGTATAATAAACGGTTCCTCCCCAAGTACAAGTTGCTGCTTCTTCTGGGACAGTAGGCAAATGGTCATTCTCAAGATTAAGCCCCAGAGAGAGAAACACAAGTCAAATAATGGCCAGGATGAGGGAATTCAGAGTTTATATGACCTGGCAAATGAAAAATGCAGTGGGTTTCCTTTTCCCATCCTCTAAACAGACCAATTCTCCAGCCTGACTGTCAGTGGCCTCCTTCTAGCTCCACAGCCACCAGAATCCCCCCAACTGCATGCCAACTGGTCACAAAGCAGGCAAGCTCCGTAGCCCTCCCCTGCCTTGGGAAGGGCTGGAGAGGTTCACTGCTCCCGCTGTGAGGGGCTCGGCAGACAGGAGTGATGGGACTGGCAGCTGTTAGCATTCCCCACCTCTGTGCACTGGGGAGGGGGTGGCATTTCATGAGCGGGAGCATCCTGGGGAATAACAAGTGTTAAGGCTCTCTGTCAACACTAAACTGCCAGTAAAGTGAGAGATTCTTTCATTGTCCAACTGCCCATAATAGGGCCAAAGGGCAGAAATGATAAAGCTTGGTCCCTGACTTCCCAAATGGGTACCAGTTGTTCTCCAAATGTTCTTTTGTGAATGCCTCTCTGTTCCACACTGAAAAGGACCATTTCTTCCCCTCTCCTCCCCCTGTCTCACCAACTCCCGGGAGAGGCAAGTAGCTGAAACACAGCTGTTCCAGAACGCTTATTGGGTACACGGAGAGATGGATGGATGCGTAAGGGCAGGGGGCGCCAGAGGCTGCTTTGTGAGCTAACATCTGGGCCACAGAAAGAGGAAGCATGGCTGTAGCTGCTAGATGGTTTTTCTGAAAGAAACCAGGACTAAAATTTGTGGTGTTAGAGGGAAATTTCAGGCCCAGAATGAAGATGATGGTCCTAGAGACAGAGAGACCCGGGTTCAAAACTGGGCTCTATCCCTTATTAACTGTGAGACTTTGGGAAAGTTGCTTAACCTCTCTGTGCCTCACTTTCCTCATTTGTAAAGTGCAGGCTAAGAAAAGCATCCTTGTACGGTCCCTCTGAGGATACAGTGACATGGAGGATGTGGATGGTAGGGGTGATGCCTTCTTTCCTCACCTCCCTACCGGGTCACTGCTCACTGAGGAGGAGCTCCCACCAGCACTTCCATTCCTCCCAGTTAGGTGCTGGGCAAGAGCTTCCACTGCTCTTTCCCCCTTTCCCTCCCTCCCCAAGAGAAGCAGCCAATCTGACTGGCAAGCACCTCGCAAACACTGGACCATAGCTTCTAAGTGCTGGGGTGGCAGTATCAAAGGCCCTGCTGGTGTCAGGGTTCACCTCTGGTCCCCCGACCTGCCTGCATCTCTTGCTCCAAAGCATTCTCTTGATGCCCGCTTTTCTATTCATGGATGGGAAAATCAGGCCCACCTCCCCACTGTCTTCTTCTCAGGCTGAAAGTTGGCAATACCCAATCTAGCCCATTCCAGAAAGTCCTCCATCAATAAAAGTGATGGATGCGTTGATGGTTATTTGTCTTGTCTTTCTTGACTTGATTAATTAGACCAGAAGGAAGGAGAGCAAAGCTGTAGGCAATGTTTCAGAGCTCTTAGCATCTGACGGTAAATGGTGGTAACATATAAAGAAGGCTCTTAGAGGGCCCGTTGCGTAGTCCTACTTCAGTTCTGACCCGTGCATTGTAATCCAATGTTTAAACCAGTGGTTCTCGGGGGAGCGGCACTGCCCTCTAGAGGGCGTTTGGAAAAAACCTAGGAGGGTATTTTGGGCTGTCACCTTGATGTAGGGAGGCTACTTGCATTGAGCAGAAGGGAGAAAGATGTTAGACATCCTTCTTTGTGGGGAATAGCCCCGTTTTATGTCCCTCTTGACTTTTAAATATTTACTAGACACACATATAGATTAAAAAACTGCTTATTATATGTATTTGTACATATACATTTGTACTTATCTGTTTATATGCATATGCATGTGTATATACTTTTTAAAATTTAAATCAGCAAGTATCAGGAAAAATATGGGCAAAAATACCCACCAAACTATTATGTATGTTATACTGGTTGGTTGAGTGGACTTTTAATAACTCGGTTATACAGTTTTATTTTGTTTCAAATTTTTGTAAGAATGTATTACTTTTGCTATTGAAAAAAAATGATTAAGATCACCAAAAATGGGCAAAATTTGGTAAGCAATTTACTAAAAAAATCATGTCCTGGAGATATGGTATTTTGGCAATAATTTTATTATATAGTAACCCAATAAAATCAGCTTATTAAAAAACCTTGTTTATAATTTTCTTAGTCTAGACACTAAGCTGCTCCATTTACACATACAACTTACATTTTTGCATGGTTTTGATTTACACTGAGTTTTTCAGGAATTCAACTGCTATGAAAATGGAAAGGAGTGTGAGGAATCGCTGGCCATTTAGGAAGATCCAGGCGCTGATGCCAACACTGCCAGCAGTATCCAAGTCACCGACACAATAAACGTGTCAGCTCGTGTTGGAGGCCATGACATTGGCAGTGATTCTGAGTGTGGGTGACTGCATCCAAGAAACCTTGGTGTTTTGCAACCCTTATTTCATTATGTCCTCATGTGTAGTTACATATGAGGATTTCCTCTCCTTTTACTGTGCTTTTATGTTTCACTTAGGACATATGCTTGATTTCTAGAATTTCATATGGAGGCAGGTTGTATTATATGAATCTCAGGTCAAGGGAGTAAGGGGGCATTACAAAATGTTTGCTTGGAAAAGGGCCCACTGGAACTGCCAGAGTTCGAAATTACTGATGTTAGCTCACAAGGCAGCCTTCATCAGCTCCGAGTCCCGGGCCCTTACTTAAACTTTCCGGTAACACAGCAGTCACAGCAGGGGAAGTCTGAAGGAGGATTCTGCTTGCCACAGCACATGACAACCAGTCTAACTCTGTGTAAATAGGATCTTCACCTCTCCAGGGTGGGGTGGGGTTAAGCAGGGACTTCCCCCCCCCCACCCCCCACCAGAAGGAAGAAACCACTGGTCAGCAGAAAGATGGAAGCAGAACTAAGCCGGGCTACTTACAGAGGTCCTCGGTGGCCGCTGGGACGAAGGCTGCCATGGACTCGTACAGCTCCTCGTCGCAGCCGGGGTTGAGGGAGCACTTCATGAGCAGGTCTGTGGAAAGGTGGGCCATGGACTCATACACAGAGTCAGACTCCTCCCCTTGCATCAGTTCCTCTTTAATGTGACTCTTCAGCATGTCCACGGTTTCCTGAAAGAGAACGTGGGACCCACGGCACGCTGACACAGCCGGGTTTTCTGGGTAGAGTCAGGCTTGTGACAGCAAAGGAAAGGCTCCCATGCGTCAGAATTACAACTATGTGCAAGTCTGTGTTTCCCACTAGACTGAAAGCTCCTTGAGGCCAGGCTCCCAGTTTTTTCCTTTGTTTTGTGTTTAATCTTCGTATTGTCTTCCGACACTAAGCACGGAGTCATGCATTTAGAGGAGATACGTGTTAAACATGCGATTCCCAGAGGATACAAAATAAAAACTCTCTCATGAGCACCTACTATGCACCAGGGACAATGCAAAGGATGTGCCTATACATCATCTCATGACATCCTTTCCACTGCTACTTACAGAAGTATCCTGTTCCCTGGTTCACAGAAGAGAAAGCCAAAGCTCAGAAAATCTAGCGCCTTCCTCAGGGTCTGCAATCCTGGGTTCTGACTTTTCTGCTACACCCTACTGGTTCCTCAAAAGGGAGCACATGGCAGACCAAGGTGTAACCCTTGCTGATTAGCCAGATGGAAATTCAAATGGGAGAAACAGGGCTGCAGCTAAGGTGTTCACACAGTTGTGTGTGGTCAGAAGTCCCTCAAGAACTGAGTTCACTAGTCCCCGTTGCTCCCAGCAGGCTGTTCCAAAGTCTCCCCCTACTCCACTCAGTTTTATATCCTGTGCCCAAGAGCAGAGATAGTCTTAGATGAAATGCCCTTAAATCAGAGAGGCCCCCCTCTGCTATTCTGTCTCCAGGTAGTTGTGAGGCCAAAGAGCTGGCTTCTCTGAAGCCCTGCACAACTTTTCCTGATAAGAAACCTTGGTGTTTCACAATCCTTATTTCAGCAACAACCCACAAAAATCCTCATTTTCATCATCGCCACCCCAAGAGAGCTAATATGCTATTGACACTCTGTGCTGATTTCCTGAGGAGACCCAAGGAGTGAACCAGGTGAGAGTTGTGGAGGGTTGGAGGCTCGATGTCTGGCATTTGGTTTTGATGTAGTGGAAAGGGGAAATGGGCAGTGCTTCGAGGTCATCAGCAACATGGGAGAGCAACCCTTTGGGGGCAATGCTGAGGATACACTGGTTGAAGTGATTCTAGTCAGAGAACAAAGATGATGTGAGAAATGTGACCCAGATTAACTTCAATGCAAACTGTCAGTGAATCTTTCCAGATCCCTGTGACATAGAGTAGGAAAACAAGCCCCAGCTTCAGCATCAACTAGGTTCAAATCCCATCTCCACTCTAACTAGTGTGGGGCCCTCTGCCTTTCTAAGCCCTTTTTCTCCTTTGTTGAAGAGAGATAACAATACTGTCAACTTTGAAAGACTATGGTGAGATTAAAGGAAATAAAGCGTTTGCCTATCAAATAAATTCAATAAATAGCAGTCATGACTATGATCACATTATGTCCTTAAAAACATCTATTTTCAGGGAAATGAAACACCACATTTTATACCTGTGTGGCTTCAAAGTAAGGCCAAGTAAATACTCCTGGACTGTGAGCACCTTTTAGCTTCATTTATATCAATGATACCAAAACAGGCACTCATGCTGTTCTATTCATTTAATACGCTTTATCACCCCCTCAAATTTGGGGGAGCCCTCTCTGTACATCTGTACATCTCAGTGAGTCACTGCCTTGTAATTGTCAAGTATGGAGCAGAGAGGTAAGTGTCTGGGGGAGGTGTCAGGCTCACTCCTGTGGGTGAGTCTTGCTCCTGAGGTGTCAGTCTTGCTCCTAAAGAGCAAGACTGGATTGTGTTTACTGTTCCTGTTGAGGCCACAGACCCATGTGAGAGGCTGAGCTCTTCCCGCATCACTACCATTAAGTGTGAAAATGAAGAAAACCAGAAAAGGAGCCTCGAAGGGCAGCTGCCCCCAAAACAATGGAAGCAATATTAGGGCATGGAACAAGGCCTAGGCATTGGATGAGATCTGCCAACGCCGGATCCTTAACCCACTGAGCAAGGCCAGGGGTCAAACTCACGCCCACATGGATACTAGCGGGGTTCATTACCCCTGAGCCACAATGGGATTTCCTACTATGGTCTATCCTAAGGAAGGAACCAAGCCTAACACAGTTCACCTGGGCTTGATGGTGGGCATGGCAGCTGGAAGCATCCTGCCAAGGTACCTTGGAGGTAGGTGGGGAGGTGACTGGGAAAAAGGGATGAGCATCAACCTTTAGCAGATTTACCCCATAAACGTCTGTAAATTCTTCAAGGGTGGGTCTCAGTGCTTTACACACATTACTTCCTTTCACTCTCAAAACACTCCTAGGAGTAGACCTATTATTATCCTCCTCCTGCATGTTAGGAAACTGAGAGAGGACAGAGAGAAGATTTGCCCACAGTCAGCTGACAAGTGTTGGTACAGGAATTTGGCCCCAGATCCATGTGACTCCAGGGCTCATCCCTTAAGCTCACTTGTACTGGCCCTGCCAGAAGAGGCACATGAGGACATGCGAGTGATGAAGTCCACCCAGGTCTTTGGTGAGAAAGCAGCCCTGGGACCACAGGATGTACTTCCAGCGCTGAGGCCTCTCCCGCCTTGAACTTACCACATACTCGTCGATGAACTGCCGCAGGTCCCGGAAGCCATGCTTCTCCGCGATGGTGTTGGGGTAGTGGCCGTGCTTGTTGGCCACACTGTAGGCCTGCAGGGCTCCCGGGCAGGTGAGCAACAAGGCAGTGAGGTTCTTCAGCCCATACTTGGCAGCAAAGTGCAACAAAGTAGGCAGCTCTTCCTCTCTCTGATCTGAAAAGTTATCAAGGAAAACAATGAACAGATAAAAAGGAAGGCACAGGGCACCTTGTTCATAGAGATGAAGCTGACAAGCCTAGTGTGGCACCCAACAGGCATTCAATCCCTACTTCTTGGTTGATTGCCCAACATCTCACAGCTTCCTCTGCAGCATCACCGAAGATTATGTCCTCAGATGACAGAAGAAATGATATGTCAATTAATTAGCAAATCTAAAATCAACATTCTACCTTCTTTCTCTAAAAGGATCAGAGAATCCTGAGAAATAATACCAGTTCAAAAATCTGCTGATGTTCTAAAGGCTTAAATAGAAGCCACAAAGTACAACGGGGACCATGTTTTAACCTTCTCTGCAAATTTCAGAGCACTTTAAAACAATTGCTTTATGCTGATTAAAAGAAGGAAGTCCATCTTCCTAGCTCTTATTTCCAAGTTCATAAAGTGTGCCAAGTAATCCTGGGCATGTTATTCAGCATTCTCACAGCCCTTAGTTTTGAACTAGAAAATATTTATGGACTATCTCAAAGAGACATGGGAGGATTAATAAGATGGTTTTCAGTGAGCTCTTTGTTTAGCACAGTTTTTTGTTTTGTTTTGTTTTGTTTTTTTGGCTTTTTAGGGTCACACCTGCAGCATATGGAAGTCCCCAGGCTAGGGGTCGAATCAGAGCTGTAGCCACTGGCCTACACCACAGCCACAGCAATGCAGTATCTGAGCCACATCTTCGACCTACACCACAGCTCATGGCAATGCTGGATGCTTAATCCAATGCTCGGGGCCAGGGATCAAACCCGCGTCCTCATGAATACTAGTCAGATTCGTTACCGCTGAGCCATGACGGGAACTCCAGGGAAGGTTTTGGACGAAGCATTAATGCAGGATGTCATTTAACCCTCTCATTGGTGGGAAGCAAAGTAATCCTGAGAGTCCTTGGATTCCCATGATCTCTCCTCCTACTAATATCTGGACACTGTGGGATAAACTCAACCAAGGAAGCAGACAGGTTTGTGTTGTGCAATTGAGGGACAAATCTTTTCTCTTCATAAAAGTTAATTTCTAAGCCCAATAGTGATAAATAGGTAAACAGATAGATATATATACATACATATATTTTTATGTACATATACATATATACACACACACACATATATATATATATATATATAAATTTTTTTGGCTTTTTTTTTTTTAGGGCTGCACCTGTTGCATAAGAAGGTTCCCAGGCTAGGGGTCAAACTGGAGACAAAGCTGCTAGTCTATGCCACAGCCACGTCAACGTGAGATCCAAGCCGAATCCTGCACCATAGCTCATGCCAATGCTGGATCCTTAACCCACTGAGTGAGGCCAGGGATCGAACCCAGATCCTCATGGATACTAGTCAGGGTTGTTACCATTGAGCCACAGCAGGAACTCCCTATATGCTTTTTAAATAAGACAAACTCAGCTTCTATTAACCAGGATATGATCCTTGGAATAAAGGGTCCAAAAATGTCCCTAGGATTCCCCGTGATTGTCAGGCTATGAAATACTCGCTCCTGTTTAAGAACAGAGAATATCAATGCCTGCTGGAAGTGATGTGACAACATTCCACAGTAGGAAAATGGGGAGAGGCAATGGGAGAAGGACTTGATGGTTCTGAGGAAGGACAGAATGCAGGCATGGGTAGCAGGGACTGGGATCCCAATGTGCAGTGCAGTGCAGTCGTGGCATAAAGGAAAAGTAGTGTCCATAGAAGCACCATAACAGGCTCTCGTCCAGCACACAGGGCACAGTCCCCATGCAAGCGGTTCTCCCAGCTCTCGGCATGTCACACATGCCCATGAGACTGCTCCTCCCCCATCAAGCGAATATTTCTTTTGAGCCTACAATGAGCCACACAGCACAGTCCCTGTCCTCACCCAGCTGACAGCCTAGCAAAGAAGACAGACACAGCTGAAGAGCACTAGTTCCCAACATGCTCGGGGAGCCTGCGGCATGTAGATGGAACCTACCTGAGGAAGGGCTTCCTCAGCTGCACAGGAAGAGCAGAGGAGGAAACTGTACTCCCGTGGGTGCAGGTGGCAAGAGGAAGGGTGGGATTTTCATTAGGGAAAAGCAGTTCATACCTTCCCTAGAGTAGGGCACAGAAGCCAAGGGAGAGAATGGAGAGAGATGAGAGCAGAGGCACATAGCAGGAGCCTGTTGCTAAGGGCTTGTAACAGGTTAAGGAGCTTGGACTTTATCTAGAAGGCAAGGGAACCACAAAGGGTTTTTAGCAAGGGGGTAAGATATTTGGATTTACGATTTGGAAGAATCTCTGGCTAGCCAGTGAAGAATGACTGCTTCTCAAAGGATGAACTACAGAGCAGGAACCAGCAGAAAGCCTAAGCGCAGGCTGATTGCACACCAAAATCAACAGGCAGGAATCCACATATGGCTGGTGTCCTGACGTTTGACTGCTGACTTACTTGTCATCATATCTTCTTCTTCCAGCTGGTTGATTCCAAAGAGGTGCAGCCCACTCGCAGGGATGTTGTTCTTCAGGGACTCCGTGAGCAGTTTATCAAGGGTCTCTGTGTTGTAGGGCACAATTTTAAAGGCCTAAATACAAAAGTGAAGACAGTCAAATTTTAAATCCAGCTATCTCTCATCTAGCAGATATGAAGCTGATGAACCATGAGCAGAAACACCACCTCCAGGAAACTCTGGTTTCCTTTCACCACCCTTACCTGACACATGAACTCCACGGGATTCGCAGCATTGGACAATAAATTCCCAATTTCCTCCATGTCAGTATAATAGCTGATAACAGTTTCGCATGCCACTAAGTCCCCGGAATATATCTTCAGAGAAACATTCCCAGATGAAAGATCTGAACAGAAAAAAAGATACTATAAAATTGTTCCCTTTTTTAAAAGATAGAACAAGGGTATAGGGAAAAGTGATCTTGGGTTTACTCTAACCGTAAACCAATTGGGGGCCGGAAGAAAGATCTTGGAGGTGAACTGCAGGATAGCGAAGTAAGGGAAAGAGTAGAAGTAGCAGTGAACAGATTAACACACTGGAGGGCTCTGAGTCAGAGGAATTAGCCTCACTGGGCCTTCGATTTAACTTTCGGAAGATTTTCATCTGTTTTGCTCATTACTATAGGCGCAGGGGTGCAATAGACAGAAGAAGAGTTGGATTTTAAGCATTCTATACAACAGCCAGTGGTCACCAGAAGGTGGGAGGGATCCTGGGGTTGGGCGGGGAGCAGCGGGGGCAGGGGGGGGTGGGGAATCCTGTACTTCTGCCCCCCACCCCCCACCCCCAACCTCCCTAGACCAGTAGAATTGATTCACTAGCTCTGTTGCCGTCATTACTATGTGCCTCCCTGGGTACTCTCTCTCTCTTCTACACCACAGGAAGGGGTTTTGAGGGGGAAAGAAAAAATTAAAAATACACCAACCACAAAGATTCGATTCACAAAAGAGGAAATGCAACAAGCAAAGAACATGGAAAAACATTCAACCTAATAATCAAAGAAACGCAAACTGAAACAATGGACTACTTTTAGAAAACATACAAAATTATTAAAAATATCCAAAGTGACAATGCCTAATGTTGGTGATGATATAACAAATAAACTTGAGAGTGGTAATATTTCAGAAGGCGATTAAGCACCATCTTTCAGACCCTTTCAAAATTCCCATGGTTTCAGGAATTAATAATCTTGAGGAAATAATCCTAAATACAAAAGAAAAAAAACCCTTCAAGCATAAAGATGCTCATTACATCATCATTTAAAATAAGACATAAAGAAATCAGAAGTTAAATATGCAACAACGAGGAAATGAAAAATTAAAAGATGACACTTCTATTCAATTATTATACAGTTTTAAATATTATGGTTTTAAGACAGAGGTCCAACACAAGGGACTGGTTATATAAATTATGGTACATCTATACAATGGATTACCTTGTAACTATTTAAGCATCCTGTTATAAAAGAATATTTATTAACATGGAAAAATACTCATTGTGTATTTCTAGGTATCGAAAGTCAGTTATAAGACAGTATGAAGCTATGTGTGCAGATGTGGGAAAATACAGAAACCAGTGATTTCCTTTGGGGGGACATGTGAGTAATTTTCTATCTACTTTCTTTTATGGTTATTGCATTCTTCGAGTTTTCTGCATTGAACTCACATTACTTTTGTAACAGAAAAAAAATTGTTATAAAATGGAAAGGTACAAAGTCCATGTAATGGCACAGGAGTAAAAGGATGAATAAATTAAGATTATGTAAGGAAAACCAGAACATAGAGTAATAGATACTGCTAGAACTCTTATGTTTCTAAAAATTATGAACAAAAGCAGAAAAGACTGGGTGGTAGTGTGTCAGATAAATTTTTTCCTACTTTTCTCTAATTTCAAAGAATGCTAATAATTAACTTTATAAAGATAAACATTTTCATATATCCACTCCACCCCCCCATCATACATGTACATTTCTGCAACTTCCTCTTCCTTTAGAACATGGCAACCGAATCCAAATCTTGGCTCACTTTTCTTAGAGGCTGAATAGAGACAGGATTAGTAAAAGAAAGCAAGTGGGGCCTCTTCCCTAACATGATGTCTAATTTCTGGAGGTAAATGGGGATACTTACTGGGAGCTTTCACGGAAACAGTGTATTCATTCTCCAGCTTGGCTTCCACCCTTATTGAGGGAGAATCCTCAGGAGTAAATTCAGCTTCCGTTGTCACTCTCTCATCCAACTTACATCTCACAATGACGTAGACAGTAGTTTCTGCCTGGAACGGGAGACCAGTCATTGACCCCTCTCCCTCCTGGGTCCTCTATTGGGTGCTGAGCCAGAGGGTCTCCCCAGCTCCCAAAGCCCTAGCTCCACCTAACGAGGTTGTTCCAGCGTGGGGGTGGGGTCTGCAGTCCAGTGCCAGGCATTGACTGCATGGCATGAGTCTCAACAAGACAAATGACAAAAACCAAGGGTGAATATTTATAAACCTTTATAGCAATTTAATGGAGTAATTTTTTTTAACATTTTAAAAAATACTGCTTGCTTTTATTCTTTTTTTTTATAATTTTTTTTATTTTCCCACTGTACAGCAAGGGGGTCAGGTTATCCTTACCTGTATACATTACAATTACATTTTTCCCCCACCCTTTGTTCTGTTTGCAACATGAGTATCTAGACAAAGTTCTCAATGCTATTCAGCAGGATCTCCTTGTAAATCTATTCTAAGTTGTGTCTGATAAGCCCAAGCTCCCGATCCCTCCCACTCCCTCCCCCTCCCATCAGGCAGCCACAAGTCTCTTCTCCAAGTCCATGATTTTCTTTTCTAAGGAGATGTTCATTTGTGCTGGATATTAGATTCCAGTTATAAGTGGTATCATATGGTATTTGTCTTTGTCTTTCTGACTCATTTCACTCAGTATGAGAGTCTCTAGTTCCATCCATGTTGCTGCAAATGGCATTATATCATTCTTTTTTGTGGCTGAGTAGTATTCCATTGTGTATATATACCACCTCTTCCGAATCCAATCATCTGTCGATGGACATTTGGGTTGTTTCCATGTCTTGGCTATTGTGAATAGTGCTGCAATGAACATGTGGGTGCATGTGTCTCTTTTAAGTAGAGTTTTGTCCGGATAGATGCCCAAGAGTAGGATTGCGGGGTCATATGGAAGTTCTATGTATAGATTTCTAAGGTATCTCCAAACTGTTCTCCATAGTGGCTGTACCAGTTTACATTCCCACCAACAGTGCAGGAGGGTTCCCTTTTCTCCACAGCCCCTCCAGCACTTGTTCTTTGTGGATTTATTAATGATGGCCATTCTGACTGGTGTGAGGTGGTATCTCATGGTAGTTTTGATTTGCATTTCTCTTATAATCACTGATGTTGAGCATTTTTTCATGTGTTTGCTGGCCATCTGTATATCTTCTTTGGAGAAATGTCTATTCAGTCCTTTTGCCCATTTTTCCATTGATTGATTGGCTTTTTTTGCTGTTGGGTTGTATAAGTTGTTTATATATTCTAGAGATTAAGCCCTTGTCAGTTGCATCATTTGAAACTATTTTCTCTTAATGGAGTAATTTTATGTCTGTTCAATCTAATAATTTTAAACTTGAGGCTTGCATTTTATATGTCTTCGTATTTAATTTTTATAGCATTTCTTTTTTGTTGTATATTATAAAAGTATTAGTCCAGGGCAGAATTGGAAATTAAAAAAAAAAAAATTAGGAAACAGTTCTTTGCCACAGACAGTTTGAGAAGCACTACTCTAGACCAGCTCGGCTACTCAAAGTGAGGCTAAGGAGGTGCAAAATCTCAGTCTCCTCCTGGACCCACCAACCCAGAGTCTGCATTTGACCAAGACCCCTGGGTGATTCATGCACCTTACAAAGTGAGAGGCATCAGCCTGGGAAGCCCTCTTGGGTTCTATAATTATGCTGTTCTTAGATGGACAAAAATAACTTATTGGAGGATTGATTTTCCCAAGGCATTGAGCCGCCCAAGTAGCTATTTCACCTTGCTTTGAGATCTCTCACCTGAACCTGCCAAACGGAATTATTTGTTTTACTGTGCTGGTTATGTTGGTTAAGCTCTTGAGACTTTGAAGGACAGGGCCTCCAAAAATCAGGGGGAAAGGAGACATTTCTGGCCATAGGTTATCCACAAATGTTCACTGCAAGGTTCTGCTATCAAGCCCTTATAGTAGGCCTTCATGACAAGAGTCATAATTCCAGAGTAGGTGAAGGGCATGTGGTCCCGGCTCACAGAGCCTCTGCTGAAGGTGGATGTGCGTTTGCGGTTGGCCTGACTCTCCCTACAGGCTCAGCCCTGTTGCACTTGCTCCTTCTCCCAAGGAGCCAGAGAGAATGAGTGAGTCTTCCCTATTGACAGTCATGACCCAACTCCAGCCCAGGTGCCCCAGGACCCAGAGACCTGGAGCAGGCAGAGTGAAAATCCTGGGTCAGCGGGAGCCAGTGGGGGGAAAAGGAGCCAGAGCCTGGAAAACCAGGGAGGTATGTGAGGGGAGGGGCTTCATCTTTTGGTTTCCTCCCCTAAAGGCATCCACCAGCCCGATCTCAGAACGGGAAGGGTGTGGGGGAGGCAGGAAGGAGTATGAGGGGACTGAACACTGAAATGCCTGCAAAAGCCTGGCCACAGCCTCATATAAAATGTTGCTCAGTCCAGCTGCTCATCTCAGACCTGTATCACCAGATTCTGATTCAAAGGAAGCTGGAAATAGAATTTCATGTCCAATTTTTAACACACTCTGCAGCCTAAACCAAGCATGCCTGAGTTCAATCCAGCCCAAAGCAGCAGTTCACAACCCCCACGGAGAGGGCCCTTGCCCAAGACCTCAAGGCCTCAGGCTGCGCGGAAAACCACTCCCAAGCGCAGGGAGGCTAGGACTTCCCGTTGCCATGGCTCTCACAACCGCTCATCTCCAGGAACCCACAGTGGCACGGGGCTCCAACCCACAAGAAAGTGTTTCACTGCTCTGAAGCAACATCACACATTTCTCATCAGGAAAGGAAAGCTAATGAAAAGCTATCAATACTATTCTAGGATTCAAATGACAGTGGCCTATCAGTCGGCCATCACCTTCAAGGCACCACCCCTGAAAATGTTAATCACATTACACTCCAGCATCAATCTTAACCCTTTACAAGCAATGCTGACCAGTAAGTTTCAGCTGTCAAGCTCCGAGGCACTCATTTGGGCCATGAAAGGGGCCAGTTGACTGAGAAGCAAGCTCTCAAATTCCCTACCTCTCCTTCCTCCCAGCGCTAGGCTGGCAGGAACAGACCCAGGCCTCTAACTCCAGGGCCGGCATGTCAGTGTCTTGTAATGTTCACGTCTGCTGGTTTCCAACATCTTCTAAGTTTTTGATCCATGAACTTAATGTCTTGGATTGATAACACATTCATGCATTCCTGGGCTCCTCTCCCTTTGATTTAAAGGTGTAAGATGTGCTCAGGGCCCAGGCACTGGGGTTCCCAGGGTAGCTGATCAACAGGAAACCCCACAGGAAGGCTGGGATTACTCTGAGCTGCAACAGGAGAGCCCTGCTCCCTTTCCCACAATGAACACATCCACTGGAAAGCCCCAAAGTCCATGCTCTGAGAGACATCCACCCCCCCCAGGCCCAGGAGTGCCTACCCCACAGCGAATGCGGTCCGGCTGCACCCACCATCAGGTTCCCAGGCGACGTCTCCAGTGGCAGGCACTGCTGCTTTGAGTAGGGAAGGACCTTCTCGTCCTCGGTCTCAGTGTCAGTGACTGAGTCACAGCCAGAATCTACGGCACAGAGAACACTGCTGAATGGAGAGAAGGAAGAAGTGCTGGGCATGTTTCACCCCATTTAAACCCCAAATGTTACCAAACAGGAAATGGCTCCAAACAAATACAAGCTGAAGAGAGTGACTCAGGAATCATGAAAGAGGACCTCATAGGAAAAAGTCAACCACCATGAGGCCGCAAGGCTGGGGTGACAGCAAGAGGATGATGATGGAGGGAAAAGCCAAAAAATCTGACACAGGCTGCTGTCTGAGGCTGGCAGGTCTAGTCTCAAACAACAGACTTCTGGAAGCTTTACCTCTGCACTTCTTGCAGGGCTGGCTTTGGTGACTGTGGGGAAAGATGGGGTCAAGAATGGGCTGTCCACTTAAAGGTCATCTTTTGACCATCCAGTAAAACCTGTGCTTTCCAGGAGGCCATTATTCCTCAAGGTCAAAACTAGCCTATATACTCCCTCTGGAGCAACAGAAAAAGCAATGGCTTTCAACAAATCCTAGAGTGTAACCGGGTTCCAAATCACAGCCACAACCAACATCTCTGCTGTGGAGAGATCAGAGTGTGCACAGATTCAGAGCAGGCAAGCAGGGGTGTGCAGATGCATGGGGCGTGGCACAGAATGAGTTGGTGCTGAGATGGGGTCAGTGGAACCTACCAGAGCTCTAACGCAGGGGCTCTTAACCAGAGTTGATCAATTGATAGGGTACTTGTATCTGTGTGCAAGATCGTGTGTGTGTGTGTGTGTGCATGCACGCACGCATGAGGAAGTGCTCATGCATCTGTGTGTTTGCCTAAATTTCTCTGGAGATAATCTTAAGCTTGACCAGATCCTCAAGAGAAACAAAAAGGAGCAAAATGGTTAAGAATGGTTACAAGGAGAGGGAAGGCTCATCTAGTCCCTTCCTTGGGCTTGCTCTTCTCCAATTCTAAGCCACTTACACAGCCAGCCAGACGTGTTAGGCACTGAGAGGACATTAGGGTGAATCAGACATTCATGCTGCCTTCAGAAAGCCCCCAGTCTAAATGGGTTAACTTGGCTGATTCCTGCAGGCTGCCCTTCCATGAAGGAGTGTAATCCGTCCTGGGAGAAAGCTGGGACAGCAGATCGAGCCACTCTTATGGCCCCACAGAAAGCTGTAACACAGGCTTGCACCCTAGATCCCAGGTCATGCCAGGGAGAGGCTGTGCTCCTAGGACCACAAAGGCTGAGGAGGCAGAGCAGAGCTGGGGAACCAAGGACCACTGTGTCCTACTGCTATAACAGTGAAGCAAGGGCCTCTGGGACCTGCTCAGGCCAGGAGAGGGGCTGAGGCTTCCCAGCTACAACAGGAGTCTTGTCTTCGAGTCTGACATGTGTGCTGAGAGATGTCTACACACAGCCCCAGAGTGTGATGGACAGCGAGGAATGTACTCCTGCTGCTCTTCCCCTCTGTGATTTCTCCCAAGACACACTCCTCCAGAAGGTCAGGCTGAGTGCAGCCTGGTCTCTGACCTTGTTTGCACAACAGGAATCCAGGCAGAACTTAGTGCTGAGAGGGGGGCAAAGGTCCTTGAAGGGTCCGAGGAAGGTGATGCTGTTTATCGCTTGGCGTTGGAGCATCAGGCTCCTCTACCCCTCCTTTCTCTTCAGTCCCACTGACCTCCCCTCTCACTCAGTGTTAATTACCCTCCTGCAAAGGCTAACTGCAGTAGTCTTCCCCACTTCTCGGCTGTCCAAACCAAATTAACTGAAGGCTACCTTTTTCTTCACTGAATCTGCCCTTCCCGACACCCGTTCCTCCTTTACCAGTTACTTCTAAAACGACCAGGACTGGAGTTCCCTTCATGGCTCAGTGGTTAACAAATCCGACTAGGGACCATGAGGTTGTGGGTTCAATCCCTGGCCTTGCTCAGTAGGTTAAGGATCCAGCATTGCTGTGAGCTGTGGTATAGGTCACAGACACGGCTCGGATCCCACATTGCTGTGGCTGTGGTGTAGGCTGGTGGCTACAGCTCCAATTAGACCCCTAGCCTGGGAACCTCCATATGTCATGGGTGCGGCCCTAGAAAAGTCAAAAAAAAAAAAAAAAAAAAAAAAAAGAAAGAAAGAAAAAAAAGAAAAAAAAAAGAAAATGACCAGGTCCTACCCATGGACAGAGCTGTACATGCCAACCCAAGCAACTCCCACCCACCATGGGAACCTGGGAAAGAAAAGAGCCAAAAAAATCAGGGATAATTAATATTATTTGTCTTGATAATTACATAACACCATATGAAGCTTTAATTTTGCATTATTAGATGCCTAGATCATGCCATTTCTCAGGTTTTTCCTGAATGAGAAAATAACCCCATTGACTTAAAACATTCAGTCAGTTACTTAAAACCACTAGAAGCTTCCTGGAACCACGTATTACTCTAGAGTTGTTTTGACACTATTTCGAGTGGCTGGAGTGATGGGTACCAACTATTGCCAATTACCTATCTTAATTTATTGTACAGGTAGAATCTCCTTGGGATAGACTCGGAGTACAGTCTATTGCTTCAAAAAAGAAATTCTCTCTCTCTCTCAAATTACTGACCCATTAGTCAGCTGACCAAAGAGTTAAAACTCTAGTAAATATAATCAAGGAAAGAATATGGAAATCGAAATAAACCAAATAAGAAAGAGATGATCACAGCAGACATGGAGAATAATTTTTAGTTCTTTTTTTTTTAATTAATTAATTAATTTATTTATTTTGTCTTTTTGCTATTTCTTAAGCTGCTCCCGCGGCATATGGAGATTCCCAGGCTAGGGGTCGAATCGGAGCTGTAGCCACCGGCCTACACCCAGAGCCACAGCAACGCGGGATCCAAGCCGCGTCTGCAACCTACACGACAGCTCATGGCAACGCTGGATCGTTTAACCCACTGCGCAAGGGCAGGGACCGAACCCGCAACCTCATGGTTCCTAGTGGATTCGTTAACCACTGCCGCCACGATGGGACCTCCTAATTTTAGAAACATACTGATGTGAGAAACTGTATGCTGAGAGGGTTTTTAAATTTCAATACCATGTTTATAGAAAAATATAAATTACCAACATTATCTCAAAATAAGTAGAAAATCTAAATAAAACAATAATCGGGGGGAAAAACTTTCTCACTTTTCAAATAAAACGTTATAGTACAAGTCATACACCCCTCCTTGCATTGAATTTTATTTTTTTAATTTTTAAAATTTTTTTTGTATTTTCTAGGGCCGCACCTGTGGCATACGGAGGTTCCCAGGCTAGGGGTCTAATCGAAGCTACAGCTGCCGGCCTTCACCACAGCCACAGCAAAGCTAGATCCGAGCCATGTCTGTGACCTACAACACAGCCATTGGCAACGCCAGATCCTTAACCCCCCTGAGCGAGGTCAGGGATTGAACCCGCAACCTCATGGTTTGTAATTGGATTCGTTAAGTATGAGCCTTAACGGGAACTCCTGAATTTTAAATTGTAGTTTCCATGATGTTCTTCTTTATAACATCCAATTTTCCTATCTAGGAAAATTCCATTTATGTAGGTCTTCTGTCTTCTACTAAAGTTTAAAAAAATGATAAAGGATAGTTTTATTTTACATTAAATTTATTTTAAAAATTAAAGAGCAATTAAATACAGTAGATAACCCCAAACACAAGCTTCATTCTCATAAAAACTTAACACATGATAAAGAAAGCATTAAAAATCAGTACAAAATTAAAAAAAAAAAAAAAAAAGGAGATCCCGTCGTGGCGCAGTGGTTAACGAATCCGACTAGGAACCATGAGGTTGCAGGTTCGGTCCCTGCCCTTGCTCAGTGGGTTAACGATCCGGCGTTGCTGTGGCTCTGGAGTAGGCCGGTGGCTACAGCTCCGATTCGACCCCTAGCCTGGGAACCTCCATATGCCGCGGGAGTGGCCCAAAGAAATAGCAAAAAGACCAAAAAAAAAAAAATCAGTACAAAATAAAGAAATGGTTGGTGAGAAGGATGACTCAGCAGATGATGCTGAAAAATTTAGTTATTTGGGGTGGGGGATGGAGGGACAGACAGACTACTTAGAGTCTTCCTAATTCTTATACACACCAAGTAAAACTTAGGTGGGTTGAAGATAAAATGAACAATAAAACAAATTTTAAAAATTAAAAAGATAAAAATATGGGTGAAAATCTCATTGTTTTGGGAAAATATCTGTTTACCTTAAATAATTGAAGAAATACAATCCAAACAAGCAATAGAGTTGATGACATGAATTTAAAACTTTAGTAAACAAATTTATAAAAACCTAAAAACTAAATTGTAATGCTTTGGCACCATTAGTCATAATAGCCAAAGGTGGAAACAACCCAATTGTCTATTCTTTGATGAATGGATAAACAATTTTTTTTCGTTGTAAAAAGGAATAAAATACCAATATTATACCCACAACATAGATGAACATTGAAAACATTATGCTGAGTGAAGGTAGCCAGCCACAAAGGACCACATATAACATGATTCCAAATACCACCATATGTCTAGAATAGGTAAATCTATAGAAATAGAAAGTAGATTAGTGGAGTTCCCGTTGTGATTCAGTGATTAACGAACCTGACTAGCATCCATGAGGACTGGGGTTCGATCCCCGGTCTTGCTCAGTGGGTTAAGGATCCGGCGTTGCTGTGAGCTGTGGTGTAGGTCACAGATGCAGCTCTGATCCCCAAGTTGCTGTGGCTTGTGGTGTAGGCCGGCAGTTGTAGTTCTGATTGGACCCCTAGCCTGGGAACCTCCATATGCTGCGGGTGTGGCCCTAAATGACAAAAGACAAAAAAAATTAAGTAGATTAGTAGTTGCTTAGTGCTGGAGGTCTTGAGGGGGCAAGGCTGGGAGATGATAGATAAGGGTGTTAAGTTTCTTTTTGAGGTGATGAAAATATTCTAGAATTGACTGCAGAGATAGTTGCACAAGTCTGTGAATATACAAAAAAAAAAAAAATCACTGAATTGTATACCTTAAATGGATAAACTGTATGTTACCTGAATTATATCTCATTAAATTGTTACTGAAAATTCAATGGCAATAGTTAAAAATTTGAAATAAATATGCCAAAGGGCTAATCTCCTTAACATGTGAAGAGTTCATTGAAATCTCTTTAAAAATGTCTGAAGCCTGATAACTCACAAAGGAAGAAAATAAAATCTACTTTCCCCTCTAAAAAATTAAATATCATTCATTATCACTATCATGGAAATGCAAATAAAAATAACATGCTGGTATTTCACCTTTTGAAATTACTAATATTTGAAGGTGAGGTAGTTACTTTCGTTTGTAGCTGAATTAAAAATAAAATGGTGCAACCTTTCTGGAAAGCCATGTGTCCATAGACAGAGAAAGAGCAAGTCTTTAAAATGTTTTATACCTTTGGACACATAATTCTACTTCTAGAAATCTCTCTTTTTTTTTTTCTTCCTTCTTAGGCTGCCCTCAGCATATGGAGTACCCGGGCCAGTGATCAAATCCAAGCTGCAGATGCAGACTAAGCCGCAGCTGCGGCAACGCCGGATCCTTAATCCACTGTGCCAGGCCAGGGATTAAACCTGCGTCCCACTGCTCCCAAGATGCCGCTGATCCAGTGTGCCACAGTGGGAACTCCGTAGAAATCTCTCTTAAGGAGGAAAATAAATGTTCAAAATGTAGACGAGATATCTGCTAAATCACTGCTTGCATTGGAAAAAAATGAAAAGCAACCTGTCTGACGAGAGGATATTAAAAATATTATTTTCAAAGTTTTAAGTAAAAGCTTATGACATTATGTTAATCAAAGAAGCAGAATGTAAAATCATATATCTTACAGTGTAAGATACCAATTATATAAAGGATAATGCATTTTAAAAGGTCAAAAGAAAATGTATGGTTAGATTGTGCCTGATACTTCTTTCCCTCCCTCTTGTCTTCCTTCCTATCTTTCAGTCTTTCATGTGTTTTTATATTTTCCACAATGAGAAAGCACTTTGATAATGGGGGCGGAGTGAAGAGAAAATAGCAGCTGAATCTTTTGGCTCATCATGTCCCCAGTTTGGCATCATTTATGATGAGATTCGTCCTAATGGAACAGCCCTTCAGTGTTCAGATGGGCCCTATAGACAGTTTCTTCCCAGAGGTCTATTCATTTAGTCACCTGAAATGAATTACCTACTGGCAGCGAATTCATTTCAAGAAGTCAGGCAGGATGCCGTTCACTCTGCAGGGCGATTCTGGTGGCGCTGATGGATCGCACCATTGCTTAACGTTCCTTCAGCCACATCAGCCTCTTCCACAGCACACCATGGACTGGACCAGGGTCCAACCACTTCAGCAGATTCAGTTTCTTTTGAAGGAAATAGCCTAGATACAAGCACCACTGAAACCCACCTGCCAGAGTGAGACGGCCCCAAAGTTTCCCACTTGAATATGGGATTCCTCTCACCCCCTCCCCACCTTGAAAATAACACCATTTGTGCTTCCCCAAGATTCAAATAAATGTTGGAGCGAAGATACTCTGCCAACCCCCAGGATCCTCTCCAGTTAAAGTATTATTAAGACACCCAATAGTATCCTTACTGCTTTAAAATTTAACAATTTCCTCTCAGCTCTTATGAGGCCTGGAGAAACTCTGGGGAGACTAATATAGGAAAAGACTTTCTTTGTGCAACCTGCTCATCTATAAAGGACCCATGAGGCAAACGCTCCTTGAATTCAGTGGCAGGAAAATTTGTCTCTCCAGAGAACTTGCCTGCTTTCTCTTATTAGACAATAAGAACAAGCCAACAAGGTGTTTCCCCTTCTGCCCTTGCTGCCAGGTAGCTCGGTTTCAACTTTGGTTCTTATCCATTGTTAACACTTACATCCAGGTCTTGGTCTTGCCTATTTCTTTTGTATGCTGTGTTTAATTTTGGAGGCTGCTTCAAACCCTTGGGGGTCTGGGCAGGATGTGAATCCATGTTCTCAAAAATGGTATCTGCCCCAAATCCTCAGATACAGTCTTTATGGGAGTCAGTGCTTGGGCTTTTCATTTAGATGACAATGCCTTTAACATGGGATATGAAGACATTCCAGGTTATTGGGATGACCCCATTATAAGTGGCTCTAGCCACAGGGCTGTGGTGCCTCTGTGTGTGTGAGTGTGTGTGTGTGTGTGTGTGTGTAATTGTTTTGCACCTAGGCGGTGCGAAGCTGAATGTCAAAGGCTAATGAGGAAAGAAGACAGGGGAGCAGGATGACATGCAAATGAGGCATTTGTGCCCAGTGAACACACGAAGGTTTCCCCACACACAGCTTCACATAGAGAAAGGCGGTGGAGAGCCAAGCCTTTCTTGGCTTTCCCACAGGGGGGTTGTGGCAAGCCCCTTTGACAGACTCAGCAGGCACCAGAGCCTCGTGCCATGTTCATGATGCTACTTCAGCAGACCACCATCATTTATGACAAAACAAATGTAGTCTGTTTGCCTTTATTATTATTTTATGCCTGTATTTGGATCTGGTTCATTTGTTTTGCTTTTGGAGTTAGGAAAGAATGATATGCATCAGGAGTTGAACATATTTATACATATTTCAACAACAGCATAATAATCTGTCAACACTAAAGCTTCATAATTTTTTTCCTTCACAAGAGAATCTAAAAAAATGTTTAACATTATTTGGATGCAAAGAAACTGAATTTTAAGTGAACTGAGTATACGCATGCACTTGGACCCACACCAAACCACAAGGACCAGGTCATGGTAGGTAAGAGGGCTGGTGACAGACTCCTTACTATTACTAATAATGATAATGATAAAAGTGGCCATTTATTAATATTGTGGTAAGAGGGTTGGTGACAGACATCTTACTAACAATGATAACAATAAAAGTTACAATTGAATATTATAGTGACTGCTTTAATAGTCTTAATCTCATTTATTTCTCATCAACCTGTGAGATAGAAATCTCCCATTTTAGAGATGGAAACACCAAGCCTGAAGGATTAAAGTGGCCCAGGCCATGTCATACAGCAGGTAAGCCAGGGGCAGAGCGGGAATTCACCCCCAGGTGTCTATGCCCTGCCTCCTTTGTAGAAGTGGACCCCCTGCCTCCTTTGTAGAAGAGGACCGGGGCAGGAAGTAGAGTCACTTGCTATTCCTAGTCTGGGGTTGTGAGTGCAGCTCGTGAGGCATGACATGGGCTTCTACTCACCACCACCTGGTGGTCCTGCCTTGTTCTGAGCGATGCTGCCCTAGTTAGAGAAGCCATGACCTGCTACCATGGCCAACAGGTACATTCCAAGGATGGGGCTTAACTCAAAAGACACTGCACTCCAACCAAAACAGCCAGTGCCCCTGTGCTTCAAGGGCCTCTGCCCCAAAGCTGCACTGTCTCACTTTCCAATTAAGTGTTCAGATCACAGTGCTTACGGCCTCTTTCCTGTGCCTTGCCTGGCATTCAGTTGGGACTGTTTTCTGATAGTCTGAGGAAGGGGTACTGTAAGGAGGGCCAGAGAATGATCTTGAAGTGTTTTTATCCAGGGTACACCAGCTAACTTCTCTAGTAAGGTAATACTAAGCTTTGGGGAAAGTACTATAAACAGATATCGTTTTTTTCAAAATGACCGTAATTGCTATTGTTGAGGCATTTACTCTAGGCCGAGAAATAAGCAAAACCCTTAATATAAAGTGATTCTATTTTATCACAACTAAGAAATTGGAATGATTCTGCCCAGTTCCCAGATGAGAAAACTAGGGTACTGAAATTTAAATAAATTGTCCGAATCACACAGTGCACACTGTATAGAAAACTGACCCTCACATGCATGCTGTCATGCACTCTGATAGCATCTCCCACGCTGGGAACCATGTACCTGGTATACTGGAGATGATCCCAAAGGGTACAGCAAATAGGCAGTGACACCGAGCTACATCATAAGAAAGCAGCCCCCTTCCAATTCTTTCAGTCCACTTATATCAAGAAGAAAGGCTCGGTTAAGTAGGACGACGTCTTTAATCTCTCCTTAACATGCTCATCTCCCTCTGCATCACAGAGGGAACAAGGCCCTAAGCTCACAGGCTTCTGTAGCCATGACGGTCCCGCAGAATTTAATACCGCTGTGTGGTTTTTATTGTCTTTTTTTTTTGTCTTTTTGTCTTTTTGCTGTTGTAGTTGTTGTTGCTGTTGCTATTTCTTTCTTTTTTTTTGTCTTTTTTTTTTGTTGTTGTTGTTGTTGCTATTTCTTGGGCCGCTCCCGTGGCATATGGAGGTTTCCAGGCTAGGGGTTGAATCGGAGCTGTAGCCACCGGCCTACGCCAGAGCCACAGCAACTCGGGATCCGAGCTGCATCTGCAACCTACACCACAGCTCACGGCAACGCCGGATCGTTAACCCACTGAGCAAGGGCAGGGACCGAACCCGCAACCTCATGGTTCCTAGTTGGATTCGTTAACCACTGCGCCACGACGGGAACTCCTATTGTCTTTATTTTTATAGGTACCTGTATATGTCAGGAAATACTGGTTTTTCAATTGTAGTGGCAAAGTTTCCTTTTAGAAATGAAAAAAAAAGGGGGGGGGGGGACTACCCTAAAGAAAATATTAAGAGTACAATGGAAAGTTTTGGAAATAGTGGCGAAGATTGCACAACATTGGGAATATAATTAATGCCACTAAATTGTATACTTCGAGTTGGTTAAAATGCCCAAGTATTATATGTATCTTGCATAATTTTTAAAAATTGATAATTTAATTTATCTCCCAAACCATTGGGCATTCTAAATGGGCAAACTGTATGGCATATAAGTTATATCTCAATAAAGCTGTTAAAAAAGATAAACCAAAATCCATGTTGATGATCCTCAAACAACTGAAGTTTGGCAAAAGCTGAATTATGCTCTGCTGCTTTGGTTTTGTCAAGGTAAATTTATTCGTGATTTTTAAAATAAGGTAAAGCAAAGGTGGGAAGGCAGGAAGAAGGCCTGCAGCAGAAAAATGAATTATTTTCTTTGAGTTTTGGATGACAGGGAAAGAGAACGTGAACAAAGGAAATTAAGGAGATGAATTTCAACTGAGCATTAAGAGTTTTCCACCAACCTAGTCAAAAATGGGATGAAATAGAAATGGTCACTGGGGCTGTCTGGGGTCCATGTGTCTCTGAGTTGATATGAAGTTGGAAGACATTATCGATTTGCATCTAAGACTTCCAGTGTGGCTGATAAAAGAAAGAGTGAAGGAGATTCCAAGATTTTTTAGAAGAATGCAGAAACGAATAGACAAACAACGTATTCAGTGTGGTCCACAAAAGAAAGGGGCTAAGTTCCCTCTGCATTTGCATCTCGGTCGGGACAGAAATTTAACCATCACACAGATGGAGCAGTACAGAGAGCTGCTTGAGGTCTGGAGAAACATCTGGAGGCTTTTCCACTCAGGATGAGATTTCTTAGCTATTATTGATGCTCATCCATCCTATCTAAGCCACAGCAGTAAAATCATCAAACAACTATTTCTCAAAACCCAATATAAAATGTTCTGAAACCGGAGTTTCCAGATCACCTAGCAGGTATCTACTGAACACACATGATGAGAACACCACGGGGGTTCCCAAGAGTGTGTCCTCTGTGGCACTGGCCTTAAGGAGCTTCTAACCGAACAGGAGATGAGGCTTCATGTGAAACAACTGAGAGGACTATGTGAGACCTTATCAGCAAGCAATATGAGACCATAACTATAACTAAATAGAGTTATGTTTCTAAGTATCTATAAAAGTGCTGGCACATGAAAAATATAACAGAAGTTTAGAGAAGTTGAGAAAAGCTTCCTGAAGGATGAAGAAGACAAGCTAATTTACTTCCATTAAGGCAAATCACATCTAGGTGCTGAGATTACCCTTCTGTGAATGTCTGAGTTAGTAATTAGTAATTCATTCCTTTAGTCCTTCAACAAACATCCACTGCCTATCACTGAATAACAAATATTCAATGCCTATCTGAGTTCCCCCCAAGAAGTGCTAGGGTGAGAACATGTTTGTTCTCGATGAGAGTTGGGGGACCACACGGGAGAGAAACTTCCAAGACAAATGAGAATAGGAATAGCTTCAAAACAAAACATTTCGATAAATAAGCAGGGACTTATAAAACACTATTGTAGTTTATGGCCACTAGAGCATCAAAGAAGGAAGGATATCCCCAAAGATGTGACAAGTAAGGCCTTGAAAGGCACAGAGAATGTGGGTACCGAGTTGGAAGGACTTGCAAGGTCGAGGTATGGTTAAGGACGTGGCACGGTTAGGGATACAAGGCATAAGAGCCAGTGATGTGCGTGGGCTGCAGGAAGCAAGGGGGGCACCTTCTACATGAAGTGGGGAGGGAGGGTGAGGGGAGAGGGGAAAGGGAGGCTGGGTGCCAGAGAGAACCCCAAAAACCATTCTAGGAGTTTGGCCTGTACACTGAAGACCTGGCAGCAAACACTCCTCAGGATAAAGGAAATTCTGTAAGATACGGATTAAACCCGTAGTTTTACTTTTCTGAAAGTTGAAATTTTTTCTTTGCTTGTTTTTGAAATGATTCCAGACACATAAGCTGAATGAGCGAGTTCTTTGGTAAATCTTGGTCAGAATTGAGAAGGGAAAGGCTGACCACCCATTACACTCTGAGCAAGCAGTGCCCACAAATCCGTAAAATGACATGAACTGGTGCTAACAAAGTGTTACCAAGCCAACATCCTGCTCTATCTGCTTTCGTGAGCAAATAAGATGCTATAATTAACCCCGTGTCTGAAAGCATACCACAAGCATGGTTCACAAAATGTTTAGAAAAATGGTTCTGAAATAGACAAAACATTTCTCCTACTGTATATCTTATTTACACTAGCTATAAGCTTAGAAAATCAGTGACATGGCTATTGTTATATCCTTAGAAAGCACAAAGGGAGACCTCTGTCCTGGCCTTGTCCCCAGATTCCAAGTGTGTGGATCCCAAAGAAGGAGCTTCTGCTTCACTGTGAAAGCATGTGGGTTCGCAGGGGGAGGTGAGAGACTGGCAATGGTGGGACTCAGACCTTGAGTTGCAACAGCCCCACCTCCCCCCAGCTTCCTGGCAAACATCAAGGCTGCTTTTTCATTTTAGTCATCACGCCTGGGTCTTTCTTCCCCCCTTTTCACCCACCTTGGTTAATGGGTATTGAATTTCCCGTCTAGCAAACCCATTTCATTTCAAAAGCTCCCAAAACAGTGACAAGTGCACCCAACCTGCAAGTCACCAGCTAACTCCCGAAGTCATATCATATATGGTCATCAATCGGAACGATGTTAAGAGGGTCAGAGGAATGCCAGGCTCTTACCCACCACATGTCTTACAGGCACTAAAGTCAGGGGAGGGAGGCGGTGATGATTATCTAGTGGTGTTAGTGTGAGTTCATCACAGTGACAGCAGTCATTATCTTTGTCGCCTTCATCAGCACCATCCTCAAAAAGGTAAGGCAGAGCCCTGTGGACACATCCCCAATTCAGACTTTAAATAAACCCATGGCGGAAATGCGGAGAAAGGAATAGAAAGGAGGAGGAAGGATGGATCCGCTCCTCCCACAAGTCCACACTGACTTCCTGAGACAGTCACTGCCGTTGACTTTCCCGACACAGACTGGCTCACCTGTCACATCCGACCTGCTCTGTCATCCAGATGTGCTGTGCCAGCTGCAGATTCCTGGGGCTGCCTGGTTTCACTACACATGGGTGGATGTGCAGCACTGGTAGAGACTCTGGATCACAAATCTACTGTACATCAACCCCAGTCTTTTCCAGCTCACGCAGACAGAGTCGTTTTTCCTTCATTCACCAGGTGATTCCCCTTGCCCTCCTCAAGGAACTCAAAGTTCAGGATAAGGGGATGGGACAGGAGGAGAGGACCTCAGGCCTCTAAGACCTTTATCCAGCCCCCACCTAGTTGCTCTAAATGAGCTATTCAAAGTGTAAGTTTAGTTTTGTTTTGTTTTAAAGCAAAGGATGATGGTTCTTCCCGTCCCCTCCCCAACTCACCCTACTTGCTCTTCAGCTTGAAATAAAAATAGCCCCACAGCTGAGGCTGCCATGACAACCAATGAGAGTGTGGGCTCACCCTGGTCCACCAACGACAAAATCTGCCTGCAGCCCTGCCACTTGCCCAGATGGGGATGGGGCCCTCCAACCCTCTCCCAAGTTCAACCTTCAAGAAACTTTCATGGGTACTAGAGCCTCATTGCTCCATCTGCATCAGAGAAGCCAAGGAATATTTGGAGCTCTTGCACCATGCTGTGCCTCAGAAATGTTTAATGTGTTCTCATTGTTCCTTTCAGTGTCCCCAGACACACGTGACAGATGTGACTATCTCCATTTTGCAGATGGAGAACTGGGGACACAGGGATGTGAACTGGCTGGCCCTAGGCTATTAGCTGTTGGTTTAATGGTAGAACCACATTAAGAACTTAAGTTTTCCACCTCCCATCCAGTTCCCTGACCAAAGGTAACAGCTGCTCTTGAGAAACATGACCCCAGTGGGCAAATAATTCCCATGTGTGAGCTGCTTCCTGGCCATGGGACTGAAGTTTCCTCAACCAGCCTCTGGGATAAATCTGGGAAGAGTCGGGGGAAAACCTGCTACCCCCACCATGGGAGCCAGGTTCACAGAAACCCATTTCTTCCTGGTCCCATCATCTCTGGGGCTGCTCCAACCAAGCACAGCCTCACCGGCCAAGTTTACCAAGAGCCTTAAGATGCACTGTCCGTACCTACATTCCAAAGGCCACCACTGGGGAGAAAGTTTCCCCATCAGGGCTCTCAGGGTTGAAGGTCCACAAGCCCCAGTTGCATCCTTCAGGAAATTCCAGTGTTGCTAACAAAGCAGGGGCTACCGCAGCCCCCCACGAAGGCTTCCTCTTTTTTTTTTTCATCTCTTTCCGACACTTATAAATGTGCTTCCTCTCTCTATGTAAATTTCGCTCAAATGGCATGACACAGGCTTGTAATGAGGTCATTAATAACTAGTCTTTAAACAGCTTCTCCTTGGTTTCCTGGTTCAGGAATCAATTCTAATCTAAGCAGACACTGATATCTGGATTTACTGGTGTGAGGCCAGACAAATGGGCTTTTGTTAGGGACAGGCCACAAAAATGCAGTTTCTTTTCACCCTGCCAAGAACAGAGAGGCTGAAGGCAACTCTTGGTAGGACCAAGCTTAAGAAATTATAAAGAAAACTACCTCCCTTCTGTCTCTCTACTACTCAGTCATCACACTTCCAGTAAAGGCCAAGAGGGTGTTTGTCTGCCCCCACTTATGCTGACCTTTAGCACTCTAAGCAGCTGAAACTATGAAACTGGACTGGTCAGTTTCACTTTCCATTTTTCGGATGGGTAACTTTCTCTCACTTCTCACCCTAAAATCCTGTATTTGGCTTCCAAGAATGGTCAAGTTGGGGTGGGGGTGTGATACTCCTCAGTGATGGGCTTCAAAAACATACAGAATAGTAAGACGGCATACAAATTCCACTTAAACAATTGTGAGTCAAAATAAAAATTCCTTTAACCCAGGAGCTGCTGATTGTTCCCAATAAGTAAAACCTGGGCTACCAAGGCCAAGGCTATAATCTTTCCTAACAACATAAATGCAGCTATGGAGGGGTTCTGGAAGAAGACACTCAATGAGGCCACAGAAGGCCTGGATTCAAGTCCCGTGTCCCAAGTCACTGGGCATCATGTCTTTTCAATCAATTTCCTCTCCTTTAAAATGAGAATATTGGAGTTCCCATTGTGGCTCAGTGGTTAACGAATCCAACTTGGAACCATGAGGTTGCAGGTTCAATCCCTGGCCTCACTCAGTGGCGTTGCTGTGGCTGTGGTGTAGGTTGGCGGCTACAGCTCCGAATGGACCCCTAGCCTAGGAACCTCCATATGCTGAGGGTGCAGCCCCAGAAAAGACAAAAAATAAAAACAAACAAACAAAAAAACCAAAACCAAAACCAAAAAACAAAAAAAATAAAATGAGAATATTCACTAGATGAAAAACAAGGTCCTACTGTATAGCACAGGGAACTGTATCCAATCTTCTTGGATAGACCATGATTGAAAAAACATAGAAAAGATTTTATATATATATATATATATATATATATATATATATATACACACACACACACACACATATATATATATGTATGTATGTGTGTATATATATATATGAATGACTGAGTCACTTTGCTGTAAGCAGAAATTGGCACAACATTGCAAATCAACTATACTTTAATTAAAACATATATATATATTTTAATAAGAATATTCACACCTGCCTGGCCTACCACACAGGCTTATTCCCACTGAAAAGTGCTAGACAAAGTTGTGCTTTTTTGCTATTATTCATTTAGTGAATGAGAGTTCCTATGAAATGATTCTCCATGTGGAAATGGGCAGGAGCATACCTTTGCATACAGTAGTCTAGAGCTAGCCAGTCAAATGGGATCCAGGAGGTACGTGTCAGGCAACCCAAGGGTGCTCCGTGTAGCCATGGAGACAGACACCAGCAAAGATCCTGCTCCCTCCAAGCAGGCAGGAGCAGCAAGCCTTGATTATCCACAACAAGCAAGCATCTGCACCCTTCAGAGAGCCAACAGATCACTACGGCAGCTAGGAATTTCTAAAGTGGGAACCAAGTTGCTCTGGTCTCAGGGTTTCTGTTGCAGTGGAAGCCTGCATTCCCCAGGCACAGTCACGCTCCCTTAGAAGAGGCAGCATGGGGAAAGGGGCAGTGCAGCACAGCAGACCATGAGAGCATTCTGTGAGCATCCAAATCCTAACGCTGCCACTTCCCATCTGCCACTTCTCTTTGTGTCTCAGTTTCCCTGTGTGCAAAAGGAGATAATAATACCACCTATTCCATTCAGTAGGTGTAAGTATAGAATGAGCTGATTCATATAAAACGCTTAAAAGAGGTACCTGACAAAGAGTAAGCACTGAAGAGTCATTAGCAATTAGAGTTGTTTATCTGTCAACCAAATTGTTCTTCCACTAGACTGTGATTTCTTTGAGGGCAGATTCCCTGACATTCATCTTTGGATCCCCAGGGCCTAGAAATCACAGTGAGAAATCAATAAATGTTTCTTGCGTGAATGGATAAATCAATGAATGAGATAAGACCAACCACCTAGGTTACCAGCACGGGGGCAAAATACAACACAGGGAGGACCACTGCAAGGTCTTGTGCTTTGAACCTTTCAGTGTGTAATCTACAGAGAAACAGTTAAAAAAAATAAAGAGATAGCCAATCCCCGATTTATGCTAGCAGGCTGAATCAGACTGCCCTGAAATGTGGTGTGGTACACTGTGCTAGTCCAGGTCTTCTGAGGAGCAATACTAAAATGGGATTAAACATGCAGGGATTCTATGAGGGAAAGTGCCTCCAACAGAAAATGGGGGGATGACCTAGGAAAACCATCAGAGGACCTGAGTCCAAGTGAAGAACAGCAAGAAAGAAGGATGGGTAGGAGTTCCCATCGTGGCGCAGTGGTTAACGAATCCGACTAGGAACCATGAGGTTGCGGGTTCAGTCCCTGCCCTTGCTCAGTGGGTTAATGATCCGGCTTTGCCGTGAGCTGTGGTGTAGGTTGCAGACACGGCTCGGATCCTGCGTTGCTGTGGCTGTGGTGTAGGCTGGTGGCTTACAGCTCCGATTCGACCCCTAGCCTGGGAACCTCCACATGCTGTGGGAGCGGCCCAAAGAAATAGCAAAAAAGACAAAAAAAAAAAAAAAGAAGGATGGGTAGAAGCATCCTAGACCATGGAGTGGTCTAAGGAAAGTTCCGAAAGCTGAAGTTGGCCATTGGAGGAGTCCTGTGTCTTCCAGGCACCAGCCTATTGTAGCTGCCCCGCCACACTGTCTTTATCTGGGAGCAGCCCATGGGAAGCAGAGCTTGGTCAAATGCTGTGTTGGATTCAGAGGGCAGGCCTGGGGCCCTTGGCCTGTTGTACTCCTGGCAGCTGGAGGTCTGCCAGTGCATGCTAATGGCTGCCACATTTATGGAAGTCCTTAAGAGATGGGATTTGGGGTCCAGACAATCTAAGGTGAATCCTGGCTCTTACTAGCTGGTAACCTTAGGTGATTTTCTTAACCTCACCATGCCTCATTTTCCTTACTTGTAAGATGGAAATTATAATATCAACCTCTCAGGATTGTTACTGTTGAACATTGTACCTGACACATAGTTAAGTACTCAATTAAAAAGGCAGCTGCCATTTCCTGACCATTATTATTAATAATAAGGTATTCCATTAGCAGTTAGGACAGGAGAACAGCCCCCTCTGTTGCAACAGTTAGATTTAAGTTGTATGAATCTACCATAGAGACCTGGCATAAAGGCTTAGAACCAAGGTTTGGCAGTATTACAATTCAAACAACCAAACCAGTTTGTCTACAAATAAAAGGTCACGGGGACTTTCTTAGTTTTCCTGTTTCCTGGAGGGGAGGCTAAGGTGGGCTGTATGGTGCCAGAATCCATCTATGGCCACAACCCCCCGTGCTCTCTCGCACTTGCTGTACTTCATCTGCAGTGTCCTTAGCCTGTCCCCTGCCAGCTGTCTGCCTTTGAAGGGAAGCACAGTCAGCACATCTTCCCCCAAAAAGAGGCTCCCAGAGACATGACTCTTCCGTGGCGTATGTGTGCTGAGCACCGGTTTGGGACTCCTTGATTGTCTTTGCGATCTTAATTGTTTCTTTAAAACCTTGGCCAACTTTCTGGTGGTGGTGATTGCTGACTGCTGCTAGCTTCTGGCCACTCCATCTGACTGGAGCCACAGCATCCCCTCATTGGGCTGGCTAGGTCCCGAGGCAATGACAGTTTCCATGGCCCCAGTTGAGCCAGCTTGGGCCTCTCCCAACCTTGCTGACACTTGTCCCTTGGTGGCAGTCACAACCAACAACTCAAAAAAAAAAAAAAAAAGGAGCGCACAGACTGGAAACCATACCCACACCTCTTTCACCACCACCTCAGAGGCATTTTCCCCCACCTGCAGTTCCCAGAGGCTCACCAAAAACACATGCTGGGATTTCTGCCTTGGGGGTGAGGTGGTGGGTATTTTTTTTTTTTTTAATCTTTGAAGGAATGTCCTTCAGGGTTTTTTTTTTTTTTAAACTGAAAAGAGTCAAAATCAAGCTAACAATATTGATTTTGTTTAATAATTAATGTCTTAGCCAAGCTGATCAAACTGAAACTTCCAGAATGATACTGTCCATTTTACAGGGACTTTTCCAGGGAATTTTAAGTTCCTGTGTGGGAGCTGGAATCTAACACATGACCTGCCTTGTTTCAGCCTGAGGTTGGAAAGCCAAGGGCAGGAAGTAAAGAAACTGGTTGAATGCCCCTCAACCAAGCTGACTAGGCATTCCCGTCTGAGAGAAGATAAGGTCACTCTCTGAAATGGAGGTAAAGCCTCAAAGCAGTGAACAGGCTGGCTGCTGGTTTGTTTGGCTTCTTCCTTCATGAGCAATGAGCGCATCTCCAAACTTGGCTTCTTTTTCTCCTCTGGTTCCCCAGCCAGAGGTAAGAAAGTGCCGGTCCACCTTGACATGAGACGTGCCCAGGATCCAGGACAGAGAATTCCCATCACTGGGGAGAAACACTAGCTGGGCCATTATAATATGAAAATATTTACAAGCCTCTTCATACCACCTTGGCCCCTTGTTTGCACTGATCCCTCTCACTGACTGAAAAATCAATCAGTTTTGATTTCCTTGCAAATCCAAATTCTTAAAAAATGATGCTCTGGAGTGAAACCTGGGCATTCTCACATTCCTACTCTCAGGTCAGTGATTCATTAACCACTGGGCCCCCTGGTGAGTCATTTCCCTGCTCACAGATGTCATCCTCTGTGTTACAATAGAGCGGACAACACAAGCGTATGCTGTCCAGCCCTGACACCCTGTGAGTGCCACCGCACCGGCCCTGCCAACTACATTCTCACCTTCTGTGAACATTTCTCCCCAACGGCAAGCCCAGCCTGGTTACGTCACACAAGATGCAGTGTCGGATCACACTTTTTGATTCAAATTCAAGAGCATGAGGGCAAAATATAGTTTTCACCATTTTTTTTATATTTAATTATAGGAACCACAAGGAACCTGATCAACATTGGAACCAGTATCAAGAAAAATCTATCCCAGTGATTCACATCTCCCCAGAGCCAAGGCAGGCATGCTTGCAAATGTCCTGCCAGCGATGAATAAAAATGGAGAAACAGTGTAGCTTTTAAAGTACAGTCAATGTTCCATTACGTTTTTACATTTTTTCAACTATAATTTTTATAATACGAACCTCGGAAGGGGGACGTTTGTCAAAAGGGAGCATGGGTTAACACAGATGGAAAGTGCTTCCCTGTAATCCTGTATCCTTTTGTCTACCTGTCTGCCCCTCCCCTCAGCCTTTGAGCCCCTCCCACTGAGAGCCCACAGTCCACAAAACTTCCTCTTGCTCCTTTTCCTCTACGTGGTATGGCAGGCCCTTTGTATGTTGTGTTTTGCAAATCCAACAGTCACAATATGGTTTATTTCCCTTTTGGTTAGGGTTCAGCAACCTTCCAAAAGTGGGGACCCTAGACACAGACCCCTGTAGCCAAAGAGGAGAGTGACTCATATGAAGTGGGCAAGGGACACCTGGAAGGCTCTCATGCACAGAAAACCTCCCCCACCTCCACATGCTACTAATAAAAGCTTCATCTGAGTTATGCTGGAGATAATGCAAATGCCCTGGGGAAAAGTTCAGCTTCATGGTCACTCACATCATAGTAAGAATTATTTTTTGAATCTTAGATCATCAGGGTTTAAAAGACACAAGAATCATTTAGCGTAAAATTTCACTCAATAAGGATTTTTTAAAAATCAGAGTCAATCCCTATTTGAATACTTCACAGTAACAAAATCTCCCTTCTTGAAAGTGTCTATTCCACTGATGAGGATTTGGAATTATCTGTGAAAGTTCATCCTTATCTTCAGCTCCGCCCTCTAGAATCTAACATAGTTCTGTGCACGTAAAGGAAATTCCATCTCAAGATGCCTTAAAAAATAAAGGCATTTTATCCCTCAGAATAGAAAGTCCAGGAGTTGGGGGGTTTGGGGGTGGCTGGCATAAGGCTTCAGTAACACCATCAAGGCCCCAGGTCCTTTCATTTCTCTGTCATCTTCAGTGTGAATGTCATTCTCAGGTTGGTAGCAAGATGGCTGTGGCAGGTGCAGGTTCACGTCCGAGACAACAAGGACCAGAAGAAAAAAGAGAAAAATGTTCCCCCGAGCATGGAATATAAACACGTCCCTTCACTCTGTTTCAACTTATGTCACATGCACGATAACTGTCACCAGGGGAGTGCCAAGCACTCACTGAGTCCCCTAATCATCCATGGTGGGAGAATGTTGGAACTTCCACCGTAATGTCCACCACTCCAGCCTCGCAGAAATGTCTACCTCAAATAGAGTTCTCCCTTCCCCCACCACTCAGAACACAGCCACAACTCTTTCCGCCAAATGATGGCTCATATAACATGTTTCCAAACTCCCTGGTTGTCCTTCTCTGGACATAATCTAGTTTGTCAGTTTCCTCCTAAAAATGAAACATTGTTCTTGGCAGAATATAGCGAAACTGTAATAGTCCATGAGTGGTGGGCTATATTTTTATTCACATAGCCTAATTTTATAATAGGTTGCAGTGGCAACATCATACTGGTGATTCCTTACCAATCAAATGGTCAACCTGAACCTGCAGCTCATCTTCACAAGTTAGTGCCATGCTGGATTTCCACCTTGCTGCACTAATTGAGTTGCTTTTATGAACCTCAGAGCAGAACTAAGGTTTATCCCTATTGAACAAGATCAAGATAATTTTAAATAATGCTTCTGCCACTCAATGTAATAACTACTCAGCCACCTATAAATGTTATCCATCTATAAATCTGTATTAGGAGTTCCCGTGGCTCAGTGGTCAATGAATCCGACTAGGAACCATGAGATTGCGGGTTCGATCCCTGGCCTTGCTTAGTGGGTTAAGGATCCTGCGTTCCCATGAGCTGTGGTGGAGGTTGCAGATGTGGCTCAGATCCTGAGTTGCTGTGGCTCTGGCACAGGCCTGCAGCTACAGCTCCGATTCGACCCCTAGCCTGGGAACCTCCATATGCCACGGCAGCAGCCCTAGGAAAGACAAAAAGACAAGAAAAAAAAAAATATATATATAAATCTGTATTAGTTTGCTAGGGCTGCTATAACAAAATAACACAGAACTGGGTGGCCTAAACGACAGACATCTATTTTTCTCACAGTTCTGGAGACTAAATTCAAGATCAAGATACCAGCAGGTTTGGTTTCTTCTGAGGCCTCTCTCCTTAGCTTGCAGACAGCCACCTTCTCCCTGAGCCCTCAAATGATTTTTCCTCTGTGTACTCACACCTCTAGGTGTCCTAATCTCATTTTAACGGGACACCAGTCATACTGGTCCTGATTTCCTCTTAACTGGACGCCAGTCATATTGGGTTAGGACCCATCCTAATGATGTCACTTGAATCTTAATTACCTCATAATATTGTGCCTCCAAATACATTCATATTTTGAGGTACTAGGGGTTATGATTTCAACATAAAAATTTGGAGGAGGTAAGCACAATTCAGCCCCTAACAAATTTGATATCTGACTTGTGCGTATGCCTCAAAGTCAGAAAGAAACTAGAAAGGAAATCTAAGACCAGACTCTTGCACTCCACTAGGTAATCCTTCAAGGATGACCATTAAAGAATAACCATTAATCCAATTACCTTCTCATGTTTTGCTGAGGTTAGCCACTTCTGAGAGGGGATTCTGACTAAGTTTGGGAGAGTGCTAAAGAGAAAGATCATTCTGGAAACTGGGGCATTTCTAGTTGAGTAAAAAAAAAAGCTCTACTGGGGTGTTTCCACAATCAGAGTGAGAGACTGGACATGAAGGTGTGGAAGCAGAGGGTGCCGAGTCGTAATGGAGAAGGGAAAGAGCTGGAAAGTTAGCAAAAGGCAAATTCAATCACTTTCCAATTTTACCTAGGACATGGGTAGCGGCAACTGAAATTGAAACACTGACAACTACCCTGAGTGCCCAGAGCAGACTGACCGCACTTGTCTTCATTGCTCAGCACTGCAATTAGCTAGGTGGGCAGTGAGGTCTCGGCACTTTGCCCAAGGGCTTGACCGAAAGTGATGAATGGAGAGCAATCGCTATGCTTTCTCACTCTTATCCTCTTTAAAAAACAGATACATACAAACATAAATAATACTTAAGTATTTGAGAGCATCTACACATAAACACTAAAGAATTAAGCAGGTAGCACTGAAGAGGAAGCGTTAGATAAACAAACACCTGTTTGTAATTAGCTAAATTATTCACTGATCCTTAGCTGTTCTTTCTTAGATTAAATTGCCAAATTTAAGAGACAAAAGCCTGCACTCCAGGTGGATTTACAATTCTAGTGCCTGAAGTTTTAGGGCAACAGGATGTTATTAACCCCTCTGGCCAGGTTTTTGTTTGTTTGTTCTTCTTGTTCATTTGAGCAAGGACTGAAAAGATGGGGAATAGCAGCTAGAAGATCTGCAAACGACACTCAGCCCAGCTCCTACATCTGATGCTTGAATCTCCTGTCCCACAACCAAATGCCTACCTCAAACCAATAAAACTGGCACAGGGGAGTTCATCTTTGCAAGAGCTGCCTCCTCTCTAAGGAAGCTCTCTTGGCCTTTAGTTTACTCAAGGAAGAAACTGTCAAGGGAGAAGAGAAGCACCATTTTTGGTTCCCTGCTCTAATTTGTACTTCCTTGGTCACCATTACAAGACTAGTATGTATGCACTGACATGATACCTGGGTGGGGAGACTCCATTCTTTCTTTTCTTTCGCCCCATTAGCACGTGCTTTTTAGCCACTTCACCAACTGACACGAAGCCTTGCCTCTGGTCTCTAATCAAACCCGTAGTAGGGTTTCACATAAAGTGAAATTTACATTCAACCATCACCATAGCAACCATCACACAGAATTAAATACAACTTTCCCCCCTCTGATATCATCTACTTCTTTTTTTTAAGAGCTGCTTTTCTTTTCAGTTGCAAATCCAAGCTATTCATAAGATAACCATTAAAAATCTATTTTGAAAACCTACATTTAAACAGACTCTAACAAGGTTCTAAAAACAGGCATTTGAAGTGGTTTCTACACAGTTAGCACCATACACCGTTTCCCTCAACTCGTGGCCATACGTTCCTGAAGTCTCGAGAATTCAGCTCTGCACTGGAAATTATTAAAAGCAAAACATGGCTTCACTCATAACTGTGACAACCATCCGTTGAAAGCAGCCCCAAGACAATGACCCTGAGCAAGGGCAGAAAATTGTACTAATTCCAAAAAGGATCTGTACTATGTTTTAAAAATAAAATAAGGTTCAGTTTGATCATGCAGTGTGCAATTGGCAAAACTGAAATTTTCAGGATTCGACTGTTGACTGAAGAGAAGACATTCACTTGCGATAGTGGCTCAAGATCATCTGGGAATGTGCAAAGGTAATGGAGAGTAAGCCAGAGATAAAAGGATAGCATATCCCCACCCAAGAGGTCTAATTTTCTTCTTATTCTAGAATACAAAGCCACAAGAGCCCTGAATATTTGCAGATGTGGGAACTATATTTTAGATTTAGAAAAAAAGATAAGAAAAGATACCTTTCTAAATTTTACTAAAACCAAAAAAAAAAAAAATCTACTTATGACCCTAACCCCACTAACAAATTAATGTGCACCTATCTCATTATTCCTATGCAACTTATTTCCTTGCTACCTATAGTCCCAGAAACTGGCAACTCGGTTATACTAAAAATTGAGACAATGAGATTGTCATTTTTTATAAGCCAAGTAATTTGATCTTGTTTTAAATTGTTTAATTAAAGCCAAATTATAATGTGGTGATACTCCAATCATTCATTTATTCACTTATCAAATATTTTTTGAGCACTACATGCTACCATATGCCGAGAGCTCCATCTTATAAAGATGCATGAGACTTCATCCAAGACCTCAAGAGCTTTCCTTTTCTAATTTCATCATATGGCAGATGTTCTATACCAAAATGTCAGAGAAATAGTAATGCATTTTTCTCTGAACAAACAATCGGAATAAACACTGGATCTGTATATAGGAGATGTTCCCATGGCTGTGCCCATGGCCTCAGTCTGGACACTAGAAACTAAACCAATGGCTCACTTTTATTGCTAAGACCTAGTAGAGCTCACTGAAGGACATTCATTTTGAGATTTCTGAAAATGTCCTGACTTGCTCCCAATGCAACTCTGCCATTCAGGAAACAGGGCTGAGTTCTACTCCAAATGATAAGAGGACTCCCCCAAATGCTCCTAACAAGCAGGTGTTCTGAAAAGCAAGGCAGTCTTGAAACTTCTCAGCCATTCTTTTCCATTTAAGAACACTGGCATAGCTAGTTCGGTATCATGAGCAGGAGATGGGAGGTATTTCCAAATAGTTGCTGAAATATATGTTCAGAATTGACAAATCTTACATAATAAGTTAGATAATATATGTGGAGAAAAATCCAAGACCAGAAATGGGATACTGGTTTTATCTCAAGTGCCAGCTCCAGCAGAGAGAGAGAGACCTGAGAGAGACCAATGCTGAGGCCAATCCCAGAGCAGAGACAAAAGATGGCTTGATCCATTTAGTGAAGTTTGAACTGGGAGCAGACAGACGGCGCTGTAAAATACGTCCCACTACACAAGACCACAGCAGGGGGAGCCTGGGCTGTGGGGAAGGAGGAGTGGGGCGATACATGCCACTGAGTTACCTGGGAGAGTTTACAGAAACAATCAAAAAGACGACCCTAGTGCATTCAAAGATCAAGGAACCTGGATCAGCAATCATAAGAAAATCTTTGAGGCACGACTGGGAGAATTTAAGACAAAATGGGTACCTTCCAAATGGTCAATCAGACACAATCCATATTAGAAAAAAAATATGCACCAAAAAGGGTAAAAAAATGGAAAACCAACTATGATCACAGAAATCACAGACCAGAACATCTGAGGTGACAGCCTCTGATAGATATGCCATGTTGCCAATTAACAAGTCAAGCTGAAGATAAAGTTTCAATCCTTGGCAAAAAGTTGAGTCTAACCAATACATGCATTGCAACCAACACAGAAGTTCTTGGCTTCTCATTTACTTTTTGCTTTTTTAAAAGATCAGTTGGAAGGTTGCAATCTCCCCCAACACAGCCTCCTGGTAATGAAGTAGATGTGTGGCTTTTGTGGTCAAAGGAAGCAAAGAATGTCATTTTGAGTATCTTAAGGCTGTAGACTTGCTGCTTTTGAAAAATACAAATAAATAGATCCACAAAAGCCACAAAATTCAGCTTGTGAGTTATTTATGGTTTGATTTTTTTTTTTTCAGAGTTTCTTATGACCAGTGTTGATTCTAAAACAGTCCCAGCACAGTTTTTGAGTGGTCATTCTTTGGTCAGCGAACTCGAAAGGCACAAACCTATCACTGGTGGGAATTAAGCAAAGAGAGGAACTCCCAAACCTCCCCCATTCTGATCAGGTCTGTGCAGCAAGAAGGAGCAGAGGCAGCCAGGTTGTGGTTCAGCAAGAAAGGATGCTGACCATGCTCACCTGCCAATAGCCATGGGGGCCACATTCAAAGCTATGTGGACAGCAAAGGATGGGCCTTACATCCTCACCATGGGAATAACTGCATCTTCTCCTCACCCTTGTCACAGAGGGAACTATCATACCTGACATGAATTCCAGAGGATGAAAAGTTTACTGAGCATTTACTGCATGCCAGGTACTAAGCCAGATATTGGGACCATGCAGCACCTTGCTTTACTATCTTAGCTCATGGATAGCTGTCCCCTAATTAGTCCCCTTGCTTCAGTTCTTTTTTTTTTTTTTTTTTTTTTGGTCTTCTTGCCTTTCCTAGGGCCGCTTCCTGCGGCATATGGAGGTTCCCAGGCTAGGGGGTCCAATCGGAGCTGTAGCCGCCGGCCTATGCCAGAGCCACAACAACTCAAGATCTGAGCCACGTCTGCAACCTACACCACAGCTCACGGCAACGCCGGATCCTTAACCTACTGAGCAAGGCCAGGGATCGAACCCGCAACCTCATGGTTCCTAGTCGGGTTCATTAACCACTGCGCCACGACGGGAACTCCCCCTTGCTTCAGTTCTAAAGGACCTCACAGTCTTTTGGTCATAGAGATCTAAACATAATAGTAACTCCAGAGCGAAGAGAAAAGTCAACAATAGGCAAACACATAATAGGTTCACCATGAAAAAGGCTAGAAAAGCAGCAAGAGTCTCCCAAACTGGCCCTCTAAATCTCCCTAAGGGAGGGCATCCTAGAATCTGAGAGGAGTCATTCAGGACACGTCATCAAAAAGTCTATAAACACAAAATTCATTTCCTCCAGGAAAGAAGGTTAACAAAAAGCTTCCAAGAGTTTGTTTCTTGTGTGTGTTTGTTTATTTTTTAAGTATTGGGCTGCAGGCTCACAATGATTAAAGCGAAACTGGGAAAGTGTGTATAAAACTCTGATCTTTTGAGGCTGATCTCAAAAAGGACCAACCTTCCCTAAAATAAAACATGGAGCAGGATAGAGAACGGGGCTTAGGGTACAGGGAAGGGTGCCTGAGCACACGTGGGTCTAGAGGCCCCACCTATGTACACATTAACCCCAAGAGCTCTATGTTGTACCTTTTAATACACTGGGAGTATATATAGATTTTGTATAGAGGACAAAAGGTTTCTGCTGCTAACAACAACAAAAACTAAGAAATACTCCAATAAAATTGCAGAAGTCAGAGTTCCTGCTGTGGCACAATGGGATCGCCGGAATTTCTGCAATACCAGGATGCAGATTCAATTCCCAGCCACAACTGTGGCTCATATCTGATCCTGGGAAATCCACAAGATGCTGGGCAGCCAAAAAAAAAAAAAATTGCAAATAGATGCCAACTATGGCATTTGGAGTGGATAAGCAATGAGATCTGCTGTATAGCACTGGGAACCATATCTAGTCACTGATGATGGAACACAATGGAGGATAATGTGAGAAAAAGAATGTATATGTGTACGTGTGATTGGGTCACTTTACTGTACAGTAGAAAATTGACAGAACACTGTAAACCAGCTATAATGGAAAAAATAAAAATCATTTGAGAAAAAAAAAATATTTAAAAACTGCAGAAGTCAGCAGGGGCCAGACGGTAGAGAGTTTTGAATTGTCATATTAAGAAGTCTGGACTTTATCTTATGGTCAATGGTTCACGATTTGGATTTTAGGAAAATCGTTCTAGCAGTTTGGTGGAGGATGGGCTGGAGAGTTATGAGATTAAAACAAGAAGACCAATAAAAAGTAGTGGTCTAGGAGTTACCGTCGTGGCTCAGCAGAAATGAATCTGACTAGCATCCATGAGGATGCACTTTCACTCCCTGGCCTTGCTCAGTGGGTTAAGGATCTCGTGTTGCTGTGAGATGTGGTATAGGTCACAGATGTGGCTTGGATCTGTCATTGCTATGGTATAGGCCAGGTAGGCCAGTGGCTACAGCTCCGATTGGACTCCTAGCCTGGGAACCTCCATATGCCATGGGGGTGGCCCTAAAAAAAAAAGAAAGAAAGAAAAGGTAGTTGTCTATAAGCTCAGATAAAAAACAAGCTGCAAAATGAAATGTATTTAATATTCTATTTTACAAAAAAAAAAAAAGTCCGTGGGTATATGCTATACATTCACAACGGATCAATCAATTGCAAAAAAATCAAGTTGCAGAATAATATGTATACAATGATTCTATTTTAGAGAAAAAGATGTCCATGTATATTTTATAAATTTATAGAGATAGTCTGGAAAGACACACTAAACTGTTTATAGTAGTTACCTCTACAGAAGAGAATGAGGATTGGGGAAATAAATATTTTCATTTTTTCCTCTACAGACTTCTGATGGTTAGAAAAAATTTTATAATAAGCATATATTATCTTTATGATTTTAAAGAGATTTCTAAAATTAGAAAAATAAAAGACTACCATAAAATAAAAGATACAGTTTCTGTGACAAGAAATGATCAGGATTTAAACCAAACCAGTAGTCATGAGGACAGAAAGTGGGGAACAAACCTACCAGACAGATGCTGATCAAAGAGCAGACATGGGGGAGTTCCCGTCATGGCGCAGTGGTTAACGAATCCGACTAGGAACCATGAGGTTGCGGGTTCGGTCCCTGCCCTTGCTCAGTGGGTTAACGATCCGGCGTTGCCGTGAGCTGTGGTGTAGGTTGCAGACATGGCTCGGATCCTGCGTTGCTGTGGCTCTGGCGTAGGCCAGCGGCTACAGCTCCGATTGGACCCCTAGCCTGGGAACCTCCATATGCCACAGGAGCGGCCCAAGAAATGGCAAAAAGACAAAAAAAAAAAAAAAAAAAAGCAGACATGGGCCTGGGGGAAGGAGGTGGCTGTGGGGAGCAGGGGAGTGATGAGTTTCCATTCATCTTCACAGTTACTTTTCCTGATAGCCCTGTAAGGCAAGTATCTCACCTCATTTCACAGATAACAAAACGGAGTCTTGCCGAATTCTGCCCCCAGTCCCAGAACTGGCTACCACAGCCAGGACCCTGACTCCAAATCTGAGACTTAACTGCCTCAGCCAACCAATTTCCCTCCTATCCATGGCTCTCTTTACATGCTCAGGTTCTGATCTGGTGCAACAGTAGGGAAGTAGGGAGCTAGTTCTGACCTGGGGAGACTGGAAAGGCTGAAACGTGCTCCCATTCCCCCTGTTGGGTAGCAAGTCCTGGACACTGACACTGGCCATTAACAGACAAATGCTCACACGCCAGCTTAGCTCCTGAGGATTCTTGAGCCAAGGGACTATGTTTGCTACAGAATCTGCACTGCCTGTGCAGCAGCTAATATAGGACTAAGTCCTCACTAAATTCACTGAGTGGGTGTTTAATAAATACATATTAATGGGAGGGTGGCAGGATCACCTGAAGCACATATGAAACTGCATGTGATTCCTTATTTAGATCATTCACTCAACAATTCAGGATGTAGGCAGTCAATGTACATTTGTGACAGATAATGAGTATAACCCTACTGAGAGAGTAATTTAATCACTCTGTCATAAAGCTGCTTCAGCTGCAAAGTAACTACAATATCTGTAATCCAAGACTTCTACCCAACAGCTAACCAACCCAATAGCATTCACTGAGATCTCTGTGTGCCCGTCCTGTGCTGGGCATGGTGGGGAATCTCATGGAATAAGACATGGGCTCTACTCCGAAAGAATTTAAACTCTAGCTAAGGAACACAACTGAAATTCAGAAAATGATTAGATAAAAAAGCATTACCTGTGGATGTCCTGCAAATGAGTTCCATGGGAGTCCAGAGAGAGGAGAGACTGTGGATATCAGAATCTAAAGAAGAGGGACGTACGTGGGCCATGGGGTAAAGGAGAGAGACTAAAGATAGGACATCTCCCCCAGACTCTTAGGAGCATAATGGCATTTCATAGTATCTGTAAAAGCAACCACAGCGCTCACATTCTGCATCCTCCAGCACTGTGTGGCTGCCTGGCCATCACTATGTAATGCCCTGACCACCCCTCTTTCATGTTTACGTGCAGATTTAGGAACCAACAACCCCATCCCACCCCTACACACCATGGTACTTCCCCTAGTTATTCAATAAGCAACACTGGTGGTCCTTCCAGCCACCCATCACTCCCCACCCACACCAAAGATGAGGCCTTGCACAAACATACTGCCTGAGAGCTCCAGGGTGCATATCACTGATAGTAAAGGGGGGCTGGTGATAAGAATCAAAGGGCAAGACGAAGATGTCAGAGGAACTTAGCACTTGATGTTATCTCAATAAAATACTTACATGAGCAATGGAAATTGACTATAATATCTCACCAGAAAATCTGGGTGTAACATGGGTTCCATTTTTCTTTTAAGTAGGATCTATATAGGTTTAGCTCTACACCCAACTGACACTAGAGAAAGGGCTGTCTTAAAAAATAGGGCCCATGGGGAGCTCCCCTGAGGCACAGTGGGTTAAGGATCCGATATCGTCACTGCAGTGGTTGGGGTCGTTGCTGTGGCAAGGGTTCAATCCCCGGCCCAGGAATTCCATTTGCTGTGTGTGTGGCCAAAACAAAAACAAAAGAACAACAACAACAAAAAAAACCCTATCGGGGTCCCACTGCTGCTTTTCAGCTCAGCCCATATCACCTCTCCCCCGAAGGAAACAAGAGCCTCTCGTGCCTCCAGCCTGCCCACACGGCCACCGGAATGAACTTACTGAAAATCAATCCTGATCATGTCAGACCTGTTTCTCAACCATCTCATGGGGAGAAAATGTTTCCCCATGGCCTTCAGAGCAAAGTCGAAGCTGTTTAGAGAAATACGTGGCTTTTCAGGATTTAGTATCCCTTCCAGCCTTCCTTAGAAAGCTGTAGACCGTGGTTCTCAAACTTTAGTGCCCATCAGAATCACACTGGGTACTTGTAAAAAAAAAATTACATATTCCAAGTTCATTCCACACAGACATTCTGCTTCCATAGGTAACAGACAGGGCCCAGGAACATAAAGATTCACCAAAAACTTGGGGTTCAAACATATGGAGAACATGAACGTTTACAAAAATATGAGGTTCAAAATATTTGGTTCTGTATCAAAACCAAAAATGTATGGTTCTGATGCAGGTATTCTGAGGATCACACTTTCAGAATACTTGATAGAGACACTGTAAAAATGGAACTGGAAACAAATAGTTTTTGAGAGGCCACTGAGTGCGGAAGTTAAGTCTAGAGGCTTGGGAACAAATCTGAAGATCCCATGTGCCATTGGGAAAGTAGCTTCATGTTTCTGTGCCTCATCTGGGAAATGGAGATAATAACAGTGTCTAGGTTACAGGTTAAGATTCAGTAAGATCATCATTGTAAAATGGTCAGCACAGCACTGTAAATACTATAAAACTGGCGGAAACTATAGGAAAAGAGTGAAAAGGAACATAATCTAAGTTTCTAATCTACAGTGTCTCTAGGTTGGAGGGACTTGAGGGATTCCTCCTTCAGTATTATTCGCAGATGTGTGAATAAACATCTTTACCCTGGGGACTTGAGACCATGCGCTCAAGATAGTCAGCCCAAGATAGCATGACTATGCTAAGATGCAGTCTTTAGCCTGAAGGCTCCTGATGGTGGGGCTTTTGGCCACCACCTCCTGAGGCAGCCTGCTCCATTGCTAAGCCATTCCAGGTGTTGACATTCTTGCTCAAGTGTGCTTGTCCATTACCACTGCCCATCAATCCTAATCGTCCCTTTAAAGCCTCATCAAACCACACCATTCTTATTTTCACATAACAGCCCTTCAAATGGTTGAAGGTAAATTTCTCGACTCTCCTTGATATGTTCTTCTTTAGGAAGACAATAAAGTGTAGTGGATGAGATGCTGAGCTCGGAGTTAGAGGTCTAGGCTTTTGACTCTACCCAGCTGGGTATCCTCAGGCAAGTCCTCTGACAATGCTGAGCCTCGGTTTCACTCTAGCTCCAAATTCGCTAACACTTTGAATAAACACGCCTTGGTTACTTCCTCTATTCCTTAGGCACAGGCACATTTGCAGATCTCTCATTGTGGCAGTTGTCTTTTGCACTGCTTGAGGAGAACAGAATATCAGACCCTCTGGGAAAATTCTTAATCCCTCCACCCCCACCAAGAGGTTTGAGTGGAAGCGCTGAAGTGTTTAGAATCCCACACCCCAGGTTGTCAATATGGGCCATTCACAGTCCTCCAGTTCCCTTGGCCCAGAATCAGGCCACTGACCCAAGTTCAACTAGTTAGACCTACCCTGGGATTTTTAAAAGTTGGAACAGAGAGAACAAATATCAATTCCTCTCTAGATTTAGAACTGGAAGGAGTGAGGTGTGGCAGCTCCTAGAGGCTGTAATTCTCCTTTCTGGAGATGACTCACCAGAGAATGATGCCAATTTGCTGAGAGACACAGAAGGAAAGGTGGAGAGGTAACCCTGTGGAGTTCAAGTCCTTGGATCCACATTATTTCTCAGAACCAACTGTACTCTAGCCCCTCCCATAGTTTGATTAATTCCTCTTTGTCCCAGGTTGGGGTTTTCTCCTTAAGAGCAAACAAGTCCAGAGTAATGCACTCATCTTTATAAGCAGGACTCAAAAAGAGAGAGCTCTAGCTTATCTGTCTCCCCATCCCCCCAACCTAACTTTCCCCTCCCCCACCTTCTGCCAACAGCTACTCCAGATGGGCAGCTACAGTCTGTTTATACCACAAGAGGGGCCATCGCTTCTTCCAGGCTGGTTATTATTCAGAAAGGCAGCTCAAAATTGCATCTTAGAGTAGTGGTGACACCTTGCTGATTCCTATTGAGCATGTGGACACTCCAAACCCCTACCTCTTTTTCATGTAAACCATGAAAGCCAGGACTTTCCCTCTGCCATGCTACAAATCTATAGTTCAGTTTGTTGTGTTTGGGTGGGGAATGGGAAGAAGGGAATGAAGTTTGAGACTTAACTGCAAATAAACACTTAGCCTTGTTAAAAGGTATATATTGGACTGGGGCCGGTGTTCCTGCCTGTCAAGATAGTTTTCACTCAAGATTCCAACATTCATAGCAAAGCTTCCCAAATGGTCTGCGAAATAGGATGGGTTACAGATGTTTCAGGATATTCATTCCCTCAGTTGTCTGCCTGGCGGAACAAAGCTTGGGGCAGTGAACCCACGTTGGTGGTTCTAACACTGGCAGCCTTGTCATTTTCTGAGTAATACTATTTCAACTCTCCATAGTTGCGGTAACACAGGAAAGTTAAATTTCTCATAACAAAAAAGCACTTACTAACAAAATGGTCATTTACAAAACTTGGTCCTCACTTAAACATCTTTGCTTGCTTAATCTTGGTCTATAGTGTCATCCTTCAAGTCATATTTTTATTGCTTGTTCTCTCCTAGATTTAGAATTTCTTCACAATAAATTATAAATGCAATGTAACTTGGTTACACAGGGTAAATCTAGATTTTTCAAAAGATGCATCATTTTATAAAGTTGATGAAAGTGATATTGGAAAACTGTCTGAATCACAAGTAAAGTCACTGTCCATTGAAAATGTTGCCAACTGGACAGGAGAAAGTCCACAGAAATGCTGCCCAGTCATCAAAAGCAAATGATAGGACTACAGAATGCTTGAGAGGAGGCCTTCAAAACTCTGAAGACATTTTCAGTGGTTCCAGTGAAACTTCTTTTCTTTACGACAGGCTTATTTCCTTCAACTATTTATCATTTGACAGAATTTGAAATTACCCCATTCACTCTATTCAGTCATTCAGCAATTTATTGATGGCCTACTATCTGTGAAGCACTGTCCTAGGCACTAGAGATATAATAATAAACAAAATCCCCACTTTCCCGAGGCTTATATTCTATTGAGAATACAAAAGAGGAAATGATTGGATGGATGGATGAGTGGACAAATGGCCGGCTGGATGGACCTCCCATTGAAAGGTAACCTCCCTTCTCTAGGTAAGCTGACCAGTGCAGGTGGAGGAGCCTCTTCTCTGACACCAATACTTCTGTTCATAAACCTTCATGTGCATTCACTTTTTTGGAGGTGACAATGCTTTGATGACAATGCTTAGCTTGCCTTCAACTAAGACCACCAGATCTTACTACTTGCTACTCTTAAAATATATATCCCTTTATCCTGCTCTAAGAAAACTGTTCAATTATTTTCCTTCTCTCTCTCTGGTTTTTTTTTTTTTTTTTTGCTTTTTAGGGCCGAACTTGTAGCATATGGAGGTTCACAGGCTAGGGGTCTAATTGGAGCCATAGCTGACAGCCTATGTCACAGCCACAGCAACTCCAGATCCAAGCCTCCTCTTGATGTACACCACAGCCTACAGCAGATCCTTGATGCACTGATCAAGCCCAGGGATCAAACCTGCATTATCATGGATTCTAGTTGGGTTCCTTACCGCTGAGCCACAACAGGAACACCATTCAATTATTTTCTTGAACATCAGACAGGATTTTATATTGATTTTTATTAATTTTCAACTTATCTTTAGCCCATCCTTCCAACCAACTCACACTTATGTGAACTAGAGGGTGAAACGTTCAAACTGTGGAGAGTAATAAATACACCTCAGCATCACTGCTATCTACAAACTTAAGGAAATAATCAAAATGCTCTTTTTTAAACTGAGTGCTTGAATAAAGCTACTGTAAAATTTTAGACAGTCCTAATCATTTCTATGAGAAAATGACAGCCCTGCCTGAAAGCCATGGGAACTTGGGCTCTACAGTACCATGAGACAAAAAGGAGCATAACATTTGCCCTAACTACCAGCCTTTTCTTCTTTCTTCCAAGATGGATGCTCAAGAATGTCATTCTTTCCTTATTGGATGATAGTAAGGAACTACCAAAGGGGCTCTCAGGATACCTCAGGTCCCCTTTATTATTCACAGGGAGCTCCCTGACTTCTGCTTCATAATGGTGGACACTCCTGGCATTAAGGAATTAACAGGATAACTGGCTGTTTAGCGGCCCTCTACCTTCAGGACGCACAAATTCTACAAAAGCAGAAACTGAGTATGACTTTTCCACCAGGTCTTCCCAGGGCCTTGCAGAGTGTCACCCCCATGGCAGGCACCATAAGCTCAATAAATATTTGTTGAATATAAACATAGATCAACAATCTCATCTCTGCCACTAAATGTGTAACACTGGGCAATTCTTCTACCCCTCTGAGTCCTACTTTGTTCATCTTAAGCTAGAGAGATTGGGTTGGATGATCCTAAAGTTTCCTTTTCTAATGTTAACATTCTATATTTTCATCTTGTTGACTCAGTGGCTCCTTGTCTCTGTTTTCCCATTAGAGACTCTAAAGCTAGATTCTTTCCAGAGTATGGGCAAGTTTTAATCACAGGAACACTATGGGTCATGGAAGGGATTGGAGTGAAACAGTGCCAAAAGATTTCTATAACCTATGGGACTCTGAATTCAAAGTGACTACAAAATAAAAACAAACATTTAGGCTGCCCAATTACTGTGTGATTATTTCAGCATTACATTTTTCCTGAAAAACTTCTAATACGGAAATGCTTTATAATCACAGTCAGAGATCTTCTCTAGCAATAAAGCAAGGCTTTGAGAGATGATATTCAGAAAGTTTTGGGGGCGTTCCCACTGTGACTGAGCAACAACAAACCCAACTAGTATCCATGAGGATGTGGGTTTGATCCCTGGCCTCGCTCAGTGATCTGTGAGCTGTGGTGTAGGTTGCAGACACAGCTCAGATCCTGCATTGCTGTGGCTGTGGCATAGCTGGCAGCTGCAGCTCCAGTTCGACCCCTAGCCTGGGAGCCTCCATGTGCTGCCTGTATAGCCTTAAAAAGCAAAAAAAAAAAAAAAAAAAGTTTTGGAAAATGAAAGGGGGGGAAATCTGTTTCAAAATAATTAACAAGTTGATTAACAAGCAGATAAAATAGGAGGTCCCTAATCAGAAAGAGAACTAGGAATGGCTTTCTTTCTTTCTTTCTTTCTTTTTTTTTTGTCTTTTTGCCATTTCTTGGGCCGCTCCTGTGGCATATGGAGGTTCCCAGGCTAGGGGTCTAATCGGAGCTGTAGCTGCCAGCCTACGCCAGAGCCACAGCAACACGGGATCCGAGCCGCATCTGCGACCTACACCACAGCTCACGGCAATGCCAGATCCTTAACCCACTGAGCAAAGGCCAGGGATCAAAGCCGCAACCTCATGGTTCCTAGTCGGATTCGTTAACCACTGCGCCACGACGGGAACTCCAGGAATGGCTTTCTTAAGAGAAGCCATTTTGGGCCTAAGCCCATTTTGTGATGCAAGCCAGGCTGCAGTGCTTGCCCTTGAACAAGTCTCAGTAATCTATGATCTTAAGGGAACAAAGGAATACAGGAACAGAAAAAAGGCAGTCAAACAATAGTGATAAAGCAGAGTCCTAGTTCTTCCTCAAGGGATATACATAGTAGTATCTCTTTGAGTTCCACAGGAACTAAGGTCCCCACCCAGGTGGAGGATGGAATGATGATGTCAACCCTCCAGACCCTCCTGACTTCAATCAGCTAAAGCTTGGACCTTGTCAAACTTTGTGCCAGTTCTATGCTCCAGCCCCCTCATGAATATGCATATATCCTTAGCTTAGAACTTCCCTAATTTTGTAGTTGAAGGAGACACTGCTTTGGGAAAGTTCCTGTGTTCTCTTTACTTGCTGCAAGTAAAATAAATCATTCTCCTGATCTTTGGCTAGGTTGTGTCTTTTGGCTTGACACCCACCAAGTTTTAACCATCCCATAGCTACAGCCTCAAACATTAGCTGTGTGTGTAAAACATAAACAGAACAACAACAACAAAAAATCTTACTTTAGTCCAATTTAAAAGTAGAACATTTTCATTTCATTATCAGCCTCCCCTCTATTTCCTGTGTTAACAGATGTTAGAGAGAGAGCCAGTAATCTGTGAAACTGGCAAGTTGGCAGACAAAATATGCACATTCAACCAGCATTCCTTTAAATAAAGGGCTAGTGTGGGTCTAACTTTGTTAGAGTGGTAAGGAAGATACACATATGCAAAAGGCACAAACCCAAGGGGAAAAAAAAATGTACAAGGAATTCCCAAAACCAGTAAGCCAGTTCTAGGGGGTCTCTACTGAACTCTTCAGATTTCTTTACTTTAATGCTCTTCTTCAAAAGGACACACCCAATTTAATCTCTGCTACTGATGACCCACACACAACCCCGTCCCGTGGAGCGAACATTTTAAATTGTTTACTGGCCTCTATGATGGCACACCTGGTTCTTTTGGGAGATGGACTGTTGTATCTGGTACATTTTTAAGTGTGGACATAGAAAAACAGATGCACTTGATTGACTGTCTTGCTGTGAATCAGTGAGAAGAGTTTCTTTTTAGACACATCCTGACTATGACCACAGACAAACCCGTCCCATGGAAACAGCTGATGATCCAAATGGCACCAGCAGCACAAGCTCCCTAAGAAGGATGATCATGGAAGGGTATCTTTTTCTCCAACTAGGACATTCAAGAGTAAGGAAAATGAATAACAATCCATGGAGCCACCTACCCGTCCAGTCATCCATTCATCCACCATTTACTGGGCATATATTACATATAAAACACTTGTCACTGGAGGCCAGTATTTTCTTTTCTTTCTTCTTCTTCTTCTTCTTTTTTTTTTTTTTTCTTTGTGTGTGTGTGTGTGTGTGTGTGCTTTTTAGGACTGTACCCACAACATATGGAAGTTCCCAGGCTAGGGGTTGGAGCTACAGCTGCCAGCCTACACCACAGCTCACAGCAATGCCAGATCCCCAACCCACTGACCGAGGCCAGGGATCAAACCTGCATCCTCATGAATACTAGTCGGGTTCCATACTGCTGGGCCAAGAGGGGAACTCCCAGTATTTTCTTTAAAAACATAAACACAGTGAAAATCATCTCCAAATGCTTTTTCCCCTACAAAAAAGGGGAATTTTGTCAATTCCAGATTTTGTTCATTTTTCTGTCTTGGAAAACCAACTAACCACTGTTTAAATTTGGTCAAACTGGCTAAATTAGGATGTTTTCTACCCATGTTACACGCCTACCATGGTTTCAATAATTTCTCCAATGGGCAGATAAAGAGTCATTTGCAGCATAAATCATCCTCAGCCACCTCAGACACATTCTCAGTCATGTGAATGGTGGTGGAAACTAAATAGAAAAGCTGTCAAAACATCCTGCAAAAATAGGGAAATTAACAGACTCATTCTGTCATGCGTATCTGCCCTCATTTCCTCTGCCCCATTATCTTCCTATGAACCTGTATTCATAAATCTACATCTAGACCATAATAAACAGTATATATACAATGTTAAATACATGCCTTCTTTCATTCCCACACAGATATTGGCATATTATTAGGTTCTCATCTGAACGTGGGATAATGTCCATAAACAGAAAGCTATTATTTTGTCACTTAAGGTTTTGTTTAAAATTCTGTTAGCTGAAATAATATACTATATCTTGGTGGGATTTTGAAAAATATCATATTGAGAACCAGCAATGAAATGCAAGAACTTTAAAACCACACATGGTTGGAATCATGGGATTTCATGGCCATAAAGTTCTGAGATGTCAACTTGTGCTCCTCCTGGCATTTTAATGAAGATAAGAATAGGTTCAGGGTGGCCAGCTGACTTGCCCAAAGTGGCACAACCAGTTAGTATCAGAGTCTGTGAAATATACACCCACATTCTCTTACTTCTTATCATAAAGTTTGTAATAACCTACGAAGACATCAATCTACATTTTACAAGCGTCTAATTCCATTTGGCAAGATTAAAAATAGGACTCAATGATAAGTAACTGTTCCCTCTTTTCAGGCATAGCCCACACTGAGTGAGTGATAATACAGACATTACAGTAACAACTCAAACCAATACCATGCCACTTCCCTTCATCCAAAAGATCAGTCTAATGAAGCTAAGAAAAAGGCCAAGGAATTTGCACAAAGGAATTTAACCTGAAGTGCAACCTATTTGGATTAGCTGGGTGTAAGCCCAACTCCTTCCTCTAGATCCATAAAATCCTGGCAACCCCATAACTTTTCTTTTTCAAAATTCCTGAGTAAAAATTAACAATGTAGAAAAATTAAAACACTGGGAAAATGTCTAAAACAAAGGTTCAAAATGTCTTCCATCCACCTAAAGGCAACCACTATCAATAATTTCTTATGTAGCCCTCTAGGAAAAAAAAATTCGTAAACCAGTAAAAAAATTTTTTTAAATATATATGCATATATACAGTGTAAACATAAATGTAAATAAATACATATAAATGCTGCTATATACATACTTTTATATATGATAGATAGATGATAGATAGATAGATAGATAGATAGATAGATAGATAGATAGATAGATAGATAGATAGGATAGAAGTTCCCTGGTTTGATTTTGCCCTCACAAAGGTTGCCAGGAGCTCAGTGTCACAGTTCAGATGATAAACTGGTCATTCCAAGGAAAGAAACCCTGTTGTTAATCAAAACTAATTTTGTCTTAACTAACACTGTATCTCTGGAGCCTGGGAACATAGCTAAACAGCTGATAAAATATAGAAAGAGACAAAGAAAGGGGTGGAATGATGAAGAAACGCAAAAAAGAGATAAATGAAGAGATGTTTCCTACCAACCAGCACCAGAAACTGATTCAGTACTTTCTGAACGACTAGTTGAATAAACGAATGAAGGAATAAAGAAAACAGGACAGGCATCTTTTTTTTTTTTTTTTTTTTTTTTTGCTTTTTAGGGCCTCACCGGTGGCATATGGAAGTTCCCAGGCTAGGGGCTGAACTGGAGTTACTGGAGTTACAGCTGCTGGCCACAGCCACAGCCACAGCAACGCAGGATCCAAGCCAAGTTTATGACTTACACCGCAGCTCACTGCAATGCAGGATCCTTAACAGACTGAGCAAGGGCAGGGATCAAACCTGCATCCTCATGGATACTAGTTAGGTTCATTACCACTGAGTCACAATGGGTATTCCCCCAGGCATCTTTTTAAAAACACACATGACATTTAATGTATTAAAATATTAGCAGATATGGCCCCAATTTTCTGAGAAGTAAGCATCCTTCTTAGTCTACACTGTATAATATGGTAGCCACTGGCCATATGTGGTGATTGAATATTTAAAATGTGTGCTCTAAGTGTAAAATACATGCCAGACTTCAAAGACCTAGTATGAGAAAAAGGATTTTAAAAATATTTCATTACTAATTTTACATTGATTATATGTTGAAATGAGACTATTTTATTTATTTATTTATTTATTTTTGTCTTTCTTTAGGGCCTCACCCGAAGTACATGGAGGTTCCCAGGCTAGGGGTCGAATTGGAGCTGTAGCCTCTGGCCTATGCCACAGCCACAGCAATGCCACATCCAAGCTGATTCTGCAACCTACACCACAGCTCATGGCAACGCCAGATCCTTGACCCATAGGGATCGAACACGCAACCACATGGTTCCTAGTCAGATTCGTTTCCACTGCGCCACAATGGGAACTCCAAAATGAGACTATTTTAGATCTACTGGGTTAAGTAAACTGAATTGTTAAAATTAATTCACTTGTTTCTTTTTACTTATTTATTTTTACTGCAGCTACCAGAAAACTTTGAATGTCACATGTGGCTCACATTATATATTTTTTGGATAGCGCTGGTCTAGAAGGTAGATACCATTATAGCAGCGACTAGATCTGTCTTCCTTGCTCTATTCCGGCATCAAGCACAAGGCCTTGAGAATAATAAATACTCAGTAAATATGCACCAGATGGAAGGCTCGCTGTGATATCAAGACAAGGCAATAAGCAGACCTTGGCTACAAGGAAGAGGCTCTAGCCCTGGTCCTGGCTCTAATGGAAAAGCAGCTTGTGACTTCAAGTCTTTGAACCTGACCTTCAATTCTTTGAACCTGCCCAGGCCTTGTTTTCCTCGTCTTTAAAATGGTGATGGTAATAATAATGTCTGCCTTATAGGAAAACTGCATGGAGCAAACGAGATAATGTTTATAAAAGGGCTTTGAAGGAGTAAAACAGATGTCAGGTCCCTCCTAAGTTCTAGTAGTCTCCTCTAGCAATAGTCCCAGGAGAAGTGAGATGCAAAGACTACAGAAACAACAGGGTAAGAAACTAACCGATAAAATTCCTGTATCTGATATTTCCATTCCGGCCCGTGTTAGAGAATTTAGACAAAGACAGGTGCAAACTTGAGATTCTCACACTAGTGGAAACTTCAGCATTCATCACTCTCTTTTCACTGCATCTCATCAACCACAGTTGACAAATGATTTGCAGATATTTTCCTTGAGGAACCACAGAAAGTCTAACAATGCAAAGGACTATTTCTGGGTGGCTAACAAAGCAGCAGGGTGGCTAATTCCAATACACCGCTTGGGCTCACAGCTTTGTAGAAAACTCATAATCCCAGGGGACCCCGAGGTCTCAGGGGGAAAGTTCCACGGGCACAAAAATCTTCCATGGGCATTCGCCCTCATTAATTGTTCCAGGTTCAGCCAGGAGAAAGTACCTTATTCTACAAGTCAAGGTGCCCGGCAAGGGAAATCCAAAGGACCCCTGGACATGCTGTAGCTTTTTGGTGACACCAGCACAGATTTCACCATCCCAGCTAGTCATCTTCTTCCCCAAATCAAGATTATTTCAAAAGGGAAGAAAGTATTTTTGCAGAGGGCATTTAAGGAGGGAGCCTTACGTGTGGACAGACCCACAGGAGAGAAAGAACAGACCCAGCAACCTCACAGCCGTCAGGCAGGAAGACAGCCGAATAAAGAGTCAATTTCAAGACGCCCGAGGTCAGATTCTCCCCTCAGGTTCTGCAAGGCACCACAGAAGCCCGAGAAGCCATCAATGACTTACCGTGAGCGAAGCCACCACACCAAGGAGAGCGAGGAAGGCTCAGCGACTTCCCCTTTGCTGGGAAGGTCTGACTCTCTTCCCTTCTCTAAGAGCTGCTGCCTGTGACGTGGAAGTGAGCCATGACATGGCCAAGCTCTGAGCCTCTGGGAATACTGTCCCGTGACCTGCCCTGTGACAGCCCACAGGGCCTGAGCTGCTGCCAGCAGCTCCAACCAGAAAACCAAGGGAAAAGGCAGCAGGCATTGCAGCCTCTAGAACATGGCTGCACAGCAGAAGCCACTGTGGAGGTTTTTGAAATTCATATTCCTGAGACCAACCCCCTAGACTCTGGTTCAGTAGGTCTGGGGTGGGGCCAAGGCACCTTCATTTTACACCAAGTGCAGAGGCAATGCCAATGGCCGGCCTGGCTTGGGAACCTGTGGTCTAGAAAACTCAGGAAAGCTTCATTGTTCTTAACCCTTTCTCTTTCACAGGCTTTCTTCAGGCTTCTTGTTCCCACATGGAAGAGGAGGGTGGAAGCAGGAGGCTTAGTGGTAAGCAAGGCAAAGCAGAGAATGAGTCTGAAGGCCCTACGTTCCAATGAGAGTGGCTCCCAGTCCTTATGCAAGTCATTTAACCTCTCTGAACCTTAGATTTCGCATCTGTGGACTAGAGGTAAAACCATCTACCCACTCAGGGTAGGAAAAAAAAACCCCAAAGTGCCCGGTGTATTTAACATAGTGACTGTCATAAGTATTCACCTTAGTATTAGCTCTTTCCATGAGGGGAAGAAGGGGTACAGGGTAGTTCTCCATGTGACTATCTTTGCAAGAGAAACTGCAAATGTAAATAATTGACTTCGGCAGGAAGGGAAAGAAAAATAAACTGCACCAACAAAAAAACACCGTAAGGGGCTATGGATTCAGGTTACATGGGGAGGGGAGGGAAATGCCCAGAGCAGACATAAGGCTCTACAAAGACTTAGCTGGGAGGAAATCAACACAGAGTCAAAAAGATTTAGGCACAAAGCTGCCTGAAGACTTGTTGCAAATTTTTTAAAATTGGAAATAAACTATTGGTATTTTTTTGTTTTCTTTTTTACATTATGATGAACACATATTACAGCTGACCTTTGAACAACACAGGTTTCACTGTGCAGACAAGTTATACACGGATTTTTTTTTCATTAAAAATGTTCAGCTACATGATCCGCGGTTGGTTGAATCGGCAAACGCAGAACTGCTAATACCGAGGGCCCGTGTGGGACTTGAGCACTGGAGGATTTGGGTATCCTCTGTGGGTCCTAGCACCAATCCCCTGCCAATTCCAGGGGACGACTGGAAGATCATTCCTGTGCCAGTGGGGGTGGGAAAGTCAGTGCCCCTAACCCATACGTTGTTCAAGGGTCAACTGTATTTCGCTTCAGAAATAAAAGTTTCTTTTTAAATCTGGGAAAAGATTTGGAATCCATTTGATTAGCTAAAAGCATTTTTAAAGATCCCAATTGTTTTCCTTTTAAACTCAAGCTGAACATTCAGATTAGAATGTTCAGATCAACATTAATTTCAACAAAGGAAGACCAGACGTGGACAGAGTCCTTTAAATTTTCCCCATGTGAACAAGAGGCAAAATACATTATAACTGTGGGTACCATCAACACAAAGGGCATGAGGAAGGATGGGGGAAGCAAAGAGAAAATGCATATAAAGAAGCAGACAAGAGCTCCAGTATAATACTGAATAATACTTGAAGAACTGGGTTTAGTGCTTCTCATCCCCCTCAACATGCAGAAATGTACACACATGTGTGGACACACAAAATTATGATGAAAACTTTTGAAATAAAACTCAATATTACCCACCAAGTCTTCTCCCACACAGACTAACAGAATCTATTTTTATATCCCAGTGAGATTTGAAGCAAAGAATAGAGCACCAGTAAAATGAGGAAATAATTTCTGTGCTGTACCTGGGTTTTTCTCACTTCCTTATTTTAAAATAATCACCTAACAAGTCCAAAAAAATTCAGAACAATAGCACAGTGTTCTACAACTGGGTACATATCCTTATAGACATTTTGGAACTAAACTGAATGAGTTTACATCTTCTGGGTAATTTGTCATCTACTTAAAAACTTATAATGATATATTACAGTGCTGGGAGGCTGGAAGAAACCTTCTGAAGCATCTGCCCCAACCCCATCATTTTACAGATGAAGATCTTGGGGAACAAATTGGCTGCTGGAACACACTGAAGACTCAAATTAAAACATCTGCTCAATTTTAAGGTGTCTGACAAATTTGGACAGAGGGGGGTGAAGAATAAAGTAAAAAACCTACAAAACAGTTTTTTGTGGAAGAGTAATTATGATCAACGGACCTATTCAATAAATAAGAAGTGAGGATTGTGATAGACACATACCCCACTCCAATATCAGGACCTCTTACATCTGGAAAACCGAGAGCTTGAAAGCTAAAAGAGCTAACACATTAGATCTGTGGGTTGGGGATGAGGAAGAGAACTAGAAGCCCTACCCTGAAGTCTACTGGTGAAACCCTGGCCCAGTTTTATACCTAAACTGATGGATGTCCAGGAGTCACTCTTATGTGATGGTGCCTTCCTCTCCAGAAAAGTAAAGATTTGAGAAAATGGTCCATGCATAGCAGAGGTACATGACCACTGACCTGACAAAGGAAGGATGGCTTAAACCTTAGCTCACTACTCAGTGGACCCTGACCAGCAGCAGCAGCATCACTGGTTGCTTGTTAGAATGCAGAATCTTCGGTCCCATCCAGACCAAAGGAGTCAGCATCTGCATATTAACAAGAACCCCAGGGCCTCTAGCAACATTAAAGTTTGAGAAGTACTTATTTAGATGTCATAGCAGCAAGAGAAAGTGTAACTAACTACCTGTAACCACATTCAATCCAAGTTTCTGGAATAATTACCTCCATTACCAGCTCTACTCGCTAAAGCTTTTCCTCTTTAAGCCTTATTTAAAATTTTTTTATTATTTTTTTTTATTTTTTATTTTTTTATTTGTTTTTTAGGGCTGCACCAATGGAGGTTCCCAGGCTAGGGGTCTAATCAGAGCCTTAGCAGCTGGCCTACACCACAGCCACAGCAATGTGGGATATGAGCCACATCTGTGACCTACACCACACCTCAGAGCAAGGCCAGATCTTTAACCCACTGAGCAAGGTCAGGGATCGAACCCGCATCCTCATGGATACTAGTTGGGTTCATTAACTCCTGAACCACAACGAGAATTCCTATTTTAAATTTTAAATAGTCTAAAACTTAGCCTAGGTCCACACAAAAACTACTCTAACTCATCAATGAGTTCAGCAAAGTAGCAGGATACAAAATTAACATTCAGAAATCAGTTGTATTTCTGCATACTCATAATGAAATATTAGAAAAGGAATATAAAAATACAATACCTTTTAAAAATCACACCACAAAAAATTAAATATCTAGGAATAAACCTGACCAAGGAGGTGAAAGACTTATATGCTGAGAGCTAGAAAACATTAATCAAGGAGATTAAAGAGGATTCAAAGAAATGGAAAGATATCCCATGATCCTGGATTGCAAGAATTAATATCATCGGCTGTACTACCCAAAGCAATCTACAGGTTTAATGCAATCCCTATCAAATTACCCATGACATTTTTCACAGAACTAGAACAAACAATCCAAAAATGTTGGAGTTCCCGTCGTGGCGCAGTGGTTAACGAATCCGACTAGGAACCATGAGGTTGCGGGTTCGGTCCCTGCCCCTGCTCAGTGGGTTAACGATCCGGCGTTGCCGTGAGCTGTGGTGTAGGTTGCAGACGCGGCTCGGATCCCGAGTTGCTGTGGCTCTGGTGTAGGCCGGTGGCTACAGCTCTGATTCAACCCCTAGCCTGGGAACCTCCATATGCCGCGGGAGCGGCCCCAAGAAATAGCAAAAAAAAAAAATGTATATGGTGCCATAAAAGACCCAGAATTGCCAAAGCCATCCTGAGGGGGAAAAAAAATCCAGGCAGGAGGCATAACTTTCCCAGACTTCAGACAATATTACAAAGCTACAGTAATCAAGACAGTGTGAAACAGACATACAGACCAATGGAACAGAAGAGAGAACCCAGAAATAAACCTAGACACATATGGTTAATTAATCTTCGACAAAGGATGCAAGAATATAAAATGGAAAAAAGACAGTCTCTTCAGCAAGTAGTGCTGGGAAAACTAGACAGCCACATATAAATCAATGAAACTGGAACACACCCTCACACTATGCACAAAAATAAACTCAAAACGGCTTAATGACTTAAATGTAAGACAAGACACCATAAAACTCCTAGAAGAGAATTTGGCAAAACATTCTCTGACATCAGCCATACAAATGTTTTCTTAGGTCAGTTTCCCAAGGCAACAGAAATAAAAACAAAAATAAACCAATGGGACCTAATCAAACTGACAAGTTTTGCACAACAAAGGAAACCATAAAAAAAAAGACAACACTATGGAATGGGAGAAAATAGTTGCAAATGATGCAATTGACAAGGGTTTAACCTCTAAAATATACAAACAACTTATACAACCCAACAGCAAAAAAACAAACCAACCAACAACCCAATTGAAAAATGGGCAAAAGACCTGAATGGACATTTCTTCAAGAAGATATACAGATGGCCAAGAAACACATGAAGAAATGCTCAACCTCATTGATTATTAGAGAAATGCAAATCAAAACTACTATGAGGTACCTCACACCTGATAGAATGGACGTCATTAACAAGTCAACAAACAACAAGTGCTGGAGAGAGTGTGGAGAAAAGGGTATCCTCCTATACTGTTGGTGGGAATATATATTGGAACAACCACTATGGAAAACAGTATGAAGGTACCTTAGAAAACTAAATATAGAACTACCACATGACCCAGCAACCCCACTCCTGGGCATACATCTGTATAAAACTTTCACTGAAAAAGATACATGCACCCATATATTCATTGCAGCACTATTCACAATAGGCAAGACATGGAAACAACCTAAATGTCCATTGACAGATGAATAGATTAAGAACAAGTGGCATATATACACAATGGAATACTACTCAGCCATAAAAAGAACAAAATGATGCCATTTGCAGCAACATGGATGGAACTAGAGACTCTCATACTAAGTGAAGTAAGTCAGAAGGAGAAAGGCAAATATCATATGAAATCACTTATGTCTGGAATCTAAAATATGGCAGAAATGAACCTTTCCACAGAAAAGAAACTCATGGACTTGGAGAATAGACTTGTGGTTGCCAAGGGGGGAGGGGGAGGGAGTGGGATAGGACTGGGAGTCTGGGGTTAACAGATGCAAACTATCGCTTTGGAGAGGATAAGCAATGAGATCCTGCTGTATAACACAGGGAACTATATCCAGTCACTTGTGATGGACCATGATGGAGGATAATGTGAGGAAAAAGAATATATATATATATATATACATGAATATATATATATGAATATATATATATATGACTGGGTCACTGTGCTATACAGTAGAAAATTGACAGAGCACTGTAAATCAACTATAATGGAAAAAATAAACATCATTTAAAAAAATTTAGCCTAGGGAGTTATCTTGTGGCTCAGTGGGTTAAGGATCCAGCATTGTCACTGCAGTAGCTCGGGTCGCTGCTGTGTGGGTTTGAGCTCTGCCCCAGGAACTTCCGCATGCTATGGACCTACCTCCATCCCCCAAACCCCACATCAAAAAAAAATTTAGCCTAAATTTTAAATAGTCTCAATGAATATATTATTAAATGGTGATGTTTGTTGATGAAAATTCAGTCAACTATCAAGAAGGAAAAAAAGAGAATTTTATTCCAGCCAAACTGAGGATTATAATCAGGGAAGCAAATTCTCAGAAGGCTCTGAGAACTGTTCCACATGTTGGAAGACAAAGGCACAGTTGAATACATTTCTGAGACAAAGGATTGTACATAAAAATGACATACTGATATTTTACGTAAAATTCACCAAGGATACACGGTTCAGGTAGGCTTGTACAAAGCCAGCATCAAGTCACCAGGACCCCCCTACAGCACTGGGAAAGAAGGCTTTTTTTTTTTTTTTTTTTGGACTTTGTAAGGTTTATTGGAAAGGGTACAGAGTCCATCCCCATCCAGGGTTCTGAGAATAGGCTTGGAGGGGAAGAGGTGGATCTCAGTGGGCTTTCTTGCTATGCTGGATGAAGAAGGCTTTTTTTTTCTAAAGAAGTTACACCGCTAGCATCAGAAGAAAGAAAAAAACAAACCAACACGGATCTTTATGGTTGAGCAGGCACTCCATTTTTGAGGAGCTCTGGTGAACGTGTAATGCAGATGCACACTGCTCTGAGGGAAGGAGACCCAGAAAAATACAGGAGAATTTTATGTCTATTGTTTCCGTCCCGCCTTTAAATATAAGTTGTATTTCATCATATCTTCTCACAAAGTATATAAAAGATAAGGAAAAAATATGTATATATTATATAAAAATTTTTCTCATGAACTATATTAAAGACAAGAAAAAATATATATATGAGCTTTACTATTTCAAGAGTCTTATGAAGATTATCGAATTGAGGCCTTTTTCCCTGCTATTTTCAGCTGGGGGTCATAGCAGGAAGAAGACCAATATTAGAAACCCCAGGGAAGATTGAATTCAGCACAGAAACATGTCCCTAAGAGTTCCCTGTGGCTCAGCAGGTTAAGGATCCCAGCATTGTCATTGCAGTGGCTTGGGCCACTGATGAGGTTCCGGTTTGATCCCTGGCTGAGGAACTTTCGCATGCCACGTGTGTGGCCAAAAAAAGAAAAAAAAAAGAAGAAGAAGAGGAAGAAAAAAGAAAAGAAAGAAAAAGAAAAGAAAAGAAAAAGAAAATATGTTCCTAATGAAAAAGAGAACTTGGGAGTTCCAATTGTGGCTCAGTGAGTTAAGAAGCTGACTAGTACTCATGAGGATGTAGTTTCAATCCCTGGCCTCACTCAGTGGGTTAAGGATCTGGTGTTGCCCGTGAGCTGTGGTGTAGGCGGCAGATGCAGCTCAGCACTGCTGTGGCTATGGTATAGGCTGGCAGCTGTAGCTCCGATTCACCCCTAGCCTGGGAACTTCCATATGGCTGAGGTATGGCCCTATAAAGAAAGAAAGAAGAAAAGAGAGAGAGAAATTCATGTACAAGAATTTTATGATCAAAAGGTTTTGAAGGGTCCATGCTTCAACCATGGCTCCCAAAGCCAAATTCCTTTTACATCACACATGCACCCCTCTGTCGTACACTCTCAGTGATGTGGAACTCACCACCCTGGAAGGCTACCCATCCCATCTTTGCATGCTCTAATTGTTAGAAAGATGTCCTGAAATTTGTCTCCCTGTACCTTTCCAATTGCCCTACAATGAGTAATCCCACAATTATTATCTCTACCCACTAGCTCATCTCCATTATCAACTGTCTATTACATTTCCTGCTGGGATTTTTTTTTTTTAATAGAGAAAGTCAAAGAAACAAATTTCATGTATTTATTTTTCATGGGGTGGAGACAGCTTATAGTAGTGGGGTGTATGAAAAATTTTATTTTTTTGCTTTTACTTTGAAGTGCCTTAGAAAACCTCATGTGTACAGAGGGATATTAAAATAAATTATCACAAGTTTTAGAGACTGTAATGAAGAACATAACCACATCAGAAACTTAATGTAGGGATAATACTGTCTTTAAACACTGTTTTAGCCCCTAAATTTCCTGGGAGTCAAAGCAGAAGATAAGGTAGTGCTTCAAAAATTTTTGAGAGTCTCTAGCCTACAGGAGTCTTGGATTCAGTCCTGGGAAGTATCATAGATCAAGTTGAATCCTGCCTCTTACAGAGAAGGTAATGGAAACCCAAGAAGCTACATAATCTGCCCGGTACTGGGCGTCCAGTTAGCAGCAAGCCAAGTAATAGTGTCGCTCCTCGTTTTTGCTACAATGCCAGACTTTGAGTCTTGGGTTTGTTAAGTAAGCTTGTCCAGTACAAAAATCAGAGATAGAGCACTACCTCACTGGGCTGACCACGGGCAATAGCTATGAATACCTCAAAGCAAACCCAAACCATCCTGGCAAACACAGCACCTCAAATCCCCAAATTCACAAGTCTAATACCAGGTAAGCAAGTTATCTTGGAGGCATAAGCCATCCTTCCTCCTACTCTTTCCTACAATATTTTCCCTAAATATCCATTGATTCTAAATTACAGACATGTTCCACTGAGAAGCTTATTTTAATCTCCCATGAAATAATCTCTGATGAGAGGTTGTTTGCTCTCAGAACAGAAACACCACTGTGAAACACTTCATTCTTTCTGAAACACTTGAAGCTATAGGCTCATAGCAACCTGTGCCAGAGTCATTAGTGAAAAGTAAAATATCGTAAGTGATCAGTTTATCTAGGCATCTGAAATTAGATGCAACCAAATGATATTCCAAGAATCCCTTTTCTCATCTATTTTGAAATAGTTTGTTTTGTTTTGTTTTTTTGGTTTTTTACAGTTGCACCTGCAGCATAAGGAAGTTCCCAGGCTAGGGCTCAAAATGGAGCGACTGCCGGCCTACGCCACAGCCACAGCAACACCGGATCTGAGTGGCATCTGTGACTTATGCTGCAGCTTACTACAAGGCCGGATCCATAACCCACTGAGCCAGGCTAGGGATCTAACCCACATCCTCATGGACACTGTGTCAATTTCTTAACCAGCTGGCCACAATGGAAAATCCCTTAAATAGTATTAGTAATAGAACAATCTGTGAGAGCATACAGCATGAGATGCCAGTACAGTGGCAATACTTCCATGGTGTTCTGAATGATTGGTTGGTGAGTCACAGCAGCCTGCCCACCAGACCATAAACTCATCCTAAGTAGTGAGAGAAACTCATCCTCAGAAACAACCAGTTGCATCTCATTTCTCTTAAAGTTTCAGCAGATCAGTCAAAGCAATGAAGTGCAATCATGCAAGCATAAATTATGTGCTTTTTCTGCCCTTTGTCCTTCTGAAGTAAAAATAAGCACACCCTGGAAAAATGACCAATCCAGGTCCCAGGCGTTTCAAGTGAGACATCATCTATGTTCCCACTAGTCATTTCTATTACAAAATGATCTGGGATCCTACCATGTTAGGTGACCTGGTCACATTTATTGGTTTAGAGTAGCCCAGTCCTAGGATAAGAGCATCTAGGAAGCTTGATTAGTTTTTTTAAGGTCATGAAGAATCTGTGAATTCTTTTTTTTTTTTTTTGTCTTTTGTTGTTGTTATTGTTGCTATTTCTTGGGCCGCTCCCGCGGCATATAGAGGTTCCCAGGCTAGGGGTCAAATCAGAGCTGTAGCCACCAGCCTACACCAGAGCCACAGCAACGCGGGATCCAAGCCGCGTCTGCAACCTACACCACAGCTCACGGCAACGCCGGATCATTAACCCACTGAGCAGGGGCAGGGACCGAACCCGCAACCTCATGGTTCCTAGTCGGATTCGTTAACCACTGCGCCACGACGGGAACTCCGAATCTGTGAATTCTTAATTCAAGTCATTAAATGAGACAAGGGTAGAGGAGCCGAATTAATGCCCAAGTCACACCAGGAGTAAATGAACATAGTTACATCGCTCCATAATTTTCCAGGCTTCTTTGCTGGCATCAGGTATAGAAGAGCTCAAATGGCAAGAGAACAGAAGATAAACACATAGCCTGCTTGCAGCCCACAGGGAGGCAAAAATAGAAAACAAAAAGAGGAAGAAAAGCGTGACATGCATCCATCCCAGAGCACATCTTCCGTTACTGTTAATCAGAGCATATGTCACACTTCCTGGGGCCACTGAACTCATTAGCCCTGGCAGAGAGGATCGGAATTTTCCCACTTTAAAAGGAGAAACAGGGCAAAAGACAGAAACTAGGCTGACAGGAAATAGAGAAAGGAAGTGTTTCTCAATAAACATGTTGTCCAAAAGTGACACCTTTTCAATCAAAATCTTAAGGTCATCTAATGATAAAATGGAAGCAGCGTGCAAGCAGAAAGGCTAGCAGTCGCGTTCCTCTCCCCCTCACCAAGCTAAGTCTCAGCCTCCCAACCGCACTGCCCTCTAGGTTGGAACCTGAGTCCTATATCGTCCATGGTGTAGAAGATTCTAGAAGGACGGCTTTTGTCCTAGCACAGAACACAAGAGAAAGCGTCATCTTCCTTTGATGCGATCCAGAGACCTACCCTATCCTTTCCTCATCCCAGAAATAGGCTGCTTTAAACGAGTAAATATGACTGGGACTCTTGGCGCAGTGAGGTTCAGGTTCAGTTTGTGATAGGAATAACTAGTCTAAAGGTGACAATATCTCACCTGAAACGCTGGGGCCTGCGTTGGTCATTTTTCCAGAGACTGCATAGCTGTACTTCAGAAGAGACCCTTACCTTCAGAAATGGCCTTCTTCACAGCTGCCACGTAAGTCTCAGGCTCATCATCACAGGTGAGCTCCTGCCAGTGCGCCCAATCCGGAAAGAAGTCCAGGAACTCCTCGCTGTCCTGCACCCCACAGAGCAGCCTCACCACACGGTGTGGAGGGTAGAAGGCTCTCTGCAGCAAGGGCAGCAGGGTCGGCTGGCAGATGCACTGCACCAGCTCCGCAGACAGCAGCACTATGATGCAGCGTGTGTGGAGAAAGAAGCTCAGGTCCTCAGCCGAGAAGCAGGTCTTGGGGCCCAGCCTGTAAGTCAGCGTCTTCTGGCTACGGACCTGCCGACTGGACAGGAAAAGGTTCTGGAGGTACTGGCACCATTCCTCAGCGTCCAAACTGTAAATGATGAGGATGTCGCATCCTCCAAGCCCTGAGCAAAGAAGGAGGGATGGAAGCATGTTAACACGCCTGCTCCTACTAGGGCTTCCCATGATCTGCAAGATATACCATCCAGACGAGGAGTGTGGTACCCACAATCTTTCACGGTCGGCCTCTGGTGTACCTGTCTGACTCCTTTCTCACTTATGGTCTGTGCTCCAACCACTCCAGACTCCCTGCTTTTGTCCACACCTACCCTGCCATTTCAGATCTTTGCATAAGCTATTGCTTCTACTGGCATACTCTTCCCCCCAGAGCTGATGCAGTAGACGATAATGATGATGATAATGATGATGACGATAGCAACGGCAAGCACTTATATAGAGCTTACAATGTTCCAGACGCTCATCTAAGCTTACTGCCTCATAAACTCATTTTATCATCACAGCAACCTTTTAAGTAATCAGCAATTACTATTAGCCTGATTTTAAAGATAAGAAAAGTGAGGTATGGCAGGTTAAGTAGTTTACCCAAGAGCCATACTAGCAGAGTCAGAATTTGAGTTCAGGCAGTTTGATCCCAGAAGCTAGCTCTTTACCAAAAATAGTGGTTACAAGAACAGGTCTGGAATTGAGCAGCCAGATTTAGCATCTTGGCTCTCTGAAGTATTAGCTGTGCAAATTTGGGCATGTTGGTTATTAAAGTTTCTAAACCTCATTTACATATCTGTAAATAGAAATGTAATGGCAATATTTATCAGTGTTTTGTGAGAATTAAATATTTCATGTACAGTGCTAAACATAGGGCATGGCATGTAGTAAATCCTCAATGACTGGTAGCTCGTAGCTGATTGATATTTTTTACATTAACATAAATAATGCATTAATATAAAAGTTACCATGATTGAATTAACACATTGACCTGCACAATACCATTTATGAGGTGTCCCTCACCACACATGATCTGCGACATAGGTTTTCTTCTTCCTCTAAAAAAGCCCAAATGCCAGAAACAGAGTCCAAAGCCTCAGAGAAGCGTTGTGTTAAAAAGGTCTTTGGCAGATCAAGTTGGCCCAAACTCCTCATTTACAGTAAAAAGAAATACTTCATCTGTGAAGGTAAAGGAACTTGCTTAAACTCACACTCAGCAAATTAGTTTCAGAGCCAAGAGGGAAACTCAAGTTGTCCCTTGTTCCCTACCCAGTCCTCTTGCCAATCCACCTGCTGCTTCCCAACAGGAATTCTGTCAAGAATCTTACAAGCAATAAATCTTCTCTTCCCATTATCAAAGTTCAAAGAAGCTTGGTTCTTAACCTGTTACCAGTATTGTGGGTCCTCATCTCCCACTAATTCAGTGAACTATTCTAAGGGATTTGGAAAGAATGAGCACAGACAAGGACCCATACATCTACAATGTAATAAGTTTCCATCCTCCCACTTAGAGCAGGAAGGGGAGAATTTTGTGAAACTTGGGAATCATCTAAGCTGTGGACTAGCACAATTAAATGCCAACCCTGGGCCACATTTAACTGAATGGTTCCTGGCAAAAAGGTCAGAGGCAGGACTAGGGAAAGATCTGAGGCTCTAAGCTCTGAAAACATCATGGAAGGAATTCCCTTTCCTGCCCCCACCCACCACCATATTCAAAGTAAAAACAATGACACATAAAATATAAACCCAGCACAGTTCTGTTAGCCACCTGGGATGATAGTGCTAAAACTTTTAAAACAGTAAATGGAACAAAAAATTGGCATGTCTCTCTTTTTGGAACCCCTAGTTAAGTACAAATTAAAAAAACAAAACAAAACAAAACCAATAGGCTTCCAGTAGGAGCCAGTGGATCAGCCTGTGAAGGGAAGGTGGGCAAATTTCAAAAGAAGGTGATTTGTGACTGAGAAAAAAGTCAGCAATTCTGGAAAACTATGAACATTTGTAGCTCTGTAGAGAACTCAGTCCTGAGCACGGTCTTTTTTCTCAACGGTGAATAAAACGATCCTTTTTTAGGAATGCTTACTCTGGCCCCAAAGTTTAAGCAGATCAAGGACAAAATTTAAATGCACCACCACTACAGCCTTCCATAAAATAAATCTTTGCTGATTGGATTTTTTTTTTTTGTCTGTGTAGAATGTTTCTTTGCACCTCAATGAAAAAAATAATTTCAGGACTCAAGAAGGAATAAAATTGGCAAAGCTCCATAACTGTGGAGTTCACATTGATAAAAGCAGTGTTGAGGCATCAGAACATATTTACCTTCCTTCTTTCCTAGGTGGCAGGTTTATACTCAAAGGCAAATGTTCTTCTAAATGTAAAGATTATTGCATATGAATATGCATAAGTATCATCCATCAGGGAGGTGATGTACAAGACTTGACATTTCATTACAATATTAAGAAAGCAAAGTTCCTGATGCTGTGCCCAGGATTAGTTAAAAGTGCAAAAGTGAGAAGCTGTAGCCACATTCCCCGCCCCCAGCCCCCAACACACACACACACACAGAGGCAAGTATACTAGGAAACAGCATGTCAACAGTTTGTGTACATGAATTAGAAGCAGAATAAGATCTCAGAAAAGGCTGGCTGTGGTCCCGTACATTCATGATGGCGAAGCCACTGGTAATGTCTTCAATAGGGTTGACAAGTGATAGCAAAGAAGTGAGGAAAATGGAAGAGAACTTCCTAGAGCACCCTCAAAGGTATGTAAGACGTACCCTTAAGAAGGCAACCTGGGTCTCAGAGCACTGAGTGACCTAGCAGGGAAGCAAGCAGCCATGCTACGCTGCTTGACTGTGTAGCCACGAGCGAATTATGCCACTTTTGTGAGGACAGTGCCCCAAAAGCAAAACAACAGTTTTAAGAAGACAAGTTCTGGGGCCACTGAAGGAAGGAGTACTGGGTTCACCCTGGATCCCGCCTCACCACTTCCTGCTCCTCTGTTAACAGCATGTCGCAGTACCTGCTGCTCATTAAAGACCTCTAGTCATCAAGGAAAGTTTAAATGTTAATAACAGCAGAAACCAGTTGCCATATATGGGAATTCTCTGTACTATCTTCCCAAGTTTTCTTTAAATATATAACTTCTAAAATAAAAATTTAAAAATATAATTTAAATAAAAAGCGCTTAAGGGGTTAGCCTCTTCTAAATGGAAAACCTATTTAAAAAGTCTCACTCCTGAGGTTCCAATGTTAAATTCCACTGGAAAATTACACTGCAAAATTACAGGCATACCTCAGAGATATTGCAGGTTAGGTTCCAGACTATCAAAATAAAGCAAATATTGCCATAAAGCAAGTCGCACAAATGTCTGAGTTTCCCAATGCATATAAAAGTTATACTTAGGAGTTCCCGTCATGGTGTAGAGGAAATGAATCTGACTAGGAACCATGAGGTTGCGAGTTCTAGCCCTGGCCTCGATCAGTGGGTTAAGGATCCACTGTTGCCATTGAGCTCTGGTGTAAGTTGCAGCAGCTGTAGCTCCTATTAGACCCCTAGCCTGGGAACCTCCAGATGCCGCGGGCACGGCCCTAAAAAGCTAAATAAATAAATAAATAAATAAATAAAAGTTATATTTACACTATACAGTAGTCCAGTAACTGTGTGGGCATTACATCTAAAAAACAATTTATATACCTTAATTAAAAAACACTTTATGTCTAAAAAAACGCTAACCACTATCTGAGCTGCAACAATTTGTAACCCTTTTGCTATGGTAACATCAAAGATCACTGATAACAAAAATAAAAAAAATTTTGAGAATTACCAAAATGTGACACAGACAGGAAGTGAGCAAATGCTGTTCAGAAAATGGCGTCAATAGGCTTGCTCAAAGAAGGGTTGCCACAAACCTTCAATTTGTAAAAAAAAAAAAGAACACAATATCTTCGCCAAAGTGCAATAAAATGAGGTATGCCTCTGCTGGAGAAGGAAGTGGTTAGTACCTCAGACTAGTTAATATCACAACCTACTTGGTCACCAACTCGTGGTGTGACTTCAGACCAATATACTATATCTAAGCAAATTTTGCCTCAGTGTAAATGAGGACAACGAAATCTATCACCTTCCTAAACTTTGCTCTGCTGCTGAAACTGCAAGCTGGGGAAGTTGTGGAAACGTCCAAGGTGGATATTAAAGTCTCTCCACAACCTGCTGGGTAACAACATAGGACTAAACACTTTGTTGGGGACTCTCTTATATGCGGGGACACCCCTTTCTGCAACGATACTTTCTTTCACTTAACAATAAATCATTTCTTCACATGTGCCAAATCAATCCTCCAACCCTCCAATTTTTGCTTGCTTGTTTATTTAGAGAAATGAAATACATGAACCGACGAGGAGTCCATAAATCCTAGACAGAAATAAGGAAGGTCTTCATTCTTGTGGAGCTTAAAGACAAGGTTTGGCTATAGAAGGAGAAAGGAATGGCAGTCAATAGAGGCAGCTGGCAATGGGAGTGATGGTGGTGGTAAGAAACACAGTGACTGAAAGAGGGGTTCCTTTGAGAGATTCAGAATCCACCCAAGAAGAGAACAGAGACGTGCTTGAGAGCTTCTCAAGCTACCTAGCCCAGATCATTTCTTTAATCTGTAGGTGCCTCTGGCACCCCGTTCGTCTGTGCTGGAGCCCTGTGTTTGAATCTGAGCACCATATTGAAGAGAACTCTGAGACAGGGAAAGTGACCAGGATAGGGAGAGGTCTAGAAATGTTTCACATGAGGAGATTCCGGACCCTGAAGGTTTCAAATTTAGAGACTTGGCAGGGGTATTGAGGGACCTCAAGGATTAGATGGAAGTTGATGGAAGTTAAGACGACAAAAAAATTAAAGGTCCCTTCAAGCCGGGATGGTCAAAGGATTTGGAGATAAGAGAAGCCCTGGAGAAACGGGGCAGGAAAAGGTAAGAGTGCTTTCTACAAATACCTAGAGGCTATCACTTGGAGGAAAGGATTCTAGTTTTCACTCAACCGGATTTGGCCACTTGGGAAAGTTAGTTATGGCTTCTCTCTCCTCTCTCTCATTTGTAGGTACAAGAGACACCTTCAGGGGCCTAGAGAATATTCCAGAACAGGCTGATTTCCTTTTGTTTTCCCTTGCTTCCCAAGTTCTTCCAAAGACCGGGAGTCAAGATTCTCCTTGATTTCAACAAGCACATGTGCCTTTAAAAAAAATAAAAGACTAATGCTTACCCTTCAGTGGAAGGAAACTGAAGACCAAACAATTTGGCCATAAGACAGAATGAAGTACTGATGCAAGCTACAACTTGGATGAGCCTTGAAAACGTTATGCTACATGAAAGAAATCAGTCACAAAAGACCTCATGCTGACCCCATTTATATGAAAGTCCAGAGTAGTGAAATAGGAGGCAAAGCAGAACTTAGGGGTAGGGAGGAGGTAGAAACGAGGAACTACGGCTAAAGTGTATGGAGTGTCTACTGAGGTGATGAAAATGCTCTAAAATTGACTGTGGAGGTGATGGTTGCACATATCTATGAAGATACTGAAAACTATTGAATTCTACACTTGAATGAGTGAATTGTATGCTACGTGAAATATATCTGAATAAAACTATTTAAAAGAAGATGGAGGAAGAGAAGAAGGAGGAGGAGGTAGAAGAAGAGGCAAAGGAAGAGGAGAAAAAAAGGAAGACCACATGGAAGAGTGGCCCGCATGACTCTAGCACCTACAGCATTTTGCCAAGAGATGCTTTCACCACTCTCACCACTCTCACCACTGGGACCTGCCATCATGGGTCCTGGTACTTCCAGACCTCGGGGAGTCCTGGGGACCCGAGAGGCCCAATTTGCACTTGCAGCACCTGGAGTGGTGTCTCACCATAGAGGATGCTGATGGCAAGAAGGTTTGATAGCTGTAACCATTACAGATGTCTGTGGAAGCCACTACAGAGCCCATAAATAGCCCCAGGTTTGGCTACCAGGCTTGAGTCCCCCTCTGAAGAGGAGCATACCCTCCTAGCCCCTCTGGCCATGCCCACTGAAGCAATGCACACAGGACACTGGGTGAGAGTGGTTTTCTCTGCCTCCTCTGCCCAAAGTTTGCTGTTTCTTGGACTTAACGGCCAACCGCCTATTCCCAGCAATGGAAGGAGCAGGGAGCTTCACTGATTTTATCTCCTACTTCTCCTAAATCACCTACCCACTCTGGCCCTGTTCAGTAAATACATTACATACACCTTGATTGTTTCTTTGCCTAAAGCACTCTTCTCCTACACGCTCCTCCCCCACCTTCCTCCAAGTCTTTGCTCCATGAGGCCTAACCCGGCTGCCTCCTTTAAACACCAACTGCCTTTACCCCTCTACTGTTTTTTCCACTGCACCTATCATACCATGTACTTTCCTCATTAAGTGTACTGCCTGCCTTCCTCCACTGCTCCATAAACTCCATGGAGTCATAGCTTATGTCTGTTTTATTTACTGAATATACACCTGACACCTAGAACAGTGCCTACAGTAAATATTTGTTGAATGAACTGATTCCCTCTAGATAACATCACACTGGCTTTAGAATGGGATGTGGGGACTATGAACCTACTATTACCTTATTCACAGTACAGCTTCTTCTAACCTCCAGAGCTGAGCTAAAGAGCCAAGAGGCTAAGGTTAGCTATCTTCCCACTCTCCTTAAAAAATGAGCCTGTATCACCAAATCTAACAGAACTGTCACCATTGGCCTTTTCTTCCAAAGTACTATTAGAAGGCTACACCTCAGGAGGTCTGGAAAGAGCTGGCCCTTCATTCTAGCATCGGCCCACATTCTCTCCAAGAATAGCTCCTTCTCCCAGCCCAACTAGATTTTATTTTTCAAGAAGCTTTTAACATTCTGTTTCCACATGTTTTCTCTACTAAAACATCCTAAGATGGGCTGGGAAAATACAAGTAAGCCCCTTTACAAACATGGTACCTCTAAACTACTCATCTAGTAATTCTCTGTTTACTTATTGCATGCCTTCACAGACTGTAAACTTGAGAGCAGAGATTAGGGTTACCTAGTCACAACTGAGGACACATTTAGGTGCACAATATCCATTAAACTGTGGAGTCACTGCTCATTAGTTGTCTCTATTTACATCATCGTCACTATGTTTGTCTTAGATTTCAGCGAGTGCCTTGCCAAGAGTATGTGCCTGTGAACAAGAAAAGAACCCAAGGCTGATCACAACTGACTCCTGACGCCTTTTGATGATTACCTGGTTGCTTCCACCTCTCCCCAAGATCCCCAAAGTTCTGCAAAGGACATAGGAAAAGTAAAGCTAAAGGAATGAGGTTCCTAGACTCCTACAGAAATTCTAGAGGAAAAACAAAGCCTATGAGGGTAGAGGAAGCTGGTTTAGGAAGGTGGCCCCAGGGCCCGCCTCCAACCTTGGACTGTCTGGGCGCCCCCTATTGGCCCGATGGGGCACCAAGAGAAGCGTTTCGCCGGCAGAGACAAGTGGGCTCTCCACCTTCTTTAAACTAGACTCTCGGCTCACCGACATAGTAGAACAGGGAGAATGATCCTCAGAAGCTCAAGGGCCAGTGCTGGAGGGAGAAAAGGAGGCTGAGAAGGGGGACAGGAGAGGGGTTGGGCAAGGGCTGAAGAGAATCGCGCAACGGGCTGGGACCGGGAACCTGGGAAAGTTGGAGTGAGAAGTTTGCGACAAGGAACAGAGAAAAGAACAGAAAGAACAGAAACCCCGCGCCAAGGACGCAGCCGAAATCGAAAAGGGGACAGCGCCCGGCGGGCGGCGGCGGGCGAGAGGGCGCGCGGATGGGAGGCGGGGAGAGGGACCGGCGCCTGGCCTACGCACCTGAGGCTGCCATGCCGCCGGCTGCTGTCCTCCGTGCCCGCTCCCTGCGCGCTGGGCCCGGGGCCGGAGCGGGCCCGGCTGGGTCCCTGGCGCGGGACGGGAGAGCGCCCGGCTCAGCGCAGCACCGGCCGCAGTTCTGGAGCTTCCTCCGGACGGGCAGCGAGGACTCGCCGCGAGGGCGTGTCCACAGGGCCCGCCCCGCCGGTGGGGCTCTGCCCGCGGCACCTGCACCCGCGGCCGTTGGGGAGGGGAAGTGAGAACCCCCTCTTGGCCGGCCGGCGGCCAGCTCCCCGCGCGCCCCCTCGCTCCCCACCATCGCTCCCTCAGGGTAGGGCAGGAGGTAGGGGACTTCATGCGCCCTCCACTCCCGTGAAACCCGCCGGATCGGCTACCCAAGGGCACCCAGACTTGAAGGGGGCGTGGAGAGAATAACGAGGGAGAAGGGTGAGCTGCCCGGCCTCTGTGACTTGGGGCAGGGGCTGTATATGAACACACCTGGGCCAGCCCTCTCCCCAGCCCCTGGGGCTTTCTCCCTGAGCCGCTGCCCTGGCAGGAAGGGGAGGGGACTACGAAGGGGGAGAGGGGCACCTTCCCTGGCACCTGGCCCTGAGTGCTTGGTGTTGCCCTTGATTACCCTCCAGTGACCTTCCTGTAATTCCTTGGACCTGGTCTCCTGATGGCACATGAACACTAATGATAATCACATATGATAAATACATGATATAGTTATCATTGCCTTTCATGCCTATGAGGTAGTGGCTCTCACTGTCTTCAAGTTAGCGCTGAAGAAACACGCCGAATCCCTGGGATCAGACTCCCACAGGAAGTAAATGCTACCTGACGTTCCATACTGGGCCTGCCTGAGTCCAGGGCTAGAGCTCTCCATTAACCCTCGCACTCGCCTCCCTGCTTCTAGTGCTCCTCCCTTCGCGGCCCCAGAATGGGTCTGAATAACACTGTGCTCTTGGAGTCCTCAAAGACGCAGGGTCCCAGGGATGGACCAGAGAGCAGAGATGACAGAAAGATAGGGTTCCAGTGCAGGTGGAAAGAAATGAAATGGATTTACAAAATGGAAATATCAGGGTTCAGACCAAGAATTAATTTTCTACTGCTGCCAAAACAAATTACTACACATCCAGTGACCTAAAATATCACAAATTTATTATCTTACAGTTCCTTATTTCAGAAGTCCAACATGAGACACACAGGGCTAAAATCCAGGTGTCGGCAGGATTGGGCCTCTTTCTGGAAGCTCTAGTAAAGAATCCAGTTCCTTGCCTTTTTTCAGCTGCTAGAGAAAACTACACACATTTCTTGACTTATGCCCCCCCACCTCCATCTTCAAAGCCAGCAACATAGCATCTCTCTGATCCTGCTTCCATCATCACATCTCTGTCTCCCCTGTCTTCCACTAAAGAGTTTAGTGATTACTTTGATCCCACACAGATAATCCAGGAAAACCTCCCTATTTTAAGGTCAACTAACTAGCACCCTTAATATCATCTAACCCGAATTCTTCTTTGCCATGTAACATGTTCACAAGCTCTAGGGGTTGAGATGGGGACAAATTGGGGGCGGGGACATTGCTCTGCTTACTACAGACCTGAAATTCTGAAAGGGGAGATGAGCTTACTACCTGCTGTACCTTATACCTATTCCCCATGCTCAGAAGTTCTCTGGCCTCCCACACCAGGTTAGCCATATGTCCCCCCAGCCCCGGCCCCTCATCATGTGCTGTCAGAGTCCTGTATTGTTCTTCAGTAGAAATTATATAGATAGATTTCTGCAATGACTTATTTTAATTTTTGTCTCCTCCAGTCAACTATAAGTTCCTTCAAGGCAGAATCCATGTTTGTCTTTTTCACCATGGAACCTCCAGCACTTGCTACCAATTCTGGTATAGAGAATGGGCTCAGAAAGTGTTTGCATGAATAAGTGAATGAATACGACCCAGAAGTCCTTACATTTGGGACAGAAGAACAGAAGGGACTTTTCAGGCACTGAAAATCTTTGAACTCCAGGCTTGAAAGAGGTGAATATAAAATGACAAAATAGATTGTACATAATAAAAGCATAAAAATAAGGAAAATGGTGAGCTGAAGTTTGGAAGTGTTGAACTTGAGGTGTCCATGGGATGTCCTAGGGGCTCTATTGTGGCAGGAGAGAGAGACAGGAGCTTAGGACCTGGCTGGGATGTCACCCTTGAGTTGAAGCTATGTGAGTGGATGGGGGAGAGGGACAAGAGAGCAAGCGCCTGGCCTCAAGGGCAGAGCCACAGGAAAGGATCATGCTTAGGGAGAAGGAAGGTCTACGAAGGAGACTGGGTCAATCAGAGAGTCAAAGTAAGAGGCAAGATAAAATAATCTGGAGGACAAGAAAAGAGGCTTTTGAGGAGAAGGTTGTCAGTAGAGTGGAACACTGTGAGGGGTCTGGGAGAATGAGAGCTGATATAAAAACAACTGGGCAGTGAGATCCCTAGTAACTTCCAAGAGTCCAGCCTGGAACATTGGATTCTGGACCGCTGGAAGACCAGGAAAGGGAGTGGGTGGTGAGAAAGGCAACTTGTAAGAGGGAAGAGGTATCTGAGCTGAAAAACAGAGCCCTGGATTCTTGTCTCAGCTCTCCACATTCTCTCCAAACCCACCGCAGGGCCTAGACTCCCAAAGTCCTCTGTTTCCTCATGTGTACAATGAGGGCATTCCAGTTCAGACAATGCTAGGGCTCTGTGGAATACTCTGGAGAAATTTGTTTGAACGCTGGTCTTTGAGACTCTACTCTCTCCTGCACCCTCCCTCACTCCTCACACGCCTGTGGACCTGGCTGGTCTATATTCCTTGTTGGCGTTATTTCTTTTCTGTTGTTTGTTTGTTTTGGTTTGACGTTTGGTGTTTTACAGCTGCACATGAGGCATATGGAAGTTCCTGGGCTAAGGGTCAAATTGGAGCTATAGCTGAGGCCTCTGCCACAGCCATGACAACACCAGATCCAAGTGGCATCTGCAACCTACAAGATAGCTTGCAGCAACATCCTTAACCCACTGAGTTAGGCCAGGGATTTAACCTGCATCCTCATGGAGACTGCGTGAGGTCCTTGACCTGCTGAGCCATGATGAGAACACCTGAAGAAATTTCTGTTGAAGGGATAGTCATTCATTTGAAGTCAGGTCCCCTGATCCCTGCTCCCCTACTATCCAAATGTATGGTCTTCCTTCCAGTTCCAGATTTTAGGGAGTGGAGGCCTTTTCCTGCTTCCGAACCAAGAGAATCTGGACAACTTTGAAACAAAAGGACACTTCTATATTTCTTGTAACTGCCAGGGAACATCTGCCAGTTGTGGGTCAGATTTTGCCTGCTGGGTCAGTTATCCAAACTGTGAACGTTCCCACTGCTGTGCATCACTGACCTCTGGAATCTGGCCAGTTTGGTCACTCAGAGGCCAATATTCCCTTGGTGAGACAAGAGTACTAGTCCCTGATGCTGGCAATTCCACCTGCTTTCTTTGTAGAACAGGTAGGGCAGAGTTGGGGAAAGTGGTGTCTGTTTCCACATCTCCATTTGACGGTTTTTGCAAAACTTGCAGGGAAGGACGGCTGCCCCTACTAAGTTCCCTGCTCAGCCCCTGTGCACTGTCTCCTGGGGCAGAATTTGCAGTCAGTCCTTCTAGCCCTGGACAGCTATGGATGGGTTCTTTCAAGCTCTCGGTCTTGCCCTCTCAATCTCTATCAGTCTAGGTAGATGTTCATCAATTTTCTTGATCTTTCCAAAGAAACAGCTTTTGGGGAGTTCCCGTCATGGCTCAGTGTTAATGAATCTGACTAGGAACCATGAGGTTGCAGGTTCGATCCCTGGACTTGCTCAGTGGGTTAAGGATCCAGCACTGCCGTGAGCTGTAGTATAGGTCACAGACGCGGCTCAGATCTGGCATTGCTGTGGCTCTGGTGTAGGCTGGTGGCTACAGCTCCAGTTAGACTCCTAGCCTGGGAACCTCCATATGCCACGGGAGTGGCCCAAGAAATGGCAAAAAGACAAAAAAAAAAAAAAAAGGAAGAAAGAAAAAAGAAAGAGCTTTTGGTTTTGTTAATTTTTCTTTTTTTAAAAAAATTATTATAATTGATTTATAATTGGTTTTATTTTGCTATATAATTCATGAACTTTCTTATACTATTTCAGTTAATCCTCACAATAATACTGAATTATAGGTATTATTGCCACTGTGAAGGTGAAGAAACTAAAATTCAGAGATGTTAGATAATTGTTCCAGGGTCATTCAGTAGGTAGTAGAATGAGATTCAAACGCAATTCAGTCTCAACTCAAAGTCCATGGTCTTTCCATAGCACAATGACATACTGGATGACTTCAGAGGGTAAATTAAAACTACTTCCTGAGGACACATGAGTGCTCTCAAGTGTAGGGTCCCTCTTGAATCCTTGGCAATTTCAAGTCTCAGGCAGATGGTGCCTTCATTCGTGCATGAAAGCATATCTTGCACGTTTTCTACTTCTTCCTTCTGAGGTGCTGAAGCAGAAATTTTAGGCAGCTGTGATAAAATGTTTAAGATGGGCCTTATATACTCTGAGAATATTTAAGCTAGAAATTATTTTAAGAGGGCATTATTGGACACATGTAGAAATTAAGGCCAAGAGAGTCTAAGTAACCTTTCTTTTTAAAAAAATTTTATTAATGATTTTTATTTTTTCCATTATAGCTGGTTTACTGTGCTCTGTCAATTTTCTACTGTACAGCAAAGTGACCCAGCCATGTATATACATGTATGGCTATACATATATAAATATATATACACACACATTCTTTTTCTCACATTATCCTCCATCATGCTCCATCACAAATGATTAGATATAGTTCCCAATGCTATACAGCAGGAAACCTTTCTAATATCATACATTAAGTTGGAGGCAGAATCAGGATTATAGTCTTATTCTTGAGTCCTTGACTGGTGATTTTCAGCTATATCTGACCATTTACTTTTTTCCCCTATTAGAGAGCAACTGTAGAAAATTCCTTCCTTAATCTGATGCTTAAACTTTGCAGTTCTTTCCCATAAATCTACCACAAGCTCCTGGAGGGTTAAACCAACCCTGAATGCCTGGGATAAGCCTCACTTGGTCATGACGTATTGTCCTTTTTATATGTTGCCAATTTATTAATATTTTGTTAAGGATTTTTACATCTGTGTTCACGGGGGATGTTGGACTATAATTTCCTTTTTTTTGTAATGTATTTTATTAGTTTTCGGCATCAGGGTTAATCTGGCCTCATAAAACAAGTTTGAAAGTATTCCTTTCTCTTGTATTTTCTAATAGAGAACAACTGGCAATTATTTCTTCCTTAAATGTTTAATAGAGTTAACCACTAAAATTATTCAAGCCTAATTTTTTTTTCTGTGAAATTTTGCTAGCCAGTTCAATTTCCTCAGTAGACATAGGGCTATGTAAGTTTTACATTTCGTCTTGCGCCAGTATTGGTAAGTTGTATTTTTCAAGGAATTTACCCATTTAATCTACATTTTAAAATTTCTATTGAGGGAGTTCCCATTGTGCCTCAGCGGTAAGGAACCCGACTAGCATCCATGAGGACACAGGTTTGATCCCTAGCCTAGATCAGTGGGTTAAGAATCCGGGATTGCCATGAGCTTCAATAGGTCACAGATGTGGCTCTGATCCATGTTGCTGTGGCTGCAGAGTAGGCTGGCAGATACAGCTCCAATTCAACCTTTAGCCTGGGAACTTCCATATTCCGTGTGTACAGCCCTAAAAAGACAACAAATAAAATAAAATAATATAAAAATAAAAATTTATTGATATGAAGTCAGTCATAATACTTCATTATTATCCTTTTAATATCTGTAGAATTTGTAATGATAGCCCCTCTTCTTTTTCTTTTTTTTTCTTTTTAGGGCCACATGTGCATGGCATATGGAGGTTCCCAGGCTAGGGGTCAAATCATAGCTACAGCCACTGGCCTACACCACAGCCACAGCAACACCAGATCTGAGCCGAGTCTGCGACCTACACCACAGCTCATGGCAATGCTGGATTCTTAATCCTTAACTAGATGAGGCCAGGGATTGAATCTGCAACCTCATGGTTCCTAGTAGGATTCATTTGCTCTCCGCCAGGATGAGAACTCCCCCTATTACTTCTGAAATTGGTAATTTGTGTCATCTCTCTTTATCTCTCTCAATCGTTCAATTTTGCTCTTTTGGTCTCTATCAGTCTAGGTAGATGTTTATCAATTTTATTGATGTTTCCAAAGAAACAGCTTTTGGTTTTGTTAATTTATTTATTGTTTGTTTTCTACTTCATGGGTTTGGACTCTTTATTATTTTCTCCTTCCTGTTTACTTTGGGTTCACCTTGCTCTTATCTGGCTTCCTAAGGCTGAACGTTTGGCCATTTTTATTCCATTCATCTTTTATAATATAGATATTTAAAGCTATAAATCGCCTCCAATTCAGTGCTTTAGCTGCATCTCTCAAATTTTTAGATGTTCCATTTTCATTAAAATTTAGTTCTAATGTCCCTTGTAATTTTTTCTTTGAGCCATGGATAATTTAAAAGTGAGTTCTCCAAATATTTGAGTTTTTAAAAAGATATCTTATTGTTGTTCTTCCCTTATGGTCATAAAGAAGACTCTGTATGTCCTCATTATTTAAATTTATTGAAATCTGTCTTATGGCCCAAGTTTATCATCTATCTTGATGAATGGGTAATTTGAAAACAATATGTACTCTGCAGTTGTTTGGTATATTGTCAAATAGCTCAAGATGAGTAATAGTATTATTCTGATTTTTAAATTTTGTCTAGTCCTGTCAATTGCAGAGAGATGCATGTTCAAATCTCCAACTGTGATTGTGGAATTTTCTAATTTTCTCTTTAATTCTGTTAAATTTTCTTTCATGTTTTAGAATCTTATTAGGCATATACACAGTTGGACTGTTATGTTTTTCTGATGAATTGAGCCTCTCATCTGATAAAGACTCTGCAAATACTTTCATCTCTTTATTTATGACAGTTATCATTGTCTTGGCATCTACTTTATCTGATGCTAACACAGCCATTTTCTCATTCTTTTTTTTTTTTTTTTGTCTTTTTGCCATTTCTTAGGCCGCTCCTATAGCATGTGGAGGTTCCCAGGCTAGAGGTTGAATCAAAGCTGCAGCCGCCGGCCTACACCAGAGCCACAGCAACGTGGGACCCGAGTCGCGTCTGCAACCTACACCACAGCTCACGGCAACGCCGGATCGTTAACCCACTGAGCAAGGGCAGGGACCGAACCCGCAACCTCATGGTTCCTAGTCGGATTCGTTAACCACTGAGCCATGACGGGAACTCCCATTTTCTCATTCTTATGCTTACTGTTTCATAGCATAATTTTCCATCCATTTACTTTGATCCTAGCTGCATCTTGATATTCACTTATCCACCAAAGTTGATAGCACATAGTTAGATCTTTCTTTTTATCAATTACAACAACTTCTGCTTATTGATTGGAGTATTTAGTCTATATACATTTAATGTAATTATTAATATGGACAGATTTAGGGCTACCATTTTACTATTTATTTGCTATTTGTCTCCTCTGTATTTTGCTCTTCTCTTCTTCCTTTCCTGATTACTTGCATTTAGTGACTATACTTAAGAATTCCACTTTAATTTATTTACTGTGTATTACACATACATTTTTGAGTTATGTATGTATGTATCAGTGGCTGATCTAGGGGTGAAAAGATACTGTGCATCTTCAATTTTTTATAGGCTACTCAGAGCTAATGTCTTACTGCTTTTCATAAAATTTAAGATGGTTCATTATTTAGAACCATTTACTTTGCCTTCAGCCCCTTGCTTTATGCTATAGTTGTCATATAGGTAACATCTACATTTTATACTATGAATGTACACAAGATACTGTTCTAATTTTTCATTGAACATTACCTTACTACATATTATTTTAAAGAAATTAAAAAGGGAAAAAGTTTTCTATACTTAGATATATTTTCATTTCTGGTGCTGTTTTTCCTTTCTGCAGACAGTTCTAATATGATATTATTTCTTTTCAATTCAATGACCTTCCTTTAGTATCTCTTATAGTGTGTTTGGCTGGCAATGAATCCTCTAAGGTTTCGTTTAACTGAAAATATCTTTTATTTAACTTTCATTCTTAAAGAGTGTTTCTAGTGAATATAGAAATCTAGGTTAGGTTTATTTTTTTTTCACAGAAATTTAATGATATTATTCCACTAACTCTGGCCTCTGTTTTTTTGATGGTCAGTGGACATTGAAATCATTGTTCTCTTGTATGTAACGTATCACTTTTCTCTGAATGCTTGCAGTATTTTCTCTTTATCTTTGGTTTTCAGCAGCTTGATTATAAAAAGCTCAGATGTAGTTTTCTTTGTATTTATTCTGCTTGAGGTCAACTAAGCTTTCTGAGTCTGTAATTTTATGTCCCTCACCAAATTGGGGGGAATTTCAGCCATTATTTCTTTAAATATTTTTTCTGCATTTTTCTCTTTTTCTTCTCTTCTATAATCCCATTAACATGTTGTAGATCTGTTGATATTATCCCACAGATACTTAAGCCTCTATTCATTTTTTAACTTTTTTTCTCTCTGTTCTTCAGATTGAATAATTCCTATTGATCTAGAATTTTTTAACTCTTTTTTTCTCTCTGTTCTTCAGACTGAATAATTCCTATTGATCTATAATCAGTTCACTGACTCTTTCTGCTGTCATCTCTAAAATGCTTTTAAGCCCAACCAATGAATTTTTCAGTTCTAGAATTTCCATTTGGTTTTTTATGAAAATTTCCATTTCTCTGCTGATAGTTTCTATTTGTTCATTCACTTTGAGTGTACCTTTCTTTACATCCTTGAACATAGTTATAACAGCTGTTTTTAAACTCTTGTTTGTTTGGTCCAACATGTGGTACATTTGGGATCGGTCTTCACTGATTGCCTTTTCTCTTCACGTGGGTCTCGTTTTCAGATTTCATGCGCCTAGTATAGTAACACTGGTGTGTACCCTAGACATTGTAAATGATACTTGTAGAGACTCTGAGTTCTACTCTGCCTCTGAAAAGTGTTTCTCTAAAGCAGGTAGTTATTTTGGCTGGACTCAAACTGCCAACTCTGTCTTCTTCACTGTGGCGGGCAGCAGCAGAACTTTCTGTCCAATTCTTTTAGCCTTAGTTGGGCTACCCAGAGTGTGCCATTTATAGGTATAGCTCAAGAGTTAGCAGACCATATCGCCCTTCCTGAAGTACTCATGACGGCTGGGTGACTGAGAAGAATCATACCATGAATAGAAAGTGACTGAGAAATGAACCCACATTTTGTGTTTTCTGGATCAGTACAATTGTTTTATTTCCAATGTTTTAATTTGCCAAGTAAGGACATTTAAAAAACAACCCAAAATCTATTAATGTTATTACTATTGTTTCACAAGAAAGGAAAGAGAGTTTAACACCAAAAAAGTAGAAGTAATATGATTTCAGAAAAAGAGAAATATTTTAAACTGAATATATATGGTATTATTAAAAATTCAGCACATTATATTATTTTTCTCCCTTCTATATGACTTGGTGAAAACTCCATTCCAGATGAGTCCCCAAACAAGGAAGGGAAGTTGAGAATTTTTGTGATAAGAGCACAAAGGATCTCAATATTTGCCAAAACCATGGCCTTAAAGTAAGTTTCAAGATATAAGAGTCAGCACAGTGTTTCCCAAACTTCAATCATGTGAACACACCATCACAAATATTGTCATAGCTGCACTTTACCTGTTATTTCTTTTTAATGCTTTGAGTCATTTGTTTAGGTTTATTTTATTTTTTACTTAAAAAATTTTTTGTTGTTGTTTTTTCTAGAGCCACACCCGTGGCATATGGAGGTTCCCAAGCTAGGAGTCTAATTGGAGCTGTAGCCGTCGGCCTACGCCACAGCCACAGCATCGGCAACCTACACCACAGCTCATGGCAACGCCAGATTCTTTTTTTTTTTTTTTGTCTTTTTGCTATTTCTTGGGCCGCTCCTGTGGCATATGGAGGTTCCCAGGCTAGGGGTCGAATCGGAGCTGCAGCCACCGGCCTACGCCAGAGCCATAGCAACGCGGGATCCCAGCCGCGCCTGCAACCTACACCACAGCTCACGGCAACACCGGATCGTTAACCCACTGAGCAAGGGCAGGGACCAAACCCGCAACCTCATGGTTCCTAGTCGGATTCGTTAACCACTGCGCCACGACGGGAACTCCCAACGCCAGATTCTTAACCCACTGAGTGAGGCCATGGATCAAACCCACAACCTCATGGTTCCTAGTCGGATTCGTCAACCACTGAGCCACGACAGGAACTCCTGTTTATTTTAAAGTGAAAGCCTTATATGAATAACCATAAGTATAAAAACAGCATCCTTTGCCAAAAAATTAAGAGAACACAAATGCCGGAAGGCCCTTAGCCTGCAGCCAACTTTCTCTTGAAAAGAGAGATTAGGAGATTCTGGTGTTCAAGTCACACCAGCACCAGAACGAGCCTTTCTATTTGATTTAACTTCAAGGACATTCTCATTATGTAATTAAGCGTCATGTAATGCCATGTCCATGTACCACCCATAATCATCTCAAGACGGCTAATACTGTCTTGGTAGATAGGCCATAGAATCAGAGGTGTTATCACTAGTAAATAAGAACATTAGCTATATTTAAAAAAAAAGAGTCAGCAGAGGTTTGGGCAAGTATGGAGCTGCCCTCTCTTGCCTTCTCCTTTCCGAGATAACCCCACTCCCTTTCTAGCTCCTGTATCCTTTGAGTCTTCAAAATAGTTTGACTGTACCTCTACTACCAAATGTCAATAAGCTCTATTATGTGAATATCGTTTATTAATAGAAAATTTAAACCATTGGTATATACTGTACTTATTAATATAAGAATTTGAGCTCTTTTTTAATAGCAATCTGCCAGTAGTTTGATCCATTTCACATAATGAATAATTTGTGACTCTCTCCTTGAATATTAAAGCTCTATTTTTGATACCATTTTCCAAAGTTTCATATTTAATATTCTATCTGAAATTATGTCATGACACTTCTGCACCCTGATTCTTTATTTACTTATTTATTTAAAATTTTTTCCTTTTTAGGGCCACACCCAAGGCATATATAAGTTCCCGGGCTAGGGATGGAATTGGAGCTACAGCCACAGGCCTATTCCACTGCCACAGCAACGTGGGATCTGAGCCATGTCTGCGGCCTACACCACAGCTCACGGCAATGTCCGATCCTCAACCCACTGAGTAAGGCCAGGGATCAAACCTGCATCCTTTGGATACTAGTTGGGTTCATAACCCACTGAGCCTCAACGAGAACTCCTGATTTTTTTATTCTTGATCAGTGGCAGATAGAAAATATTTGCTATTTATTTGATGCTTCTAATAATAAAGTCCATAACTACTCATGGCTCCTACAAGGGCTTCTCATAAACAACTGCTGCATAACAGATAAATCAATGTATGCTTGCATCCACCAGAAAGAAGCTAATAGATGAAACAAACTTGTGGATACAGAGCAGGAGTGAAATGCTGCAAACATACTAGCTGAGCTTATTGATGTGGGGGAAAATTAAAATTAAACAATCATATGCCAATTAAACATAGCTAAAAAAATAAACTTACCTAAGCTTTCTTGTAACCATATCTATTATAAATTTTTTTAAAGTTTATGTATTTCAGGAGTTCCCGTCGTGGCTCAGTGGTTGACGAATCCAACTAGGAACCATGAGGTTTCGGGTTCGATCCCTGGCCTTGCTCAGTGGGTTGAGGATCCAGCGTTGCCGTGAGCTGTGGTGTAGGTTGCCCACGCGGCTCACATCCCGCATTGCTGTGGCTCTGGCATAGGCAGGTGGCTACAGCTCCGATTAGACCCCTAGCCTGGGAACCTCCATATGCCGAGGGAGCGGCCCAAGAAATAGCAAAAAGACAAAAATAAATAAATAAATAAATAAAAATAAAGTTTATGTATTTCATTTGAAAAAAATAATTCAACTGTTTATGATCTACATGAATTTTACCTGCCTCATTGGGCACAAACTGGGGCTGGCCCTCTGGCAAAAACCCACAAAACTGAGAAACCCAGTGCTGTTGCCTTCTAAATGTTGAGTCTTTTCAATATCTGCCTGCTTCCTGTTACTCCCTAGAGCATCTAGGTACTTGTTTCTATTTGTTTTGTCCAGAATTTATTGTGCTACCTGTGGGAGGACTGGTCCAATATGGCTCCTCCTCTATTGTTGGAATCTAAAATCACTAGCATCTTGGCCTAATGAAGAAACAGATCAGCTGGACAGTTGTCTGAGGTGTTACTCTATAAGGAATGATCAAACATCACAGGAATAAATCATAAATATGGTAAAAGAATGAAAAAATGCCATTTGCAGCAACATGGATGATAGAGATTATCACATTAAGTGAGGTAAGTAAGAGAAAGATAAATATCATACGATATCCTTTATATGTGGAATCTTAAAAAATTACATAAATGAACTTATTCACAAAATAGAAACAGACTCACTGACATAGAAAACAAACCTATGGTTACTAAAGGGGATGGGGGGTGGAGGGGGGAGATAAACTAGGAGTTTGGGCTTAACATATACAAATTACTTTATATAAAATAGGTAAACAGCAAGGACCTACTGTACAGCACAGGGAACTAAACTCAGTATCTTGTAATAACATATACTGGAAAAGAATCTGTAATTCATACAACCATATATCTGAAATGCTTTGCTGTACACCTGAAACTTAACACAACATTGGGTTTTTTTAAAATTTTTTAATTTTGTTTTTGTTTTGTCTTATTTATTTATTTTGCTCTTTAGGGCCGCACCCAAGCACATGGAGGTTTCCAGGCTAGGGGTCCAATCGGAGCTATAGCTGCCAGCCTACACCACAGCCACAGCCACAGCAATGCAGCATCCAAGCCGTGTCTGTGACCTACGCCACAGGTCAGGGCAACAGCAGATCTTTAACCCACTGAGCGAGGCCAGGGATCGAACTGGCAACCTCATGGCCCTTAGTCCGATTCATTTCCCCTGCATCACAGCAGGAACTTCGAAACTAACACAACATTGTAAGTTAGCTATACTTCAGTTTTAAAAAATTGAAAAAAAAAAAAGAAAAAAGAAAGAAGCTGAAATCCGTCCCACTAAAATCTGGAACAAGAAAAGGATGCCCACTCTCACCACTTTTATTTAACATAGGACTGGAAGTCCTAGTCACAGTAATCAGACAAACAAAAGAAATAAAAGGTATCCAAATTGGAAGAGAAGAGGTAAAATTGTCGCTTTACGCAGATGACATGATACTATATAGAGAAAGTCCTAAAGACTCCGCACAAAAACTACTCGAACTGATCAATTAATTCAGCAAAGTAGCAGGATACAAAATTAACATTCAGAAATCAGTTGTATTTCTGCATACTCATAATGAAATATTAGAAAAGGAATATAAAAATACAATACCTTTTAAAAATCACACCACAAAAAATTAAATATCTGGGAATAAACCTGACCAAGGAGGTGAAAGACTTATATGCTGAGAACTAGAAAACATTAATCAAGGAGATTAAAGAGGATTCAAAGAAATGGAAAGATATCCCAGGATCCTGGATTGCAAGAATTAATATCATCGGCTGTACTACCCAAAGCAATCTACAGGTTTAATGCAATCCCTATCAAATTACCCATGACATTTTACACAGAACTAGAACAAACAATCCAAAAATGTATATGGTGCCATAAAAGACCAGAATTGCCAAAGCAATCCTATGGGGGCGGGGAACAAGCAGGAGGTATAACTTTTCCAGATTTCAGACAATATTACAAAACCACAGTAATCAAGACAGTGTGGTACTGGTACCAAAACAGACATACAGACCAATAGAACAGAATAGAGAACCCAGAAATAAACGCAACACCTATGATCAATTAATTTTCGACAAAAGATGCAAGAATAAAAAATGGGAAAACGAGAGTGTCTTCAGCAAGTGGTGCTGGGAAAACTGGACAGCCTCATGTAAATCAGTGAAACTGGAACACACCCTCACACCATGCACAAAAATAAACTCAAAATGGCTTAATGACTTAAACATAAGACATGACACCATAAAACTCCTAGAAGAGAACATAGGCAAAATATTCACTGACATCAACCAACAAATGTTTTCTTAGGTCAGTCTCCCAAGGCAATAGAAATAAAAACAAATATGGCACAAATGAACCTTTCCACAGAAAAGAAAATCATAGACTTGGAGAACAGACTTGTGGTTGCCAAGGGGGAGGGGGAGGGAGTGGGATAGATTGGGAGCTTGGGGTTAAGAGGTGCAGCCTATTGCCTTTGGAATGGATTAGCAATGGGATTCTGCTATGTAGCACTGTGAACTATGTCTAGTCACTTATGACGGAGCATGATAATGTCAGAAAAAAGAATCTATACATGTATGTGTAACTGGGTCACCATGCTGTACAGTAGAAAAAAATAATAATGTATTGGGGAAATTTAAAAAAAAAGAAATTAAAGCAAAAATAAACCAATGGGACCTAATCAAACTGACAAGCTTTTGCACAGCAAAGGAAACCATAAAAAAAAAACAACAACAACCTATGGAATGGGAGAAAATAGTTTCAAATGATGCAACTGACAAGGGTTTAATCTCCAAAATGTATAAACAATTCATATAACTCAACAGCAAAAATAATAATAATAACCCAACTGAAAAATTGATAGAAGACCTGAATAGACATTTCTCCAAAGAAGACATACCAATGGCCAAGAAGCACATGAAAAAATGCTCAACATCACTAATTATTAGAGAAATGCAAATCAAAACTACAATGAGGTATAATTTCACGCAGGTCAAAATGGCCATCATTAATAAGTCTACAAATAACAAATACTAGAGAGGGTGTGGAGAAAAGTGAACTCTCTTACACTGCTGGTGGGAATGTGAATTGGTACAGCCACTATGGAAAACAGTATGGAGGTACCTCAGGAAACTAAATATAGAACTACCATTTGACCAGCAATCCCACTCCTGGGCATATATTTGGACAAAACATTCATTCAAAAAGATACATGGACCCTTATGTTCACTGCAGCACTATTCACAATTGCCAAAACATGGAAACAACCTAAATGTCCATTGACAGATGAATGGATTAAGAATGTGGGGTATATATACACAATGGAACGCTACTCAGCCGTAAAAAAGAACAAAACAATGCCATTTGCAGCAACATGGCTGGAACTAGAGATTCTCATACTAAGTAAAGTAAATCAGAAAGAGAAAGACAAATACCATATGATATCACTTATATGTGGAATCTAAAATATGGCACAGATGAACCTGTCTACAGAAAAGAAACAGACTTGTAGACTTGTGGTTTCCAAGGGGGAGGGAAAGGAAGTGAGACAGACTGGGAGTTTGGGGTTAGTAGATGCAAACTATTGGATTTGGAGAGGATAGGCAATGAGGTCCTGCTGTATAGCACAAGGAACTATATCCAATCACTTGTAATGGAATATGACAGAAAATAACATAATAAAAGAAAAAAATATATATATATATCTGAGCCACTTTGCTGTGCAGCAGAAATTGACAGAACATTGTAAATCAACTATAATAAACTTTAGGGAGTTCCTGTCGTGGCTCAGTGGTTCATGAATCTGCTAGGAACCATGAGGTTGTGGGCTTGATCCCTGGCCTCACTCAGTGGGTTAAAGATCTGGCATTGCCATGAGCTGTGGTGTAGGTCACAGACATGGCTACAATCTGGCATGGCTGTGGCTGTGGCATAGACCAGTGACTATAGCTCCAATTCGAACCCTAGCCTGGGAACCTCCATATGCCACAGGTGTGGCCCTAAAAAGACAAAAAAATTTGCATAATAATCCATAGTACCATAACGTATCAACCCTCCTCTACTGATGAAGTTCATGTTAAGTTCTTATTTTTCTTTCTGCAAGGTGCATCTTTTTGACTCTGCAAAGCCAGGCCTACAAAAAATTTCTTCGAGTGCTAGCTCTGGCAGCACATATACTAAAATTGGGCCAATACAGAGAAGATTAGCAGGACCCCTGCACGTGAATAACATAGAAATTCATGAAACATTTCACTTTTTTACATGAATTAATTTCCTTGAACACATTTCTTTATGTACGGGTGTCACTCTTTCTGTAGGATAGATTGCAAAAAATAGGATTGCTAGGTTAAGAGATATATGCATTTTAAAATATATATTGTTACAATACTTTCTAGAGAGGTTGAAATTAGTATTCCACATACATATTGACGGTTTCTCCAATCTTTTTTATTTTTGCCAATCTAATGGATCAAAACACTGTATTCTTTATGTACTAATTGGAGTTTCCTCGAACACCATCAAGGTTGAGAATCTTTTCATATCGCTGATGATTTACACTTTTTTTCCTGGGATTTCCTGTTGAGCGCTTTGTCAAATTTTAATTGAATTGTCTTCTTTCAACTGTTTTGTAAGAGCTAAGGTACCTTTGCAACATGTGTCCTTTGTCATCTATATTTTAAGTATTTTGTCTATTATTTGTCTTTTGATTTTGTTTATAGTTTTTTTTTGCTATACAAAAATATGTTCATTTTTAAGAGGTGATGTATGAGTGTTATTTTCAGGTGGTGACCCTTAGGGTTTCTGGATTTCATCTTTTTCTTCAGAGGCTCTTCTTTACTTTATGACCTTATAAATAATTCCTTACATTTGTATCTAATATTTTTATTTTTCACATTTAGAATTTTAATCCATCTGGAGTTTATTTTTGCATATGATGTGGGTTAGAAGTGTAACCATGTTTTCTTCCAGATGGAAAGTCAGTTCTGCCAGCACCACGTATTAAGTAAACCATATTTCCCTCTCTAAATGAAATATCATCTTTATTTATATTAAGTCCCCATTCGAATTTGTTTCTGGACTCTGTATGAGGTTCCATTTGTATTATTTATTCCTTTACTATATATATATATACATATATATACACACACACACACACATATAGTTTTATTATAATAGCATTACAATAGTTTTATTATTTTGTATTTAAGGTAGGAATTGTGTTTAGCTAGTAATGTAGATACAAATAACAAAAGCTTAAACAAGAAATAAGGGTCTCTCTTTCATGTAAAAGAAGCCTGGTATAATAGGCCATGTTTGGCATGATAGCACTATGTTCATCAAGAATCCAGGCTTCTTTGATAATTCTGCTCAGCCATCATTAGCAATGGCTTTTACCTCAGGATTTCCTCATACTCCAAGATGGCTGCTGCAGCCCCAACCATAAATCCTTTATTCCAATTAGGAAGCAAGCTGAGTGGGGAAGGGCCAAAAAGAGCACATGCCAGCTGTTCAAACTCCTTTTTAGGAGATTTTCTGGAAGTCCCACCTAACAAGTTTATCTACATCCCTATCTGAAAGGGGAGCATAGAAATGAAGTCTTTTAGCAGCTGGACATAGAGTGTGAATCTAGTTAGTCTCAGCCCTCCTTCTTCCCATACTCTTTAAAAAAAAGAAAATTGTACATTTCTATGAGTTTTGGCAAATACATAATGCCATGCATCCACCTTTACAGTATCGCACAGAATCATTTCACCACACTAAAAATCCACTGTGCCCCACTTATTTGTCCCTCTCCCAACATCCCTGAACTCCTGGCAATCACTTATCTTTTTATAGCCTCTATAGTTTGCCTTTTCCCAAATGTCATATGTAACCTCTTTAGACTGGCTTTTTAACTTAGCAATATGCATTTAACTTTTTCCATCATGTATTTTTGTGGTTGAGCGCTCATTTCTTTTTATCACCAAAAATACTATATTGTATTATTTGAATATACCACGTTTGTTTTTCCATTCACTTATTGAAGGACATCTTGGTTGCTTCCCGTCTTGAGTAGTTATGATTAAAGCTGCTATAAAGGTTTGTGTGCAGGTTTTTATGTGGGCATAATCTCAACTCAATTGAATAAATACCTAGGAACACAATTACTGCTGGATTATATGGCAAGATTATGCTTAGCTTTGTGAGAAACTGACAAACTATCTTCCAATGTGGCTGTATCATTTTGCCTTCCTACCAGCTAAGAATGAGAGTACTTGTTGCCCTGCATCTGCTCTGGCATTTGGTGTTGTCATTGTTTTGGATTCTAGCCATTCTTGTAATTTTGTGACGGTATTTCATTGTTGTTTTAATCTGCAGTTCCCTAATGACACATGATGTTGAGTATATCTTCATATGCTTATTTGCCATCTGTATATCTTCTTTGGTGAAGTGTCTGTTCAGATCTTCCCATTATTTTCAATCAGGTTGTCTGTTTTCTTACTGTTGAGTTTTAAGAGTCTTTTTGTGCTTTATATATATACATTTTTTGGGGGGAGGGCCACACCCACGGCACATAGAAGGTCCCAGCCTAGGGGTTGAATCAGAACTACAGCTGCTGGCCTATGCCACAGCCACAGCAACACAGGATCTGATCCCTGTCTTTGATCTACAGCACAGCTGACAGCAACACCGGATCCTTAACCCACTGAGCAAGACCAGGGATCAAACTCGCATCTTCTTGGATATGAGTCAGGTTCCTTACCACTGAGCCATAATGGGAACTCCTGAAGACTCAGAATTATTAAGATATCAATTCTTCCCAACTTGATCTGTGGATTCTATTCAATCCCAATCAACAAGTTTTGTGTGCATGCGTGTGTGTGTGTGTGTGTGTGTGTGTGTATCAACAAACTTATTTTAAAGTTTATAGAGAAAGGCAAAAGGCTGAGAATAGCCAACTCACTGCTGAAAAAGAATAAAGTTGGAGGATTGACAAAACTTACTGTAAATCTATAGGAATTAAGATGTCATGGTATTGGAGTTCCCTTATGGCTTAGAGGTAATGAACCCAACTAGTATTCATGAGGACGTGGGTTCATTCCCTGGCCTCACTCAGTGGGTTAAGGATCCAGTGTTGCCATGAGCTGTGGTATAGGTCACAGACGCAGCTTGGATCAGGCATTACTGTTACTGTGGTGTAGGCCATGGGCTACAAGTCCGATTTGACCCCTACCCTGGGAATTTATGTATGCTGCAGATGCAGCCCTAAAAAGACAATTAATTAATTAATTTTTTAAAATGTATTTATGGCAGAGACTTTTTATATAAATTCTCCAATCCCTTTGTCCAATTTATTTTTAATCATTTTAAGATGAAACAAGACTGGCATGATGTTGATATTTGTTAGGTCTGTGCATATGTGAAAATTTCCATAATAAAAAGGTTTTAAAAAAATATTTAAAAATGATGACAAAGTTTCTGACGTAATAAGGGATAAGCCATTTCAGTGAGCCATCACCATCATCACTATCATCATCAAAGAAGACAGTTGTGGAGTTCCTGTGGTGGCACAGTGGTTAACGAATCTGACTAGGAACCATGAGGTTGCGGGTTCGATCCCTGGCCTCGCTCAGTGGGTTAACGATGCGGTGTTGCCGTGAGCTGTGGTGTAGGTCGCAGACTCGGCTCGGATCCCACGCTGCTGTGGCTCTGGCATAGGCCAGCAGCTATAGCTGCGATTCGACCCCTAGCCTGGGAACCTCCATATGCCGCAGGAGCGGCCCAAGAAATGGCAAAAAGACAAAAAACAAAAAACAACAAAAAAAAGAGCTAGTAAAAAAAAAAAAAAAGAAGACAGTTGTGGGTCTTTGTGTCTCCTCCATCTTCAAATTCTTCCTCTCTGGACACTCTGTCTCATTATTATTTGAACATGCTCAAGTATCCACCCATCTCTCTCTTCACAGCTCAGTCACATTGACTCTATTGATGGATTTGCTTCTTGCGTCTCTCTCCCCTCTGGCTGCTGGGTCCCATCTCCCTTGGTTCTCCTTCAATCTCTCTGATCTCTCGTTCTGTCTCCTCTGCAGACAGTTTTCCTCCACCTGCTCCATGTATACACGGGTGTTTCCCAGGGTCTCAGGCCTGCTTCTTTCTCAATCTATAAACTGTCAGGAAGAGAAGATCTCTTCCAGACAGTCCGTGTTCAATTACCACCCAAATCCTAGTGGCTCCAAAATCTATCATTCTAGTCTAGTTTTCTCTCACATGGTCCAGAGACATATCTCCAACTGCTGGCTAAATACTTAAAACTCAAAGTTCCCAAAACCAAAACTCAAAAGTGGCTCTGACAGTCCCCATCTTGGTGTAGGTCACTACCACCTACCCACCATCCACCCAATGGCCTAAGCCAAAAGCCTAGGTCATCCCCTCTCCCTCCCTCTCCTTCACCAACCAGATCCAGTTCCCATGTCCAATAGGTATGACTTTCTTTGCTGCTTCTCTCCATCCCCATTGCCCTGTGTCCTAAGTCAAACCCCCATCATCTCTCCTCTGGATCCCTGGATCTGCTGCCTAACTGGTTTTCCTGTTTGGAGTATTTGTCCCTCCAATCTACTCTCCACAGAATGGTCTTTCCAAACCCAAATCAGCATGTCCTTTGCCTGTTGAACCCCCTCCACGAATCTTCATAGTAGGTTTTAATCCCTAACTATCTTGTGCTATTTTCCTGCCCTTCCTCACCACCTTCTCTGCTCCTCCCCACCCCCCAAACAAGCACCCTCTGCTGGAACCATATTTATAGTCACATGAATGGGCCTTGCTTTTTCACTGAGCTTGCTGGCTTCTGCACCTTTTGCTCCCTATGCTGGGACTGCCCTCCCTCCTGCCCTTCCTGGAGACTCAGTTAGAGTGCCTCTCTCTGGGTTGCTTTCCCAGCTTAGCTCCCTCCCATTTCCCCTCCTCCACCCCTTGCTACCCCAGCTTGGTGGATTCTATCATTGTCTCTTCCATGCAACAAAGAGCTCCTGGGGGCACAGACTATGCCTTATGGACCACTGGACCCTCACTACTGGGTACATAATAGGTACTCAGAAAACGTTAACCAAATAAGTGAAGAGATGCCTGAGGTCAGGAACAGAGGAACAGAAGAGGCAGAATTTGAGAAAATGACAGGAGTTTTGTTAGCTTTTAGTCATGGGGTAAAGCTCCTGGGCAGCACAAACTCTTTTTTAACACTCTGAAATATTGATATGTTAAATAAATATGTAGTTTATATACAGCCATATTAAATAAACATGTAGGTTTAAACTAAATCAGGTATTTCCTTCTACTTGATTCTGGATAAACAAATGATGGTAAGGACCAAGAAATTATTAAAACAAAAAAACAAACAAACAAAAAAAACCCCAGGAGTTTCCCTTGTGGTGCAGCGGAAACGAATCCAACTAGTAACCATGAGGTTGTGGGTTTGATCCCTGGCATCACTCAGTGGGTTAAGGATCCAGCCCTGCTGTGAGTTGGTGTAGGTCGCAGACAAGGCTCAGATCCCATATTGCTGTGGCTGTG